>NC_046184.1:218257263-218594147 GCF_011004875.1 Balearica regulorum gibbericeps
CCTGACAGGCAGGCACCAGAGGTACGGAGCCACGATCCGAGATGTTGCCGAGAGGGTGCCGCAACTTGTCCAGAGCACAGACCGCTATCCACTGCTACTCTTTCACGTGGGCATGAATGACACCGCAAGCCAGAACCTGGGCAGCATCAAGGAGGACTATGAAGCCCTGGGGGTGCAAGTGACAAACATTGGTGCCCAAGTTGGAGGAAAGGCGGCAGCCAGAAATAGACGTATAATGCAAATCAACTCCTGGCTACGTGGCTGGTGCCGTCGCGAGGGTTTTGGCTTTTACGGCAACGGGATGTTCTTGGATGACGATAACCTGTTAGAGTGGGACGGGATCCACCTCTCTAGAAGAGGCGAGAGAATCTTTTGCAGCAGGCTGGCCAAGTTGGTGAAGCGGGCTTTAAACGGAAGGACTCAGGGGCTGGTGTCCAAGGCGGCAATGCTGATGCCATCGCATCCACCTGGGGAACAAGCCAGGCCAACCGGAGCGGCAACAAACGTTCCTTAGCTGCCTCCCTAGAGGAGAACCAGAAAGCCAAACACCTCAAGGGTCTGTATGGCCGTGGCGGACCCTCCTGCAGCCCTCGAGGGAAACCTCCATGCTCCATTAGCTCTCTGAAATGCCTGTAGACCCATGCACGCAGCGTGGGGAATAAACAGGAAGAACTAGAGCTCTGTGTGCGGTCGCAGGGCCGTGATCTCATTGCAATGACAGAGACATGGTGGGATAGCTCGCGTGACTGGAATGCTGTTGCGGATGGTTACGTACACTTTAGGAATGACAGGCCAGCAAGGCAAGGTGGTGGAGCTGCGCTTTATGGGAGAGAGCAACTGGAATGTATTGAGCTCTGCATAGGAGTGGATGAAGAACAAGTCGAGAGCTGATGCGTAAGGATTAAGGGGCAGGCTAATATGGGTGACCCTCTTGTGGATGTTTACTACAGGCCACCAGATCAGGACGAGGAAGTATTTGAGGCCAATGAGTAGATGTGACCAACATTATTCTCATCCTAAATCCAAAGCACAGCACTACACCAGCTGCCAGAAAGAAAGTTAACTCTGTCCCTGCCGAAACCAGGACAGATGTCAAGGACAACAAGAAGGGCTTTTTCAAGTACCTCAGCAGCAAAAGGGAAAATGTGGGCCCGTGCTGAATGAGGTGGGTGCCCTGGTGATGGAGGATACAGAGAAGGTGGAGTTACTGAATGGCGCCTTTGGTTTGGCCTTTACTGCTAAGGCCGTCCCTCAGGAATCCCAGAGCCTGGAGGTAGGAGACAAAGTCTGGAGAAAGGAAGACCTCCCCTTGGTCGGGAAGGATCAGGTCAGAGGACATCTCGGCAAACCTGATATTCACAAATCTATGGGCCCTAATGGGATGCACCCACGAGTGCTCAGGGAGCTGGCAGATGTTCTGGCTAGGCCGCTCTCAGTCATCTTTGAAAGGTGATGCAGAACAGGAGAGGTGCCTGAGGACTGGCGGAAAGCCAATGATGTCACTCTGGTCTTCAAAAAGGGCAAGAAGGCGGACCCGGGAAACTAGAGACCAGTCGGCCTCACCTCCGTCCCTGGAAAGATGATGGAACAGCTTATTCTGGGGGGGGGTGGGGTGTCATTCAACCCTATTGGGATGGGTTAGAATGCACTTTAGGACTTCCAACTTTATGTCCCACATAGCTTTTGATTGTACTAAAGCACTGATGAAATCAAGAGGGTACAGAAGAAAGATAAACGTACTGCCCCTCATGCCACGGCCAAGTTATCATATACCGGGAATGAAGATCAATTTGGCCATGAAATCATTCTGGGGTTATTGGGCGGTCATAATTAACATAATTTCTGTATATAGAAAATCTAACGTGGCAAGTAGAGACTCTTGCTAATTGGATGTGGATGCCCATCGAGGCTAGCAACAGCCAGCTACAAGCAACCTCACAGATGACTCGCAGAGTCGATTGGCATTGGATATACTACTACTGAAGGAAAGCGGCGTTTGTGGGTGGCTGAATACCACCTATCCCGATGAAACCTGTTGTGTGTCAATTCCCAACGTGTCCGCTACCTTGCACCAAGGTATGGATGGGACGCAAAAAATTGCGGACCAGACGCGTGAGCTCTGAGAAAATGAAACCAGGAGACTGGCAGTGGCCTGGGTGGGTTTCAAAGGTTTTCAGTTGGTTTGGATTAGAAATCAGTGGATGGATTCAGAGTCGAGCCCAGTATGCATTAATGTTTATTGTAACGATTGTTATTGTTAGTATTGGATTATCATGGGAGAAATCTATGATAACTGGAGCTGTAACTAGGCGAGTTAGGATGCTTCAAGGCTGTGATCCTGAATATGTCCCCTTAATACCATCCCCTATTGAAAATGACGAGAACGAAAACGCGGGAGAGAGAGATGGATCCCTCAGCCTGCCTACATCCAAATTATACGATGGTCCTCTTGACGAGTTGTGACCACAGTCACAGGGTGGATAACGTGGGACGCCGGACTTGTCCGAGCTTGTAGGTGCCGAAGACAGGGTCAGCGTGGATCGGCAGAAAGTAGCGGGGTCCAACTTTTTCGCCTTTGTGACAGTGTCTCAGTGAAGGTCCTTGAGAGGGCTCCGACAGGCAAACGTGGACTCTGCTAAGTGGCTACACACGTAACGCTTTAGACATAAAGCGCTGACTGAGCCTGGGACTAGGACTGGACCTGGCTGCACCTCGGCTCCTCTCTGAGAAGGAATTGAGAAAGCAAGGGGGTCCTTCCTGAACCTGGCAACTCAATGGGAGGGCCGTCCTCAGCCACGCGTCAGACTCGTACTCTTCACGCGATGGTGGCTGGTGCCCCAGCAGGTGTGCTGGCGTCTGGGGACCTGGATGGGCTGGGGAAATGGCACCTCCTCAAGTTCCACAAGGGCAAAGTCTGGCCCCTGGGGAGGAACAAGGCCAGGCACCAGCACAGGCCGGGGCATGTGGCTGGAAAGCGGCTTGGCAGAGAAGGTCCTGGGGGTGCTGGTGGGGGGCCACGGGCCCTGGGGCCGGGCAGGGATCCTGACCAAAGGCAAGGGATGAGCAACTTCCTCTTTTTGACAGATCTTTTGACCACAGGGAGAAGGCGGAGGCTTCGAACAGGAAGCGCCTGTCCCGGTGGGTCCCGCTGGCCTCCATGGCCTCCCTGGGCTCCCTGTCGGGGAGCAGCTTGTCTTCCCTGGGCTCCCTCTACTCCTTCCTGGTGTGATGGCGGAGGTGGCAGTGCTCGCCTCCTCGGGAACCCCCCCCAGGACCCCAAGGCTGTCGAGGGGCCAGTGGCGGAACCAGGGCCAGCCCTTGGCCAGGATCCCCCACTGTAGCTGCCCTGGCAGCCCCTCTGATCCTGCGTCCTGTCCGGCCTCAGGCGAGAGCGTGACGGTGTGGTGCGAGGTGGTGAGCAGCCTCCCCGAGCTCACGCTGCTCTACTGGCTGGGGAACGGCTCCTTTGTGGAGAAGCTGCACCTGGAAGGGGCCGTGCGCGAGGGGACGATGCTGTGAGTAGAGGGGTGGGGGGTCCCAGGGGTGCAGCGGGGCTGGCCGGGGCTCTGGGGCTGGCAGGGAGGGGCAGTCCTGGTCGTGGACGTGGGGATGTGACGCCTCCACGGAAGCCTGTCTCTGAGCCCCACCGTGGGGTCCGCATGGCCCTGTGTCCACCACCCCCACTGTGCGGGGGTCTCCTGGCGCCCCTCACCAAGGCAGGAGCGCTGCCCGCGCCGGCCCCGGGACCTGCCCACAGCCGGCTGTAGGACCCCAGGGTTTATTAAAGCACATCAAGGCTGCCTGGTGTCGGCCGGTGTCACCTGTGTCCTGGGGATGGGGCTGTGCGTGGGTGCTGGGGGCACCTGTGGACAGAGGAGGGAGGGAGAGGAGGCGGCTCTGATGCGCGCAGAGGGCAGGATCCGTCCCTGACCCCCTCCCAGACTGGCAAGGTGCTGGAGAGCAATGGATGCGGGAGGTCTGGGGATGTGAGGGGGCTGGAGAAGACCCCGGCTGCAGCCCCCCCACCCTGAGCTGCCCCCCAGCCCAGGGAGCCGCAGGAACCCCCGGAGACACCCCAGTCCCAGAGCAAATCTTTATTCCTGTGGGAGCCAGGGAAAGGTCTCGTCCCAGCTCTGCTGGTGTCCTGGGGCTGCTGGGGCGTCCCAGGGCCAGTGGCACCATGGCAGGGCTGAGCAGTGGGGCTGTCCCCGTGCCCCCAGCCCTCCTGCTGACCCGTCCTGTCCCGCTGGCTCCGTGAAGCTGGTGGCTCCCATTCCCGACCCCTTTCCCTCGCCGTGGTGCCGTGGCAGCGGTGGCATCTTGGCTCAGGAGCCCACGGCGGCTGCCAGGGCCATGGCTGCCAGGAGGAACCCCCAGAGGCGGGGGAGGTCCCCGTGGATGCTCCTGCCTGGGGGTGCCAGAGAGAGGGAGTCAGGGGCAGCCAGGGGGGAGGGGGCAGGGGTCCCAGCGGGGGTCTGCCCTCCCCAGCTGCAGGGGGGACTCTGGGCTCACCTGCGCTGAAGATGCACTTCTGATGCTTGGAGCTCTTCTCTGCCAAAGAAACCAACCGTTTGCACGGCTGCTGCACGCAACATGCCGTGCCGCTCCTCGCCCCTCCCCAGCCGTGCCACGCTGTGCCATGCCACGCTGTGCCGTGCTCTGCCGCTAAGGGCCCCTTTGCAAACCCCAGGGGAGAGCGGCTGGGAGACGTGCAAGGATGCGCGTCCAAAGGCAAGCTGCCCCCCTCGCCCTCCCTACCATCGAGACCCCCTTTCCTGGCAGAGTTGGTGGGATGGGGCCACCCCCACTCCTGCACCCCACACCCCGGTGTTGGGGAGGGACCGTCCCCACAGGAATTCACCTTTCACCCACTCGCAGTTGTAGGTGCTGCTTGCGCCCTGGGAGCGGAGCTGGATGATGGTTCTGTTCCCGTGGTGGGTGATGCTGGTGACCTTGAAGATCTCAAAGGGCGGGATGAGGACCTCCTCCTCATCGGTGAAGACGGAGAAGTTCCTGATGAGGGCACCATAGCAGGTCTCCACCGAGAAGAAGGTGTCCTTGCCGAACTGCCGGGCTATCTCTTCCCGTAGGGAGGCAGAGGTGAACTGGCCGAAGCGGATGGATTGGTGCTGCTGGGCGGTGAAGCGGATACCCCGGATGCCCCGGTAGACGTGGTGGCATTTTTGGGGCTGGGTGTCCCGCAGGATACGCAGGGCCTCGCTCAGGAGGAAATGCAGCACCTTGAAGTGGAAGGTGTTCAGGTATTCCTCGTGGGAGCGCCCGGCCACACGTATGGCTGCGTTGAACTCCCGGTACAGGGGGCAGTTCTGGGTGTACGCCAGCAGGGCGACTGCATGCCCTCGCCGCAGTGCCCGTGGCAGGGGAACATGGCTCTGCCACCTCCGCCATTCAGCGGTGGCATTCCTCCAGGCCTCCTTGTAGACTCTGTTGTTGGCGAACTCGGTGCGGTTGAGCTTCTCCAGCTCCTCCTCCATCATGCAGCTGCAGCCCCAGTACTGGTCATCGAAGGAGCTGGGGGCCATGTCCAGCACCTTGAAGGGGTGTTGGTCTTGGCAGTGCCGGGGTCTGGCAGTGTCCAGGGTCCCGGACAGCAGCACCAAGCCCAGCACCAGGTGCTCCATGGCAGGCAGAGCCCCCCCAGGAGAAGCACCCAGCTGCCGCGGTGCCGTGGGCAGGGAAGCGGCCGGTTCCTCCGCAAGGGGCTGGGGAAGTGGGGGAGCGAGAGCAGGGTCAGCTCGGGGAGGGCGGCAGGGCCTGTGAGGGGGCTGCGGAGAGAAGCGGGGCAGGCTGGGCGAAAGCACCCCCAGTTGCATCCCCAGCCAGGGGCACCCCGCTCGGCACACCTCCCATCACCGGCCCAGACCCCGACCCCGTGACTTGCATTAAACCCTGCCAACGGGCGGGTGTCCCCAGCGCCTGGCACCATGGCCCTGGCAACTGCAGGTCTGCGGTGTGCCCCCCCAGGAGCAAACCCCTGGGGACCCCTCCCCACCACAGGGGGCGGGGTGCTGCTCCCCAGGTCCCGTGGCACCCGGCCCCTCGGCACCTGCCCGCTGCCAGAAGGAGAGGTGAGAATCGGCTGATCGTTCTTTTTATAGCAGCCCTGGCCAGGATTGCTGGGGCCCGGATCCAGCCCCCGCCTCCTGGTTATTTTTACCTTCCCACCCCCCGAGCGCCCAGAGCAGCCGCTGCCCCCTCCTGCCCTGCAGCGTGGCTGTGGGGGACGGTCAGGAACCCCCCGTGGGATAAATTGCCTTGGCTTTAAGCTGGGTGCGGGTGCCGTCCCGCCTCGCGGGGGCTCTGCCTTTTCCTGCAGCACCTGACCCCAGCTCTGGCCCTGCTGACCCAGGGGTTCTGGGGTGGTGCGGAGGCTGGGGGACACAGCTGACCCCAGCTGGCTGAGGGGATGCTGCAGCCTACCTGCCGTCACACTTTTTCTTTTTTTTTTTTCCTTTTTTTTCCTTTTTTTCCCTTTTTTTTCCTTTTTTTTTCTCCCCCCCCCCCGTTTTTCCCCTTGTTTTCCCTTTCTTTTCCACTTTTTTCCACTTTTTTCCCCTTTTTTCCCCTTTATTCCCCCTTTTTTCCCTCCTCCCCTCTCCCCTCCTCTGAAGCCCCCCCCAGGGTCCTGCTCCTGCCCAGCTCCATGGGGCTGCTCCTGCCAAGACCTGTGTCCTTGTCCACATCTGCAGCCATGTCCGCATCCATGTCCACCCCTGGCAGCTCCAGCTGGACCAGCACCTCCATCCTGGCCGGTGGGATGGTATGGCTCCCTGGGAAGGTCCCACAGCAGGAGCCCCCGCTGCCCCCCGCCACTCCCCACCGTTGGGCCAGGGAGTCGATGGAGGCCAGCGGGGCCCACCGGGACAAGCGCTCCCTGCTCCACCCCTCCCTGCTCCCCCTGCACAGGAGGAGAGACAAGGCACCCCGCTGCACCCCCTGCCCACGTGGGTCCTCCCCCAGCACCAGCGGTGGCCGCGGGTGCCCCATGAGGGTGGCTTGTCCTGAGCACCCCCCGTTCCCCGTGGAGCTGCAGGGTGGGAGCTCCACCAGCACCAGGGAAGAGGAGCCCCACAGCGGGACCCCCACCCCCACTGGGGCTGCCCCGGCTGCAGGGCTGAGGAGTCCCGGCCCCCCTGGGGCATGAGCTATAGAGAGAGACCTCGAGCTCTAGAGATGCACAGATAGAGCGGTACAGACAGAGCGGCATACATACAGCTGTGTAGGCACCGCTGGCTGGCAGGACCCTGCTGCCCGAGTATGGAATACCCACCGGATCCCTTCTTCCTTTGACCAGTCTTGTACCACTGCAGCTGAAAAATGCTGAAACATGCGACCAGTTATCGCTTTGAATCCCCTCAAGAAGGGGAAGTGTACTAAACCACTCCTTCAGACTAAGGACTGTATTTTTCCCAGTGGCAGCCGTGACGGCGGCAGCCATGGGAGCTCCTGAAATGACCTCCACTCCCACCACTATGTGTTTTTTACCCCCTGAGGGTCATAGTGGGCCACTCTAGTCGATCTGCCAGGTGTGCCACAGTGTTTTCTTGTCCCGGATATGCAGGGGAGGTGCCTTACTTGGATGGTCTTTGTTAAATTATAAACGACATCGTGAGCAGGCAGCTACCGCTCGATCACACGGCTTTACCGAGACGGGCCATCCTCGGGCTATACCTTCCCCATACAAATGGGCTCGCCCGCTGTGGCCTTGTTTCCCGTGCAGCCATTCAAGTAAGCGTTCCCATTCGTGGTCATCCCTCACGACATCCATGTCCTGTAGTGGGGTGAGGCTATCGATTTGTTGGTTGAAGTGGGCAGCGATAGGAGCTGATCAGTCCTGTCCTGTCACCCACCCAATACGCGACACCCTTTGTTCTCCTAGTTCTGCAATTGTTTCCAACTGTCAGCGGTTTGCCAGAGCGGGACTCTCTTTACCTGCCAGTCGTTGGCTGCCCAGAGACCCACTCGCTCTGTGGATCCCTTAAAACCAGCAGATGAGTCGGGATAGATATGGCTGGCGCCATGTCGGGCGGCCGGTAGGTCTGCCCTAAGCTCCCCTACTCGTGCGCTTCCTTTATCTGTTCCTGTGCTTAACTTTTCCCCCGGGGCCACTTCCAGTGTCACCGCCTTATACTTCCACTCATGGGTTTGCCTCTTAGATGGTGCATCAGTGAACCAGACCCCTTGAAGGTCTCTGCCTTCCTTCAGAGGAGGTGCCCCCTGAATCACAGACGCTTTGCTTGGCGGGGTTTGCAATAACACCGTGCTGTCTCTATCTTCCTGTAATTTAGATACTTTAATGCTGCCTTCTGTAACCGATGTGGTTTCATCGGTACCATCCAGACAGGCGTACCATTTCCGGGCTGTAGGCTTCTGGGCAACGCCTGCACCCTCGCGCGCTGTATCCAGGAGATGGAAAGGTCCCCGAATGATCAGATCTGTCCTTTTCTTGCCTGTTCCACTCGCTTCACTGCTCGCACTAAGGACAGCGAGCCTTTGCAAGGTCTGACTATCTCATTTTGGTGGCATCGAAAGAGTGGGAGCTAAGCTCTCGCAGTCTCTCTGGCCCTTCTGGTCCCTTTGGCCACAGGTTACAATGGGAACATGCCCCGTGGCACTCCCATCGGCAAGGCTCTACGCCACAGAGCGTTACGTTCCTTATCGAACTTGGGTCTGAACGCTGGTTTAGCCTTAGTGCTGTGGGCCTGACGAACTTGTCGAGGGAGTTGTTCTGGCGGTGTCACGGTGGTCAATCCAATCCAGCCCATGCGGTGCCAATAATTCACTATTTCTTGTACAAACTCACTCCAGGTGGGTATCGGCTGATCCCTGTAGTTGGGTCTCCCTGCTCGGGGTGCACGGTAAGGTCCAGCATTAGTGGTTCTGGTGGTTTCATGGCGGTCAATCCAATCCAACCCAACCCACGTGTCCCGTCCCACTCGGAGGGTGAGGTTAGCTTTTTAATTCTCTGTGCGTTAGTCAGGAGTAAGGAGAATTACTCGAGAGGTTCAGACAAATCACATTTTATTGAAACTCAGCGAAACTACAAAAGATAGCGGCTTGGCAAAACTTGTAATGATATTACCCCAATGTGCCGACAATGAAGTTAGAGAGAAAGAGGGTGGTGGAGAGGAAAAGAAAGAAAGAGAGAAAGAAAGAGAAGAAAAGAGACAAGATATCACCACCCTTGGATCCAGTGATGTTCTCTGCTCGTAGTGGTAGTCCTCAGGTGGTGGGCATGAGTCTAAAACTTGGGTTTCCACTTTTTATAACCCACAGCGCCCATCCCATAGGCGAGGGTTGTCATCACTGAGCAGGTGCCGTACGTGCTCAGGAATGCTCTAGACATGAGTCGGTGGGTTGTGGGGGTCTTGGGGATTCCACAGGCCCCCCTCTTTGGGGTTGACCGAGTGATGGCCTTTTGCAGACACGCTTGCGCAGAAGACAGATGGTCTTTGCATGTTTCAGGAACAGGGGGATGGGCTCACAAGATGGTATCTTGCTTCCGCGGGCTGTGTTTGTTTGTTCCTGCCTGTGTCAAGACAGATGTTTGCGACACTCGCTCCTTATCAGAGCTCTACACCTGGGACCAGCCCGCGCTGCGTGGGGCGGGCAGCAGCTCCAGAGCTCCTGCCGGGCCCTCGCCCCTTCCACGGCAGCCCCATGAGTTTATCACGGAAGGCGTCGAGGGCCAGACCCCTCCATCCCTCCCCGGAGCCGTCCTCGCCCCTGACAGTGCCCAGAGGAGACCCCCGCCAGGGCTGCCGGATGCTGGAGCGGCATCTCGGGGGGGCTGCAGTGGACCCAGCCCTGGCTGTTGGGGTGGCAGACGATGCCAGTGGGGACGCAGGAGGGGGCGGGGGGTGGCCGGCACAGCCGGGAGCAGTGGCCACAACCCGGGCACTGCAGGGTTCCCTGGGCAGTTTGGGGGTGACAGGAGACCCCCGAGCTGCACTGATAACTGGGGGGGCTGGGACAGCTCAGGGAGCAGGGCCCTGCCAGCCAGCGGTGCCCACACAGCTGTATGTACGCCGGTCTGTCTGTCCCGTTCTATCTATCCATCTCAGTCGGCGAGGAACGCTGCGGTGGCAACGGTGAGTTCTGTGGCCAAGACCTAGATGAAGGTGGACGGAAGTTCCCGGAGCCAGGGAAACTCGAGGAAGAGCAGAGAGACCCCCAGGAGCCAGGAGCTCTCACGAGCGAGGCTGGCGTGGCTTCAGCAATGATGACGTGGCTTCGGCAAGGGTGACACGGCTTGGCCGTTGCCAGGAGCAACCGCGGGAGATTTAAACAGCTCTGGGGAGCGCCAGTGCCAGCGAAATGGCAGGCGAACAGGGCGCGGCGTGTCAGTTTGCAGGGGAGGGCCGTTTGCGCAGGGAGGGCCCTGCAACCTGCCTGTAGGCCCACGGCCCAGGGAAGCGCTCTCGGTCCCTGCCAAAACGGCGGCACGCGCCTCAGAGCTAACAGCAGTGTTCCAGGCAGAACGGGTCAGGAAGGAGACGTCCGTACAGGCGGTGGGTTGCAGGGGCTGCCCAGACCCCTCTCCGGGTGAAAAGGTCCGTACCTGCACAAGGTGTGCGCAGGTGGATGGTCCGTTATGTCAGGCGGCCGAGTCGCAGGCAACAGTGCAAAGGCTGCGCAGTGTTTGAGGGGCCGAGACGGAGGCAGATGGGTGGTCCCATAACCGAGTTCCTGTAGTGGGCACCACTGAGAAGGAGGCACCATGGACCCTGATCACCCACAGCAGCAGGGCTCTGCTCCAGTCTCCGCCCTCCGGCTTCACAAACAGAGACAGATAAGAAGCTTTAGCAGCTGTAGACACGCACGGGCAAGGTCTGCAAGGAGAAATTGTCCCAGCAGCACACGGTGGGTACCGTAAAAAGAGGCGACGACTGCTCGTAGTGGGTGACTCCCTGTTAAGGGACACCAAGGTGCCCGTCTGACGACCTGACAGGCAGGCACCAGAGGTACGGAGCCACGATCCGAGATGTTGCCGAGAGGGTGCCGCAACTTGTCCAGAGCACAGACCGCTATCCACTGCTACTCTTTCACGTGGGCATGAATGACACCGCAAGCCAGAACCTGGGCAGCATCAAGGAGGACTATGAAGCCCTGGGGGTGCAAGTGACAAACATTGGTGCCCAAGTTGGAGGAAAGGCGGCAGCCAGAAATAGACGTATAATGCAAATCAACTCCTGGCTACGTGGCTGGTGCCGTCGCGAGGGTTTTGGCTTTTACGGCAACGGGACATTCTTGGATGACGATAACCTGTTAGAGAGGGATGGGAGCCACCTGTCCAGAAGAGGCGAGAGAATCTTTTGCAGCAGGCTGGCCAAGTTGGTGAAGCGGGCTTTAAACTGAAGGACTCAGGGGCTGGGGTCCAAGGCGGCAATGCTGATGCCATCGCATCCACCTGGGGAACAAGCCAGGCCAACCGGAGCGGCAACAAACGTTCCTTAGCTGCCTCCCTAGAGGAGAACCAGAAAGCCAAACACCTCAAGGGTCTGTATGGCCGTGGCGGACCCTCCTGCAGCCCTCGAGGGAAACCTCCATGCTCCATTAGCTCTCTGAAATGCCTGTAGACCCATGCACGCAGCGTGGGGAATAAACAGGAAGAACTAGAGCTCTGTGTGCGGTCGCAGGGCCGTGATCTCATTGCAATGACAGAGACATGGTGGGATAGCTCGCGTGACTGGAATGCTGTTGCGGATGGTTACGTACACTTTAGGAATGACAGGCCAGCAAGGCGAGGTGGTGGAGCTGCTCTTTATGGGAGAGAGCAACTGGAATGTATTGAGCTCTGCATAGGAGTGGATGAAGAACAAGTCGAGAGCTGATGCGTAAGGATTAAGGGGCAGGCTAATATGGGTGACCCTCTTGTGGATGTTTACTACAGGCCACCAGATCAGGACGAGGAAGTATTTGAGGCCAATGAGTAGATGTGACCAACATTATTCTCATCCTAAATCCAAAGCACAGCACTACACCAGCTGCCAGAAAGAAAGTTAACTCTGTCCCTGCCGAAACCAGGACAGATGTCAAGGACAACAAGAAGGGCTTTTTCAAGTACCTCAGCAGCAAAAGGGAAAATGTGGGCCCGTGCTGAATGAGGTGGGTGCCCTGGTGATGGAGGATACAGAGAAGGTGGAGTTACTGAATGGCGCCTTTGGTTTGGCCTTTACTGCTAAGGCCGTCCCTCAGGAATCCCAGAGCCTGGAGGTAGGAGACAAAGTCTGGAGAAAGGAAGACCTCCCCTTGGTCGGGAAGGATCAGGTCAGAGGACATCTCGGCAAACCTGATATTCACAAATCTATGGGCCCTAATGGGATGCACCCACGAGTGCTCAGGGAGCTGGCAGATGTTCTGGCTAGGCCGCTCTCAGTCATCTTTGAAAGGTGATGCAGAACAGGAGAGGTGCCTGAGGACTGGCGGAAAGCCAATGATGTCACTCTGGTCTTCAAAAAGGGCAAGAAGGCGGACCCGGGAAACTAGAGACCAGTCGGCCTCACCTCCGTCCCTGGAAAGATGATGGAACAGCTTATTCTGGGGGGGGGTGGGGTGTCATTCAACCCTATTGGGATGGGTTAGAATGCACTTTAGGACTTCCAACTTTATGTCCCACATAGCTTTTGATTGTACTAAAGCACTGATGAAATCAAGAGGGTACGGAAGAAAGATAAACGTACTGCCCCTCATGCCACGGCCAAGTTATCATATACCGGGAATGAAGATCAATTTGGCCATGAAATCATTCTGGGGTTATTGGGCGGTCATAATTAACATAATTTCTGTATATAGAAAATCTAACGTGGCAAGTAGAGACTCTTGCTAATTGGATGTGGATGCCCATCGAGGCTAGCAACAGCCAGCTACAAGCAACCTCACAGATGACTCGCAGAGTCGATTGGCATTGGATATACTACTACTGAAGGAAAGCAGCGTTTGTGGGTGGCTGAATACCACCTATCCCGATGAAACTTGTTGTGTGTCAATTCCCAACGTGTCCGCTACCTTGCACCAAGGTATGGATGGGACGCAAAAAATTGCGGACCAGACGCGTGAGCTCCGTGAGAAAATGAAACCAGGAGACTGGCAGTGGCCTGGGTGGGTTTCAAAGGTTTTCAGTTGGTTTGGATTAGAAATCAGTGGATGGATTCAGAGTCGAGCCCAGTATGCATTAATGTTTATTGTAACGATTGTTATTGTTAGTATTGGATTATCATGGGAGAAATCTATGATAACTGGAGCTGTAACTAGGCGAGTTAGGATGCTTCAAGGCTGTGATCCTGAATATGTCCCCTTAATACCATCCCCTATTGAAAATGACGAGAACAAAAACGCGGGAGAGAGAGATGGATCCCTCAGCCTGCCTACATCCAAATTATACGATGGTCCTCTTGACGAGTTGTGACCACAGTCACAGGGTGGATAACGTGGGACGCCGGACTTGTCCGAGCTTGTAGGTGCCGAAGACAGGGTCAGCGTGGATCGGCAGAAAGTAGCGGGGTCCAACTTTTTCGCCTTTGTGACAGTGTCTCAGTGAAGGTCCTTGAGAGGGCTCCGACAGGCAAACGTGGACTCTGCTAAGTGGCTACACACGTAACGCTTTAGACATAAAGCGCTGACTGAGCCTGGGACTAGGACTGGACCTGGCTGCACCTCGGCTCCTCTCTGAGAAGGAATTGAGAAAGCAAGGGGGTCCTTCCTGAACCTGGCAACTCAATGGGAGGGCCGTCCTCAGCCACGCGTCAGACTCGTACTCTTCACGCGATGGTGGCTGGTGCCCCAGCAGGTGTGCTGGCGTCTGGGGACCTGGATGGGCTGGGGAAATGGCACCTCCTCAAGTTCCACAAGGGCAAAGTCTGGCCCCTGGGGAGGAACAAGGCCAGGCACCAGCACAGGCCGGGGCATGTGGCTGGAAAGCGGCTTGGCAGAGAAGGTCCTGGGGGTGCTGGTGGGGGGCCACGGGCCCTGGGGCCGGGCAGGGATCCTGACCAAAGGCAAGGGATGAGCAACTTCCTCTTTTTGACAGATCTTTTGACCACAGGGAGAAGGCGGAGGCTTCGAACAGGAAGCGCCTGTCCCGGTGGGTCCCGCTGGCCTCCATGGCCTCCCTGGGCTCCCTGTCGGGGAGCAGCTTGTCTTCCCTGGGCTCCCTCTACTCCTTCCTGGTGTGATGGCGGAGGTGGCAGTGCTCGCCTCCTCGGGAACCCCCCCCAGGACCCCAAGGCTGTCGAGGGGCCAGTGGCGGAACCAGGGCCAGCCCTTGGCCAGGATCCCCCACTGTAGCTGCCCTGGCAGCCCCTCTGATCCTGCGTCCTGTCCGGCCTCAGGCGAGAGCGTGACGGTGTGGTGCGAGGTGGTGAGCAGCCTCCCCGAGCTCACGCTGCTCTACTGGCTGGGGAACGGCTCCTTTGTGGAGAAGCTGCACCTGGAAGGGGCCGTGCGCGAGGGGACGATGCTGTGAGTAGAGGGGTGGGGGGTCCCAGGGGTGCAGCGGGGCTGGCCGGGGCTCTGGGGCTGGCAGGGAGGGGCAGTCCTGGTCGTGGACGTGGGGATGTGACGCCTCCACGGAAGCCTGTCTCTGAGCCCCACCGTGGGGTCCGCATGGCCCTGTGTCCACCACCCCCACTGTGCGGGGGTCTCCTGGCGCCCCTCACCAAGGCAGGAGCGCTGCCCGCGCCGGCCCCGGGACCTGCCCACAGCCGGCTGTAGGACCCCAGGGTTTATTAAAGCACATCAAGGCTGCCTGGTGTCGGCCGGTGTCACCTGTGTCCTGGGGATGGGGCTGTGCGTGGGTGCTGGGGGCACCTGTGGACAGAGGAGGGAGGGAGAGGAGGCGGCTCTGGTGCGCGCAGAGGGCAGGATCCGTCCCTGACCCCCTCCCAGACTGGCAAGGTGCTGGAGAGCAATGGATGCGGGAGGTCTGGGGATGTGAGGGGGCTGGAGAAGACCCCGGCTGCAGCCCCCCCACCCTGAGCTGCCCCCCAGCCCAGGGAGCTGCAGGAACCCCCGGAGACACCCCAGTCCCAGAGCAAATCTTTATTCCTGTGGGAGCCAGGGAAAGGTCTCGTCCCAGCTCTGCTGGTGTCCTGGGGCTGCTGGGGCGTCCCAGGGCCAGTGGCACCATGGCAGGGCTGAGCAGTGGGGCTGTCCCCGTGCCCCCAGCCCTCCTGCTGACCCGTCCTGTCCCGCTGGCTCCGTGAAGCTGGTGGCTCCCATTCCCGACCCCTTTCCCTCGCCGTGGTGCCGTGGCAGCGGTGGCATCTTGGCTCAGGAGCCCACGGCGGCTGCCAGGGCCATGGCTGCCAGGAGGAACCCCCAGAGGCGGGGGAGGTCCCCGTGGATGCTCCTGCCTGGGGGTGCCAGAGAGAGGGAGTCAGGGGCAGCCAGGGGGGAGGGGGCAGGGGTCCCAGCGGGGGTCTGCCCTCCCCAGCTGCAGGGGGGACTCTGGGCTCACCTGCGCTGAAGATGCACTTCTGATGCTTGGAGCTCTTCTCTGCCAAAGAAACCAACCGTTTGCACGGCTGCTGCACGCAACATGCCGTGCCGCTCCTCGCCCCTCCCCAGCCGTGCCACGCTGTGCCATGCCACGCTGTGCCGTGCTCTGCCGCTAAGGGCCCCTTTGCAAACCCCAGGGGAGAGCGGCTGGGAGACGTGCAAGGATGCGCGTCCAAAGGCAAGCTGCCCCCCTCGCCCTCCCTACCATCGAGACCCCCTTTCCTGGCAGAGTTGGTGGGATGGGGCCACCCCCACTCCTGCACCCCACACCCCGGTGTTGGGGAGGGACCGTCCCCACAGGAATTCACCTTTCACCCACTCGCAGTTGTAGGTGCTGCTTGCGCCCTGGGAGCGGAGCTGGATGATGGTTCTGTTCCCGTGGTGGGTGATGCTGGTGACCTTGAAGATCTCAAAGGGCGGGATGAGGACCTCCTCCTCATCGGTGAAGACGGAGAAGTTCCTGATGAGGGCACCATAGCAGGTCTCCACCGAGAAGAAGGTGTCCTTGCCGAACTGCCGGGCTATCTCTTCCCGTAGGGAGGCAGAGGTGAACTGGCCGAAGCGGATGGATTGGTGCTGCTGGGCGGTGAAGCGGATACCCCGGATGCCCCGGTAGACGTGGTGGCATTTTTGGGGCTGGGTGTCCCGCAGGATACGCAGGGCCTCGCTCAGGAGGAAATGCAGCACCTTGAAGTGGAAGGTGTTCAGGTATTCCTCGTGGGAGCGCCCGGCCACACGTATGGCTGCGTTGAACTCCCGGTACAGGGGGCAGTTCTGGGTGTACGCCAGCAGGGCGACTGCATGCCCTCGCCGCAGTGCCCGTGGCAGGGGAACATGGCTCTGCCACCTCCGCCATTCAGCGGTGGCATTCCTCCAGGCCTCCTTGTAGACTCTGTTGTTGGCGAACTCGGTGCGGTTGAGCTTCTCCAGCTCCTCCTCCATCATGCAGCTGCAGCCCCAGTACTGGTCATCGAAGGAGCTGGGGGCCATGTCCAGCACCTTGAAGGGGTGTTGGTCTTGGCAGTGCCGGGGTCTGGCAGTGTCCAGGGTCCCGGACAGCAGCACCAAGCCCAGCACCAGGTGCTCCATGGCAGGCAGAGCCCCCCCAGGAGAAGCACCCAGCTGCCGCGGTGCCGTGGGCAGGGAAGCGGCCGGTTCCTCCGCAAGGGGCTGGGGAAGTGGGGGAGCGAGAGCAGGGTCAGCTCGGGGAGGGCGGCAGGGCCTGTGAGGGGGCTGCGGAGAGAAGCGGGGCAGGCTGGGCGAAAGCACCCCCAGTTGCATCCCCAGCCAGGGGCACCCCGCTCGGCACACCTCCCATCACCGGCCCAGACCCCGACCCCGTGACTTGCATTAAACCCTGCCAACGGGCGGGTGTCCCCAGCGCCTGGCACCATGGCCCTGGCAACTGCAGGTCTGCGGTGTGCCCCCCCAGGAGCAAACCCCTGGGGACCCCTCCCCACCACAGGGGGCGGGGTGCTGCTCCCCAGGTCCCGTGGCACCCGGCCCCTCGGCACCTGCCCGCTGCCAGAAGGAGAGGTGAGAATCGGCTGATCGTTCTTTTTATAGCAGCCCTGGCCAGGATTGCTGGGGCCCGGATCCAGCCCCCGCCTCCTGGTTATTTTTACCTTCCCACCCCCCGAGCGCCCAGAGCAGCCGCTGCCCCCTCCTGCCCTGCAGCGTGGCTGTGGGGGACGGTCAGGAACCCCCCGTGGGATAAATTGCCTTGGCTTTAAGCTGGGTGCGGGTGCCGTCCCGCCTCGCGGGGGCTCTGCCTTTTCCTGCAGCACCTGACCCCAGCTCTGGCCCTGCTGACCCAGGGGTTCTGGGGTGGTGCGGAGGCTGGGGGACACAGCTGACCCCAGCTGGCTGAGGGGATGCTGCAGCCTACCTGCCGTCACAATTTTTCTTTTTTTTTTTTCCTTTTTTTTTCCTTTTTTTCCCTTTTTTTTCCTTTTTTTTTCTCCCCCCCCCCCCGTTTTTTCCCCTTGTTTTCCCTTTCTTTTCCACTTTTTTCCACTTTTTTCCCCTTTTTTCCCCTTTATTCCCCCTTTTTTCCCTCCTCCCCTCTCCCCTCCTCTGAAGCCCCCCCCAGGGTCCTGCTCCTGCCCAGCTCCATGGGGCTGCTCCTGCCAAGACCTGTGTCCTTGTCCACATCTGCAGCCATGTCCGCATCCATGTCCACCCCTGGCAGCTCCAGCTGGACCAGCACCTCCATCCTGGCCGGTGGGATGGTATGGCTCCCTGGGAAGGTCCCACAGCAGGAGCCCCCGCTGCCCCCCGCCACTCCCCACCGTTGGGCCAGGGAGTCGATGGAGGCCAGCGGGGCCCACCGGGACAAGCGCTCCCTGCTCCACCCCTCCCTGCTCCCCCTGCACAGGAGGAGAGACAAGGCACCCCGCTGCACCCCCTGCCCACGTGGGTCCTCCCCCAGCACCAGCGGTGGCCGCGGGTGCCCCATGAGGGTGGCTTGTCCTGAGCACCCCCCGTTCCCCGTGGAGCTGCAGGGTGGGAGCTCCACCAGCACCAGGGAAGAGGAGCCCCACAGCGGGACCCCCACCCCCACTGGGGCTGCCCCGGCTGCAGGGCTGAGGAGTCCCGGCCCCCCTGGGGCATGAGCTATAGAGAGAGACCTCGAGCTCTAGAGATGCACAGATAGAGCGGTACAGACAGAGCGGCATACATACAGCTGTGTAGGCACCGCTGGCTGGCAGGACCCTGCTGCCCGAGTATGGAATACCCACCGGATCCCTTCTTCCTTTGACCAGTCTTGTACCACTGCAGCTGAAAAATGCTGAAACATGCGACCAGTTATCGCTTTGAATCCCCTCAAGAAGGGGAAGTGTACTAAACCACTCCTTCAGACTAAGGACTGTATTTTTCCCAGTGGCAGCCGTGACGGCGGCAGCCATGGGAGCTCCTGAAATGACCTCCACTCCCACCACTATGTGTTTTTTACCCCCTGAGGGTCATAGTGGGCCACTCTAGTCGATCTGCCAGGTGTGCCACAGTGTTTTCTTGTCCCGGATATGCAGGGGAGGTGCCTTACTTGGATGGTCTTTGTTAAATTATAAAGGACATCGTGAGCAGGCAGCTACCGCTCGATCACACGGCTTTACCGAGACGGGCCATCCTCGGGCTATACCTTCCCCATACAAATGGGCTCGCCCGCTGTGGCCTTGTTTCCCGTGCAGCCATTCAAGTAAGCGTTCCCATTCGTGGTCATCCCTCACGACATCCATGTCCTGTAGTGGGGTGAGGCTATCGATTTGTTGGTTGAAGTGGGCAGCGATAGGAGCTGATCAGTCCTGTCCTGTCACCCACCCAATACACGACACCCTTTGTTCTCCTAGTTCTGCAATTGTTTCCAACTGTCAGCGGTTTGCCAGAGCGGGACTCTCTTTACCTGCCAGTCGTTGGCTGCCCAGAGACCCACTCGCTCTGTGGATCCCTTAAAACCAGCAGATGAGTCGGGATAGATATGGCTGGCGCCATGTCGGGCGGCCGGTAGGTCTGCCCTAAGCTCCCCTACTCGTGCGATTCCTTTACCTGTTCCTGTGCTTAACTTTTCCCCCGGGGCCACTTCCAGTGTCACCGCCTTATACTTCCACTCATGGGTTTGCCTCTTAGATGGTGCATCAGTGAACCAGACCCCTTGAAGGTCACTGCCTTCCTTCAGAGGAGGTGCCCCCTGAATCACAGACGCTTTGCTTGGCGGGGTTTGCAATAACACCGTGCTGTCTCTATCTTCCTGTAATTTAGATACTTTAATGCTGCCTTCTGTAACCGATGTGGTTTCATCGGTACCATCCAGACAGGCGTACCATTTCCGGGCTGTAGGCTTCTGGGCAACGGCTGCACCCTCGCGCGCTGTATCCAGGAGATGGAAAGGCCCCCGAATGATCAGATCTGTCCTTTTCTTGCCTGTTCCACTCGCTTCACTGCTCGCACTAAGGACAGCGAGCCTTTGCAAGGTCTGACTATCTCATTTTGGTGTCATTGAAAGAGTGGGAGCTAAGCTCTCGCAGTCTCTCTGGCCCTTCTGGTCCCTTTGGCCACAGGTTACAATGGGAACATGCCCCGTGGCACTCCCATCGGCAAGGCTCTACGCCACAGAGCGTTACGTTCCTTATCGAACTTGGGTCTGAACGCTGGTTTAGCCTTAGTGCTGTGGGCCTGACGAACTTGTCGAGGGAGTGGTTCTGGCGGTGTCACGGTGGTCAATCCAATCCAGCCCATGCGGTGCCAATAATTCACTATTTCTTGTACAAACTCACTCCAGGTGGGTATCGGCTGATCCCTGTAGTTGGGTCTCCCTGCTCGGGGTGCACGGTAAGGTCCAGCATTAGTGGTTCTGGTGGTTTCACGGCGGTCAATCCAATCCAATCCAACCCACGTGTCCCGTCCCACTCGGAGGGTGAGGTTAGCTTTTTAATTCTCTGTGCGTTAGTCAGGAGTAAGGAGAATTACTCGAGAGGTTCAGACAAATCACATTTTATTGAAACTCAGCGAAACTACAAAAGATAGCGGCTTGGCAAAACTTGTAATGATATTACCCCAATGTGCCGACAATGAAGTTAGAGAGAAAGAGGGTGGTGGAGAGGAAAAGAAAGAAAGAGAGAAAGAAAGAGAAGAAAAGAGACAAGATATCACCACCCTTGGATCCAGTGATGTTCTCTGCTCGTAGTGGTAGTCCTCAGGTGGTGGGCATGAGTCTAAAACTTGGGTTTCCACTTTTTATAACCCACAGCGCCCATCCCATAGGCGAGGGTTGTCATCACTGAGCAGGTGCCGTACGTGCTCAGGAATGCTCTAGACATGAGTCGGTGGGTTGTGGGGGTCTTGGGGATTCCACAGGCCCCCCTCTTTGGGGTTGACCGAGTGATGGCCTTTTGCAGACACGCTTGCGCAGAAGACAGATGGTCTTTGCATGTTTCAGGAACAGGGGGATGGGCTCACAAGATGGTATCTTGCTTCCGCGGGCTGTGTTTGTTTGTCCCTGCCTGTGTCAAGACAGATGTTTGCGACACTCGCTCCTTATCAGAGCTCTACACCTGGGACCAGCCCGCGCTGCGTGGGGCGGGCAGCAGCTCCAGAGCTCCTGCCGGGCCCTTGCCCCTTCCACGGCAGCCCCATGAGTTTATCACGGAAGGTGTCGAGGGCCAGACCCCTCCATCCCTCCCCGGAGCCGTCCTCGCCCCTGACAGTGCCCAGAGGAGACCCCCGCCAGGGCTGCCGGATGCTGGAGCGGCATCTCGGGGGGGCTGCAGTGGACCCAGCCCTGGCTGTTGGGGTGGCAGACGATGCCAGTGGGGACGCAGGAGGGGGCGGGGGGTGGCCGGCACAGCCGGGAGCAGTGGCCACAACCCGGGCACTGCAGGGTTCCCTGGGCAGTTTGGGGGTGACAGGAGACCCCCGAGCTGCACTGATAACTGGGGGGGCTGGGACAGCTCAGGGAGCAGGGCCCTGCCAGCCAGCGGTGCCCACACAGCTGTATGTACGCCGGTCTGTCTGTCCCGTTCTATCTATCCATCTCAGTCGGCGAGGAACGCTGCGGTGGCAACGGTGAGTTCTGTGGCCAAGACCTAGATGAAGGTGGACGGAGGTTCCCGGAGCCAGGGAAACCCGAGGAAGAGCAGAGAGACCCCCAGGAGCCAGGAGCTCTCACGAGCGAGGCTGGCGTGGCTTCAGCAATGATGACGTGGCTTCGGCAAGGGTGACACGGCTTGGCCGTTGCCAGGAGCAACCGCGGGAGATTTAAACAGCTCTGGGGAGCGCCAGTGCCAGCGAAATGGCAGGCGAACAGGGCGCGGCGTGTCAGTTTGCAGGGGAGGGCCGTTTGCGCAGGGAGGGCCCTGCAACCTGCCTGTAGGCCCACGGCCCAGGGAAGCGCTCTCGGTCCCTGCCAAAACGGCGGCACGCGCCTCAGAGCTAACAGCAGTGTTCCAGGCAGAACGGGTCAGGAAGGAGACGTCCGTACAGGCGGTGGGTTGCAGGGGCTGCCCAGACCCCTCTCCGGGTGAAAAGGTCCGTACCTGCACAAGGTGTGCGCAGGTGGATGGTCCGTTATGTCAGGCGGCCGAGTCGCAGGCAACAGTGCAAAGGCTGCGCAGTGTTTGAGGGGCCGAGACGGAGGCAGATGGGTGGTCCCATAACCGAGTTCCTGTAGTGGGCACCACTGAGAAGGAGGCACCATGGACCCTGATCACCCACAGCAGCAGGGCTCTGCTCCAGTCTCCGCCCTCCGGCTTCACAAACAGAGACAGATAAGAAGCTTTAGCAGCTGTAGACACGCACGGGCAAGGTCTGCAAGGAGAAATTGTCCCAGCAGCACACGGTGGGTACCGTAAAAAGAGGCGACGACTGCTCGTAGTGGGTGACTCCCTGTTAAGGGACACCAAGGTGCCCGTCTGACGACCTGACAGGCAGGCACCAGAGGTACGGAGCCACGATCCGAGATGTTGCCGAGAGGGTGCCGCAACTTGTCCAGAGCACAGACCGCTATCCACTGCTACTCTTTCACGTGGGCATGAATGACACCGCAAGCCAGAACCTGGGCAGCATCAAGGAGGACTATGAAGCCCTGGGGGTGCAAGTGACAAACATTGGTGCCCAAGTTGGAGGAAAGGCGGCAGCCAGAAATAGACGTATAATGCAAATCAACTCCTGGCTACGTGGCTGGTGCCGTCGCGAGGGTTTTGGCTTTTACGGCAACGGGACATTCTTGGATGACCTTAACCTGTTAGAGAGGGATGGGAGCCACCTGTCCAGAAGAGGCAAGGGAATCTTTGGCAGCAGGCGGGCCAACTTGGTGAAGCGGGCTTTAAACTGAAGGACTCAGGGGCTGGGGTCCAAGGCGGCAATGCTGATGCCATCGCATCCACCTGGGGAACAAGCCAGGCCAACCGGAGCGGCAACAAACGTTCCTTAGCTGCCTCCCTAGAGGAGAACCAGAAAGCCAAACACCTCAAGGGTCTGTATGGCCGTGGCGGACCCTCCTGCAGCCCTCGAGGGAAACCTCCATGCTCCATTAGCTCTCTGAAATGCCTGTAGACCCATGCACGCAGCGTGGGGAATAAACAGGAAGAACTAGAGCTCTGTGTGCGGTCGCAGGGCCGTGATCTCATTGCAATGACAGAGACATGGTGGGATAGCTCGCGTGACTGGAATGCTGTCGCGGATGGTTACGTACACTTTAGGAATGACAGGCCAGCAAGGCGAGGTGGTGGCACTGGCCTTGGTGCGTTTGTGGGAGTGTTATGTAGTCATTCTGCCAGGCCGCCCCATATTTATATTTCAGCCATCGTCCTCCATACCAGAGAGGCTTCACCCGTTTGGCTTGCTTGATTGCAGCGCATGTTTCACATTCATGGATAACCTGTGAGATGGTGTCCAGGGTCAAGTCCACCCCTCGATCACAAGCCCATCTATATGTTGCATCTCTTCCTTGATGGCCTGAGGTATCATGAGCCCAACGAGCTATAAAGAATTGATTGTTACGTTGCTGTCGTGGTTTTACCCCATCCGGCAGCTGAGCACCACGCAGCCGCTCGTTCACTCCCCCCGCATCGGGATGGGGGAGAGAATTGGAAAAGTTAAAGTGAGAAAACTCGTGGGTTGAGATAAAGACAGTTTAATAGGTAAAGCAAAAGCCGCGCACACAAGCAAAGCAAAGCAAGGCATTCATTCACCACTTCCCATGGGCAGGCAGGTGTTCAGCCATCCCCAGGAAAGCAGGGCTCCATCACGCGTAACGGTTACTTGGGAAGACAAACGCCATCGCTCCGAACGCCACTGCCCCCCCTCTCTCTTCCCCCAAGCTCCTTATAAACTGAGCATGACGTTGTACGGGATGGAATATCCCTTTGGTCAGTTTGGGTCACCTGTCCTGTCTGTGTCTCCTCCCAACTTCTTGTCCACCCCCAGCCATCCCACTGGCAGGGCAGTGCAAGAAGCAGAAGAGGTCTTGGCCCCGTGTAAACACTGCTCAACAATAAGTCCATAGAACAAAAACATCTCTATATTATCAATGCCATCTCCAGCACAAATCCAAAACGTATCCCCACACTAGCTACTATGAAGAAAAATCAATCCTCTCAGCTGAAGCCAAGACAGTTGCCAGTCCAGATCTACCTGAGCCATTTCAATCTTAGCAGTCTGATCCACCTGATTGTTGTTTTGATGTTCCTCAGTGGCTCAACTCTTGGGCACATAGGCATCTACATGATGTACTTCCACCACCAGCTTCTCTAGCTGGGCAGCAATATCTTGCCATAATTCGGCAGCCCAGATGGGTTTGCCTCTGCACTGCCAGTTACTCCGCTTCCATTGCTGTACCCACCCTCACAGGGCATTGGCCACCATCCATGAGTCAGTATACAGGTAGAGCATCAGTCAGTTTTCTCTTTCAGCAATGTCCAAAGCCAGCTGGATGGCTTTCACCTCTGCAAACTGGCTCGATTCACCTTCTCCTTCAGCAGCTTCTGCGACTCGTCGTGTAGGACTCCACACAGCAGCCTTCTGCCTCCGATGCTTTCCCATGATGCGACAGGACCTATCAGTGGACAGGGCATATGGTTTCTCATCCTCTGTTAGTTTATTATACAGTGGTGCCTCTTCAGCACGTCACCTCCTCCTCCGGCAACATTCCAAAATCTTTGCCTTCTGGCCAGTCCATGATCACTTCCAGAATTCCTGGGTGACTGGGGTTTTCTATTCAAGCCCGCTGTGTGATCAGTGCAACCCACTTACTCCACGTAGCATCAGTTGCATGGTGTGTAGAGGGGACCCTCCCTTTGAACATCCAGCCCAGTACAATGCCTACGAAAGCTTGTGTTTCCTTTTTGTTGGTCAGTGGAGACATGGCTGCTATTTTGTTGATCACATCCATTGGGATCTGAAAACGCCTGTCTTGCCATTTTATTACTAAAAACTGGATCTCCTGTGCAGACCCCTTGACCTTACTTCATTTTATGGCAAAACCACCTTTCAGCAGGATTTGGACTATGTTCTTCCCTTTCTCAGAGATTTCTTCTGCTGTGTTGCCCCATACAATGATGTCATCAACATATTGCAAATGTTCTGGGGCTTCACCCTGTTCCAATGCAGTCTGGATCAGTCCATGGCAAATGGTGGGGCTGTTTCCACCCCTGGGGCAGTTGATTCCAGGTGTACTAGACAACCCTCCAAGTGAAGACAAACTGTGGCCTGCACTCTGCTGCCAAAGGGATCGAGAAAAATGCATTAGCGATATCAATTGTGGCGTACCACTGTGCTGCCTTTGACTCCAGTTCATATGGAAGTTCTAGCACATCCGGCACGGCAGCACTCATCAGCGGCGTGAGTTCATTCAGGCCACAATTGTCTACTGTCAGCCTCCACTCTCCATTGGACTTCTGCACTGGCCATATGGTACTGTTAAAGGGTAAGCGGGTTCTGCTGATCACTCCCTGACTCACCAGTTGACGAATTAGCTTATGGATGGGAATCAGCAAGTATCGGTTGGTGTAGTATTGCCACCAGTGCACCGCTGTGGTAGCTATTGGTACCTGTTGTTCTTCAAACTTGAGCAACACCACAACAGAAGGGTCCTCCGAGAGACCAGGCAAAGTAGACAATGGTTCAATTTCCCCTGTCTCCAAGGCAGCTATTCCAAAAGCCCACCGGTACCCTTTTGGTTCCTTGAAATACCCTCTCCTGAGGTAGTCTATCCTCAGGATGCACAGAGCCTCTGGGCGACTCACAATGGGGTGCTTTTCCCACTCATTCCCAGTAGCCAGCAAGATGTTGGTAACACCCAGCGGTTTGGCTACTGCTGAGCAGTGCCGGCACACATCCAGGCGCTCTCTCCAACATTTCTCCCCCTCCCTGGCCACAGCAGTAGCTTGGGGGTGGGCAAGATCTTGGGAGGGCACACAGCCAGGACAGCTGACCCCAACTGACCCAAGAGCTATTCCATACCAGATGATGGCTGCTCAGCAATAAGAAGCTGAGAGACAGGGGGAGGAACTGGGAGCATGCGTGGGTTTTTCTACAATGTTTGTCGTCTGGAGCAACCGCTATGCGTACTGAAGCCCTGCGTCCCAGGAAGTGGCCAGACATCGCCTGCTGATGGGAAGTAGAGAATAATCTTCTGCTCCTGCTTTGCTTCCATGCTTCCAGCCTTTTGCTGTATTAAACTTTATTTTGAGTCACGAGTTTGGGGTTGTTTTTTTCCATGTTATTTTTCTCCCCACCCTGCCCTGCTGAGGAGGGGAGTGATAGAGCAGCTGGGTGGGCACCTGGTGTCCAGCCAAGGTTAAACCACCACACCCACTGCCCCAGCCGCTTGCCGAGGAACCGGCTGCTTCCCTGCCTGTGGCAGCTGGGCACTTCTCCTGGGGAGGCTCTGCCCGCCATGGAGCACCTGGTGCTGGGCTTGGTGCTGCTGTCCCGGACCCTGGCTGCTGCCAGCCCCCGGCACCGGCGAGACCTCGACCCTGTCAAGGTGCTGGACATGGCCCCCAGCTCCTTCGATGACCAGTACCAGGGCTGCAGCCACATGATGGAGGAGGAGCTGCAGGAGCTCAACCAAACTGAGTTCGCCAACAACAGAGTCTACGCCAGGGCCTGGACTTATGCCACTACTGAATGGCAGAGATGGAAGACCCGCATCCGTGAGCTGCCAGTGCTGCAGCCGGACCATACGGTCGCCCTGATGGCATATATCCTGGATAGCAACGTGTTCCGTGAGTTTGATGTGGCTGTACGTGTGGCTGGGCGCTCCCGTGAGGAATACCTGTGTGCTTTCCACTTCAAGGTGCTGCATTTCCTCCTGAGCGAGGCCCTGCGTGTCCTGCGGGACACCCAGCCCCAAAAATGCCACCACGTCTACTGGGGTGTAGACGTTCGCTTCACCGCCCGGCACCAACAATCCATCCGCTTCGGCAAATTCACCATCACCTCCCTACGGAAAGACATTGCCCAGCGCTTCGGCAAGCACACCTTCTTCTCGGTGGAGACCTGCTATGGTGTGCCGGTCAGGAACTTCTCCTTATTCCCCACGGAGGAGGAGGTCCTCATCCCACCCTTTGAGATCTTCAAGGTCACCAACATCACCCACAACAGGAACAGAACCATCATCCAGCTCCGCTCCCAGGGCGCAAGCAGCACCTACAACTGCGAGTGGGTGAAAGGTGAATTCCTGGGGGTCAGTCCCTCCCCAAAACCGGGGTGTGGGGTGCAGGAGTGGTGGTGGCCCCATCCCACCAACTCTGCCAGGAAAGGGGGTCTCGATGGTGGGGAGGGCGAGGGGGGCAGCTTGCCTTTGGACACGCATCCTTGCACGACTCCCAGCCGCTCTCCCCTGGGGTTTGCAAAGGGGCCATTAGCGGCAGAGCACGGCACAGCGTGGCATGGCACAGCGTGGCACGGCTGGGGAGGGGCGAGGAGCGGCACGGTACGTTGCGTGCAGCAGCCGTGCAAACGGTTGGTTTCTTTGGCAGAGAAGCGATGCAAGAACCAGACATGCGTCTTCAGCGCAGGTGAGCCCAGAGTCCCCCCTGCGGCTGAGGAGGGCAGACCCCCGCTGGGACGCCTGCCCCCTCCCCCCTGGCTGCCCCTGACTCTCCCTCTCTGGCACCCCCAGGCAGGAGCATCCATGGGGACCCCCCCAACCTCTGGGGTTTCCTCCTGGCAGCTGCGGCCCTGGCAGCCCCCACGGGATCCTGAGCCAAGATGCCACCACTGCCACGGCACCACGGCGAGGGAAAGGGTTCGGGAATGGGAGCCACCAGCTTCATGGGGCCGGCGGGACAGGACGGGTCAGCAGGGGGGCTGGGGGTACGAGGACAGCCCCACTACTCAGCCGTGCCATGGTGCCACCGGCCCTGGGACACCCCGGCAGCCCCAGGACGCCAGCAGAGCCGGGACGAGACCTTTCCCTGGCTCCCACAGGAATAAAGATTTGCTCTGGGACTGGGGTGTCTCTGGGGGTTCCTGCAGCTCCCTGCGCTGGGGGCAGCTCAGGGTGGGGGGGCTGCAGCCGGGGTCTTCTCCAGCCCCCTCACATCCCCAGACCTCCTGCATCCAGAGCATCCCGCAGAGCGATGCCTGCCGCCCGGGTCCTGCTCGAGGGGTCCGGAGCGGTGTGTGTGTCTCCTCCTGGACTCTGTCCCCTGCCTGCAGCCCTTCACCTCCTCCTCCTCCTCCTCCTCCTCCTCCTGCTCCTCTGGTGCAGGGTGCAGCCATGGGGCCAGGCATCCCCAGGGCAGGGGCAGGGGCAGGGGCAGGGGCAGGGGCAGGGGCAGGGCTGTCCATGGCTCTCCAGCCCCTTGCCAGGCTGGGAGGGGGTCAGGGATGGATCCTGCCCTCTGCGCGCACCAGAGCCTCCTCCTCTCCCTCCCTCCTCACCCCACAGGTGCCCCCAGCACCCACGCACAGCCCCATCCCCAGGACACGGGTGACACCGGCCGACACCAGGCAGCCTTGATGTGCTTTAATAAACCCTGGCATCCCACAGCGGGCTACGGGCAGGTCCCTGGGCCGGCACGGGCAGCGCTCCTGCCTTGGTCAGGGGTGCCGGGAGACCCCCGCACAGTGGGGCGGGCAGATGCGGGGCCATGCAGATCCCACGGCGGGGCCCAGAGACAGGCTTCTGTGGAGGCATCACGTCCCTACACCCATGACCAGGACTGCCCCTCCCTGCCAGCCCCAGAGCCCCATCCGGCCCCACTGTACCCCTGGGACCCCCCACCCCTCTACTCACAGCACCGTCCCCTCACGCACGGCCCCTTCCGGGTACAGCTTCTCCACGAAGGAGCCGTTCCCCAGCCAGTAGAGTAGCGTGAGCTCGGGGAGGCTGCTCACCGCCTCGCACCACACCGTCACGCTCTCGCCTGAGGCCGGACGGGATGCCAGGGGCAGCAACAACAGGGGATCCTGGCCAAGGGCTGGCCCTGGCTCCGCCACCTGCCCCTCAACAGCCTTGGGGTTCTGGGGGGTCATGAGCAGGCGAGCACTGCCAGATCTGCCATCACACCAGGAAGGAGTAGAGGGAGCCCAGCGAAGAGGACCTGTTCCCTGCCAAGGAGCCCAGGGAGTCTATGGAGGCCAGCAGAGCCAAGACAGATTGGCGCTCCTTCCCATTCACTGCACTGAACGTTAGGACGGGATGCAAAGTTGATGGTGTAAGCTTCCTATACGGATCTCGAATGGCGCAGACGTGCAAAAAATGCCACATGGCAGCCCGTCGGTGCCTGTGTCGGGTACGGGGTGTCTTGGTACTGTAACCTGGAGAGGGGTCCCTGCTCAAGGGAAGGGTGTGGGGGAGCGGTGGTACCGGTGCTGCTCATGGTGGGAGAGGGCGCCATATCCGCCCAGTTTGGGATGACCCTGCACTGCTGTGATGAGGTTTTGGGGTTTGACTTCTGCTCGGCAGTGAGGCCAGGGACCTGTCTGCAGGCTGCCTCCCCAGTGCTGACATGGGGGCCCCCAGGGAGGGACACAGCTGCTGTGCTCATCTCTCCCCGGAGGCTCCTGCTCCTCTCTCCCCATTTCTCCCCAGGTGGTCCTACAGGAAGACCCCTCGCAGTGGGGGGTCCGGGCCCCCTGGGCTTTGCCACCCCTGTCCCTGTGTCTGTAAGCACCGCGACGGGGCCGCTCCCTTGGCCCAGAGCCGCTCGTGCCGGAGCGGGCAGGGACCGGGCTGTCCCCAGCCCTGCTGCCTGCACCCTGCCCTGCCTCCTGCCTTCTAAGCCCCTCCAAACCCAGGGGCTGCGGGCAAGGGCTGAAGCGCCGCAGATGCCCCTCGCCTCCGCACCACCTGTGCCACAACCTGCCCCGTCCTCAGCAGCGTGATGGGGGGGTCAGTGCAAGCACCCGGCCCCGGATCAGCAGGGTCAGAGCTGGGGTCAGGTGCTGCAGGAAAAGGCAGAGCCCCCGCGAGGCGGGATGGGACCCGCACCCAGCTTAAAGCCAAGGCAATTTATCCCACGGGGGGTTCCTGACCGTCCCCCACAGCCACGCTGCAGGGCAGGAGGGGGCAGCGGCTGCTCTGGGCGCTCGGGGGGTGGGAAGGTAAAAATAACCAGGAGGCGGGGGCTGGATCCGGGCCCCAGCAATCCTGGCCAGGGCTGCTATAAAAAGAAAGATCAGCCGATTCTCACCTCTCCTTCTGGCAGCGGGCGGGTGCCGAGGGTCTGGGTGCCACGGGACCCGGGGAGCAGCACCCCGACCCTGGCGCGGGGCACAGGTAACACTTTTTGCTGGGAGTCCCCAGGGGTTTGCTCCTGGCGGGGGACACCGCAGACCTGCAGTTGCCAGGGCCACGGTGCCAGGCGCTGTGGACACCCGCCCGTTGGCAGGGTTTAATGCAAGTCACGGGGTCGGGGTCTGGGCCGGTGATGGGAGGTGTGCCGAGCGGGGTGCCCCTGGCTGGGGATGCAACTGGGGGTGCTTTCGCCCAGCCTGCCCCGCTTCTCTCCGCAGCCCCCTCACAGGCCCTGCCGCCCTCCCCGAGCTGACCCTGCTCTCGCTCCCCCACTTCCCCAGCCCCTTGCGGAGGAACCGGCCGCTTCCCTGCCCACGGCACCGCGGCAGCTGGGTGCTTCTCCTGGGGGGGCTCTGCCTGCCATGGAGCACCTGGTGCTGGGCTTGGTGCTGCTGTCCGGGACCCTGGACTCTGCCAGCCCCCGGCACTGGCGAGACCTCGACCCCTTCAAGAAGGTGGCACTGGACATGGCCCCCAGCTCCTTCGATGACCAGTACCAGGGCTGCAGCCGCATGATGGAGGAGGAGCTGGAGAAGCTCAACCGCACCGAGTTCGCCAACAACAGAGTCTACAGGGAGACCTGGAGCCAAGCCACTGCTGAATGGCGGAGACAGTGGGGCCGCGTCGCCCAGCGGCAGGCGGTGCGGCTGGACCAGGTGGTTGCCCTGCTGGCATACACCCTGCAGGGCCCCTTGCACCGGGAGTTCAATGCAGCCGTGCGTGTGGCCGGGCGCTCCCGTGAGGAATACCTGAACACCTTCCACTTCAAGGTGCTGCATTTCCTCCTGAGCGAGGCCCTGCGTATCCTGCGGGACGCCCAGCCCCAAAAATGCCACCACGTCTACCGGGGTGTAGACATCCACTTCACCGCCCGGCACCACCAATCCATCCGCTTTGGCCAGTTCACCTCCACCTCCCTACGGAATGACAGCACCCAGCACTTCGGCCAGGACACCTTGTTCTCGGTGGAGACCTGCTACGGTGTCCTCATCAGGAACTTCTCCTTCTTCCCTCTGGAAGAGGAGGTACTCATCCCGCCTTTTGAGATCTTCGAGGTCACCAGCGTCACCCACAACGGGAACAGAGCCTTCATCCAGCTCCGCTCCCAGGGCGCAAGCAGCACCTACAACTGCGAGTGGGTAAAAGGTGAATTCCTGTGGGGACGGTCCCTCCCCAACACCGGGGTGTGGGGTGCAGGAATGGGGGTGGCCCCATCCCACCATCTCTGCCAGGAAAGGGGGTCTCGATGGTGGGGAGGGCGAGGGGGGCAGCTTGCCTTTGGACACGCATCCTTGCACGTCTCCCAGCCGCTCTCCCCTGGGGTTTGCAAAGGGGCCCTTAGCGGCAGAGCACGGCACAGCGTGGCATGGCACAGCGTGGCACGGCTGGGGAGGGGCGAGGAGCGGCACGGTACGTTGCGTGCAGCAGCCGTGCAAACGGTTGGTTTCTTTGGCAGAGAAGCGATGCAAGAACCAGACATGCGTCTTCAGCGCAGGTGAGCCCAGAGCCCCCCTGCAGCTGGGGAGGGCAGACCCCCGCCGGGACCCCTGCCCCCCTCCCCAAGGCTGCCCCTGACTCCCCCTCTCTGGCACCCCCAGGCAGGAGCATCCACGGGGACCTCCCCTGCCTCTGGGGGTTATTCCTGGCAGCCATGGCCCTGGCAGCTGCCACAGGATCCTGAGCCAAGATGCCACCGCTGCCACGGCACCACGGCGAGGGAAAGGGGTCGGGAATGGGAGCCACCAGCTTCACGGGGCCGGCGGGACAGGACGGGTCAGCAGGAGGGCTGGGGGCACGGGGACAGCCCCACTACTCAGCCGTGCCATGGTGGCACCGGCCCTGGGACGCCCCGGCAGCCCCAAGACGCCAGCAGAGCCGGGACGAGACCTTTCCCTGGCTCCCACAGGAATAAAGATTTGCTCTGGGACTGGGGTGTCTCCGGGGGTTCCTGCGGCTCCCTGGGCTGGGGGGCAGCTCGGGGTGGGGGGGCTGCAGCCGGGGTCTTCTCCAGCCCCCTCACATCCCCAGACCTCCCGCATCCAGAGCATCCCGCAGAGCGATGCCCGCCGCCCGGGTCCTGCTCGAGGTGTCCGGAGGGGTGTGTGTGTCTCCTCCTGGGCTCTGTCCTCTGCCTGCAGCCCTTCACCTCCTCCTCCTCCTCCTCCTCCTCCTCCTGCTCCTCTGGTGCAGGGTGCAGCCGTGGGGCCAGGCATCCCCAGGGCAGGGGCAGGGGCAGGGGCAGGGCTGTCCATGGCTCTCCAGCCCCTCGCCAGGCTGGGAGGGGGTCAGGGATGGATCCTGCCCTCTGCGCGCACCAGAGCCGCCTCCTCTCCCTCCCTCCTCACTCCTCAGGTGCCCCCAGCACCCACGCACAGCCCCATCCCCAGGACATGGGTGACACCGGCCGACACCAGGCAGCCTTGATGTGCTTCAATAAACCCTGGGGTCCCACAGCCGGCTGCGGGCAGGTCCCTGGGCCGGCGCGGGCAGCGCTCCTGCCTTGTTGAGGGGCGCTGGGAGACCCCCGCACAGTGGGAGTGGTGGACACAGGGCCATGCGGACCCCACGGCAGGGCCCAGAGACAGGCCTCTGTGGAGGCATCACGTCCCCACGACCAGGGCTTCCCCTCCCTGCCAGTCCCAGAGCCCTGGGTGGCCCCGCTGCACCCCTGGGACCCCCCACCCCGGTACTCACAGCACCGTCCCCTCGCGCACGGCCCCGTCCGGGTGCAGCTTCTCCACGAAGGAGCCGTTCCCCAGCCAGTAGAGCAGCGTGAGCTCGGGGAGGCTGCTCACCGCCTCGCACCGCACTGTCACGCTCTCGCCTGAGGCCGGACGGGACGCAGGGTCAGAGGGGCTGCCAGGGCCCCGCTGCCCCCTGGGCCAGCCTGACCCTGACCATAGGTGCAGCCCCCACCAAAGGGGGAACGTGCCCCACCTCACCAGCACCCCAAAATCTCAGCTGAGGGTGGAGGATGCACCCCATTCATCTGCCAGGGCCAACTCCCCCCGTCCTCCCCCGGCCGGGGGTCTCAGTGCAGCCCCCCATCCCCAGGCCCCCCCTGCAATGCCCCCAGGGGTCACTCACCCAGGCGGGGGGGGCTCTGACAGCGTCTGCAGGACAGTGATGCTGGGGGGCTGCAGGGCCATGGCACCTGGGGGAGCAGAGGCGGGTGAGGCGGGGGGACAAGAGTTGCCCCCCAAGACCCCCCATCTCCAGGGTGGGCAGGAGGGCAGGGTCCCACAGAGGGGATGAGGGGCACGGCTCAGTCCCCGCCCCCCACACAGGCGCCTTGCAGGGCACAGAGCCTGGACTTGGCCGTGCCCCCCACAGCCCCCCCACAGACCCCAGTTACTGGTGTGGCAGGAGGCCAGTGCTCACCAGAGCAGGGGCAGGAGGAGCCGGGCAGGGGACCCCGGGGTCTCTGCGGGCACAGATGGGGCTCAGCGCTGGGCACACCGGCATGCACCCCCCAAGCCCAGGACAGGCCACCTAGCACCCCCAACCAGCATCCCCCCAGCTGGCCATGGTGTCCCTCTCTCCAGCATCCCCCCAGCTGGCCATGGTCCCATCCCCCCAGGATCCCCCCCCAGCATCCCCAGTCTCCAGAATGCTCCCCCCAGGCACCGGGCTAGTTCCCGCTCCCGGGTCCCCCCAGCTCCGGCTGTTGCCCGCCCCCCCTCCTCAGATCCGGGTGGCGTTTTATGGGCAGCAGGCGGGAGCTCTGTGACTCACCGGGAGCCGCCCCCAGCCCAGCCACCGCCCCGGCCCCTCCGTGTCTGTGGGCCCTGCATCCCCATGTCCCGCCCTTCCCCGAGCCCCCCGGGATGTACCCGCTGCCCCCCGGGACGGCACCCTGTGTCTCCCTGCGCCCCCTGCGCTTCGTGCCACTTCCTGGGGGGTCCCCCCGGGCTGCGCCCCACAGCTCAGTGAGACCACCTCCCTCCCTCCTTTGCCCCACGCCCCCCCCCCAGCCCCGTGTCCCCTGGCTGTCGGGGTGGCAGACGATGCCATCTATCTATCCATCCATCTATCCATCCACATCCACGCAGGGAAAGGCTCTGCCCAGCCCTCCCACCTCTGCACGGCTCCAGATGAGGCTGCAAGGACCGGGCACGGCCCCACGGAGAGAAGGGTCCCACACCGCTTTGCTGCCCACTCCGTGCACACCCCCAGCCCACGCCCGCTGGTGCCGGTGATGCAGTGAAGCCCCGTGACCCTCCCCCGATCCCCAGGCAGGAGAGGCAGGAAACACGCTCCAGGGTTTATTTCCAGGGGCGCAGGGTGCAATGGGGGGACATGGGCACACGCCCTGGCGCAGCTGCCTGGGGGGCCGGGACCCCTCAGCCCTGCAGCTGGTGCAGCCCCAGTTGGCCCCCTGCCTTAGCGCCCACCTCCCCTTCCTCAGGACTCTCGCCCGGCATGCCGGCATCCCCCCTGCCCGCCCGCCCATATGGTGCCCGCTGGGGGCTCTTGCAGCTCTCGCCCACCTCGTAGACGCAGCAGAGCCGGGCCATGTGGTGGAGGATGAGCCGCCTGGCCCAGGGGGGCACAGGCCGGGCCCCCGGGCCGCAGTGGTGGACGTTCATGATGAAGATGGTCAGCGCGGTGGAGGCCGTGATCATGGTCATGGTGGCGATGTAGTACTTCCCTGTGTGGGCAACGGGCCGTGATGCTGCGGTGGAGGGGACAGAGACCCGCACACCCGCCTCCGCGCACCGCAGCCACCCATGGGTGCTGCCCATCACCCCGGCACAGACGCCCTGGTCCTGGGCACCATCGAGGCTCACCAATGAGCGGGACGCTCTCCGAGGGCGGCTCGCTCTCTGCCACCAGCAGCTGGAAGACAGTGAGGGCCAGCAGCACCGTCACCCCCAGCGAGACCTTCTCCCCCGAGTCGGCTGGCAGGTAGAAGCCGAGGGGCGCCAGGAAGGAGACCATGATGCAGGGCAGGAGCAGGTTGAAGATGCAGAAGGAGGTGCGGCGGCGGAGGAGCAGGGTGTAGGTGACGTCGGGGTAGGGCTCGGAGCAGCAGCCATAGGTGATGACGTTCCTTGTGGCCGGCATGCCCAGCACCTCCCACTCCGCATTCTCCACGAAATCTGTCAGGTGCCCCGTGTCCAGCTGGTTGCGGAGGTCGATCTGGTTCCCTTTATAGGTCCAGGAGCCGAAGGTGAGTCGGCACCTCTGCCCGTCAAAGGGGAAGTAGGAGACGTCCACCTTGCAGGAGCTCTTGGTGATGGTGGGCGAGTCCCACACGATGTGCCCGTCAGAACGCAGCACCACGTTGGTCTCCATCGAACTGCCAAAGTGGTTGTTGGCGCTGGGGGAGGGACGGCTGTGGGGCCGGGACAGCCCCGAGCCCCACGTGGAGCAAGGGTCTGCAGGGCCAGGGCCAAGCGCTTCCCCCAACGCCGTGTCCTCTCCCCGCATCACCCTGCTCCCCGAAGAGGGAGCTTTGTGCACCAGCCGCCCCCATGGTGGCCTATCCCAACCGGCAGGTCGGTGCCAGGCACAGCTCGCTGCTGCCAGCCCCCCCTGCACCCCCCGGCCACAACTTGTCACCCAGTCGGGGTGACCATCTCCCTGTGTCACCCACACCAGGACCTCCCGCTTGTGCAGCTGCGCAGCCCTGAGGATGCCAATATGGCGTGTAGCCCCCAACAGCACCAGCCTGATCCCCCCCAGCTCCGGGAGCAGTGCAGGGGGCTGAGCACAACCCACTTGTTGTAGAGGATGATGTCTGGCCGCCAGACGTAGCTGCTGGGGATGCGGATGCTGTCGATGCCGTCGTAGGCGTCCTTGTCCCAGGTGAGGTGGGCGTCGAGCCAGGCCTGGCGGACCCACAGGTAGGAGGTGAGGACCTGGTTCCTCTCGTCCTGCCGAGGGGAGAGGGTGGGCACGGGGGATGGACCCTGTGCCCCAAGGGTCAGTGCTGGGTCCCGTCTTGTTCAACATATTCATCCATGACCTGCACGAGGGGACAGAGTGTCCCCCTCAGCAAGTTTGCTGACCATACAGAACTGGGAGGACTGGTTGACACACCAGGAGGCTGCACTGCCATTCAGCGAGATGTGGACAGGCCGGAGAGTTGGGCGGAGAGGAACCAACTGAAATTCAACAAGGGCAAGGGTAGGGTCCTGCACCCAGGGAGGAATAACCCCAGCACCAGTACAGGTTGGGGGTGACCTGCTGGGAAGCAGCGCCGCGGAGAAGGACCTGGGAGTGCTGGTGGACAAGAAGATCTCCATAACCAGCAGCGTGCCCTCGTGGCCAAGAAGGCCAAAGGTGTCCTGGGGTGCATGGAGAAGAGCGTGGCCTGCAGGTCGAGGGATGTTGTCCTCCCCCTCTGCTCTGCTCTGCCCTGGTGTGGCCACAGCTGGAGTTCTGTGTCCAGGTCTGGGCTCCCCAGTTCCAGACAGACAGGGAACTACTGGGGAGAGTCCAGGGGAGGGCTGCGAGGATGAGGAGGGGCCTGGAGCATCTCTGGTGTGAGGAAAGGCTGAGAGAGCTGGGGCTGGTTAGCCTGGGGAAGAGAAGCCTGAGAGGGGATCTGATCCACACTTCTCAATATCTAAAGGGTGGGTGTCAAGAGGAAGGGGCCAGACTCTTCTCAGTGGTGCCCAGCGACAGGACAAGGGGCAACGGGCACAAACTGGACCACAGGAAGTTCCACCTGACCGTGAGGAAAAACTTCTTCCCTCTGCGGGTGACCGAGCCCTGGGACAGGCTGCCCAGAGAGGTTGTGGAGTCTCCTTCTCTGGAGAGATTCCAAACCCGCCTGGACGCCATCCTGTGCGACCTGCTCTGGGTGATCCTGCTCTGGCAGGGGGTTGGACTAGGTGATCTCCAGAGGTCCCTGCCAGCCCCCACCAGTCTGGGATTCTGTGAATTTGCATCCCGTCCTAACGTTCAGTGCAGTGAATGGGACGGAGCACCAACCCATCTCGGCAGTGCTCACCCGCGAGGCTGGGGAGGGGGGTGCCCCAGAACGAAGCCCCCAGCCCCATGCCGTCATCCCACACAGCTGCAGGGTGTCCCCGAGGTCTCTCCCAGCTCCTTTATAGGCACCATCACCAGGGCATGTTTTGCAGCACACCTGAGCCATCCGAAATGGGGACGAAGCAACCGCTTGGTCCCTGCACCCCTCCCTCGGGGGCCGGGCAGGGAGCCCGCCAGGGGGCAAAATCCCACGCAATGCGGAGCACCGAAACGCGTCAGGAGCCCAGGGCCGTGCCTGGCCCCAGAGCCCCAGCAGGGAGCGGAGAAGCTGGGGCAGACGGGACGTGGTGTTTAAACCTCGGCTGGCCGAGGGGATGCTGTAACGTGTCTGGCATTGCCTTCTCCTTCTCCTTCTCCTTCTCCTTTGCCTTCGCCTTCGCCTTTGCCTTCTCCTTCTCCCCCTCCTCTGAAGTCCCGCCAGGGTCCCCCATCCTGCAGACACTGGGTTTCCATCAGCTGCCACCCCTGATTTCCAGGGGGACGTCCCAGCCCCTCCTGAGTCCCTCGCATCTGTCCACACCGCCCGGGAAGGGCACGGGGTGCTGCCCGCTGTCACAAAGGCGGGGCTCCGCCTGCGCCCCGTGTCACAATGGGGGGCTCTGCCTGCTGTAGTATTAAAAGGGGGCGCGGGGGCCCCGTGGGAGCAGGCAGCAGGCGCTGTGCATGGTAGTCTGGCCTTGTCTCGGCAGACTGCAGCCTCAGCCTCTGCCACACCAGCAGTGTTGGGGGTCCCCTCACTGGGGACCCAGGAAGTCATCGGGGACCCGCACCGCGGGCCTGTGCTGGTGACAGGAGTGCCAGGGCCGCACCGCAGCCGGTGCCATGGGGCGCTCCAACATCCCCACCTTGCCTGAGCTGTTGCCGCTCCTGATGCTCGTGCTGCAGCTCAGCCTGATCTCTGCCATGCTGCGGGCCAAGCGGCTCCGGGTAGGTGACCGTTGCACCGCACCACACTGCACGCACCGCGGCACACCATGGGGTGGGGTGGGGTGGCGTGGGGTGGGGTGGGGTGTCGTGGGGGACTGTGGTGTGGGGCTGGGAGCTGTTCTCATCTCACCCCACTTCTGGGGGTCTTGCAGAAGTGGTGGAAGAAGTCGAAGCGTCGGACGAGCATGGCCAGAGCCCAGCCAGAGAAGCAGAGTGGTGAGTGGCCCCGGCACCGAGCGCCCTGCAAACAGCCAACACTCCACAGCAGCCCCGACCCAGGGCTGTGCTGGGGGCTGCCGGCCGCTCACTCTGTCTCATCCCTCAGCAGCTTCTACCCTGGCAGACGGAGGAGTAGGGAAGCCTACGGTGACCCTGGAGACGTGGTGAGTGCTGGGGAGACCCCCAGATCCTGCCCCAGACCCTCGCCCCGTGCCCTGCCCCTGCCTGCATTGGGCAGCCCTTCCCACCGGCCATGGGGGGGGTGCTGCCCGCAGGTCCCACCGGAGGGGCTGGGGTGCAGCAGGTCTCTTCCTTCTCCTCTTCTGTAGGGACAACACAGAGGCTCCGAGCAGGAAGCGCCTGTCCCGGTGGGCCCCGCTGGCCTCCATGGACTCCCTGGGCTCCCTGTCAGGGAGCAGGTCCTCTTCCCTCAGCTCCCTCTATTCTTTCCCGGAGCCCTGGCATGGTGCGATGGCGGAGCTGGCAGCGCTCACCCGCCCGGGGCCCCCCAAGGCTGCCGAGGGGCCGGTGGCAGAGCCAGGGCCAGCCCTTGGCCAGGACCCCCCGCTGGAGCTGCCCCCGCGGACAGAGCAAGAGCGGGTCCCTGGGGAGGGCAGGGACAGGCCGCAGAGCCCCGTGGACGTGGAGCCGCCCCTCAGCAGCCACTCAGCCATGGCCACGGCCAAGGGGCAGCTTGTCCTCGACCTCATCCGCACTCTCCGGGACACCCAGGCAGTGACCGAACAGCAATGCAAGCAGCTGCAGACGGATCTGGCCCTGTGGCAAGGGGGGGCGGCGGTAGCCTGCGGTGGGACCAGAGCGTGGGCCCAGTGCCTTCAAGCGGAGTTGCCGTGGGTGGATGAGGACGTGGCCATGGACAAGGCTGCGGATGGGGACATGGCAAAGGACAAAGACACAGGTGCAGACAGAAGCAGCGCCATGGAGCAGGGCAGGAGAAGCCTTGAGGAGCTGGGCAGGAGCAGCCCCATGGAGCAGGGCAGAAGCAGCCCCAGGGAGCTGGGCAGGAGAAGCCCCATGGAGCTGGGCAGGCAGAGCCCAGTGGAACAGGGCAGGAGAAGCCTTGAGGAGCTGGGCAGGAGCAGCCCCACGGAGCTGCATAGGAGAAGCCCTAAAGAGCCGGGCAGAGGAAGCCCCATGGAGCCGGGCAGAATGAGCCCCATGGAACTGGACAGGAGAAGCCCCATAGAGCTGGGCAGGAGAAGCCCCACAGAGCTGGGCAGAAGCAGCCCCATGGAGCTGGGCAGGAGGAGCCCCATGGAAGTGAAGAGGCACGGCTCCGTGGGCCTAGAGAGCAGCAACCCCGTGGGGCCAGGCAGGAGCACCCTGGCAGAGCGTGGTGCCCAGCAGCAGGTCCCCCCGGGCCGGGCGTGTGGCCGGGCAGCCCCAAGGCTGTGCAGGGCAGGACGGTGCCTGCGGGAGGGCTGCGCCCGGCTCTGGCGCTGCCTCAAGGCCTGGTGGAGACGCCGCTGCCGGCCCCTCCACATCCGCTTCTGCAAGCCCCCGTGGTGGCAGCGCTGGTCCCAGAAGAGCAACAGGTTCCCTGGCTACTGAGCTGCCGGGGGCATGCGGGGCCGGGAACCCCCCTGGGGCACCCCTGCATCTGCAGTGTTATAAAAATAAATATTTTCTCTATCCCTAATGCTGTGGTTCTACTGCCCATCCCATGGCTGAGGGAGCAACCCCCTCAGTGCTCGACCCCGGCGGGGACGGGCTGGCACCAGGCACCACTGGCACCCACAAAACCGGGGGTGGGGGTGGCTGGTGCCCCAGCGGGTGTGCTGGCGTCTGGGGACCTGGGTGGGCTGGGGAAATGGCACCTCCTCAAGTTCCACAAGGGCAAAGTCCGGCCCCGGGGAGGAACAAGGCCAGGCACCAGCACAGGCCGGGGCACGTGGCTGGAAAGCGGCTTGGCAGAGAAGGTCCTGGGGGTGCTGGTGGGGGGCCGCGGGCCCCTGGGGCCAGGCAGGGGTCCTGACCAGAGGCGAGGGATGAGCGACTTGCTCCTTTTGACAGATGTGGTGCCTGACGGTCTGCCACTGGAACCAACCAAGGGACGTGGGGGCTGAGGGGAGGCCTCACAGCCTCTGTACCCAACGCCTTCGTTCTCCGCTGCTCCCCTCCTCCAGTCAACAGCACAACAAGCCTTGTCAAGGGCCAGTCGGCACACAATACTTGACTGAGCCCCACCTTGCCAACAGTATAAATCTGGCTTTCAGAACCCTCCCTTCTGAGGATGAGAACGGGTCGACGGGCCTGGACCTCTCCCCCCCCGCCCCAAGCAGGGACGCCTCTTTGGTAAGACTTGTGCCTCTGACTGTGTCGGGTGTTCCCCCGGGAAAGTACACTTAACAAAAGCGCTGAACTATTATGTCCAGCTGGATTTTTGCACTAAGTGTATTTATCGGTGAAATTCTGAACTTGTTTCATCTGCCGCCCCAATAAATGACCTGTCTTTTCGACTTTGCGACAGTGTCTCAGTGAAGGTCCTTGAGAGGGCTCCGACAGGCAAACGTGGACTCTGCTAAGTGGCCACGCGCGTAACGCTTTAGACGTGAACCCTTGAGCAAGTCTGGGACTTAGACTGGACCTAGCCGCACCTCGGCTCCTGAGAAGGAGTTGAGAAAGCAAGGGGGTCCTCCCTGAACCTGGGCACTCGACGGGAGGGCCCCCCTCAGCCACGTGTGAGACTCGTACTCTTTTCGCAACAGTAAAATTGGCATCATGGACAGGATTGCCGTGGATAAACTGCGGCGAAAATACCTGTGCGCGCCATCCCGAGTGGGAGTAGAATGGGGCCAAAAATTTTGGAAAGATGAGGACAACGTGGTGGAGTGGATGGACCAGTGTAGAAGTGAGCCTGGCAGTTTGGCCAGGGGGCCTTCTTCTCGGTGGAGACCTGCTACGGTGCCCTCATCAGGAACTTCTCCTTCTACCCCGATGAGGGCCCAGGGCCCCCCTGCAGCTGGGGAGGGCAGACCCCTGCCAGGACCCCTGCCCCCCTCCCCCCAAGGCTACCCCTGACTCCCCCTCTCTGGCACCCCCAGGCAGGAGCATCCATGGGGAACCCCCCTGCCTCTGGGGGTTATTCCTGGCAGCCACGGCCCTGGCAGCCCCCACGGGATCCTGAGCCGAGATGCCACCGCTGCCACGGCACCACGGCGAGGGAAAGGGGTCGGGAATGGGAGCCACCAGCTTCACGGGGCCGGCGGGACAGGACGGCATCATGGACAGGATTGCCGAGTGGGAGTAGAATGGGGCCAAAAATTTTGGAAAGATGAGGACAATGTGGTAGAGCGGATGGACCAATGGAGAAGTGAGCAAAAGATTAAAAAAGGTAAAGGCAAAGGAATTGTTTGTGCAGCGTTGGGGCTTGTTTGTCTTGTGTGCAAAGGAAAGCCAAAGGTCTCCTTCCCCTAAATGAACTGCAGATGTAGAATATACCTCTTTGAAACCACAAAATGAGATATCGAAAACCTCCTTGACCAGTGAGAACACAACCAGAGAGAAACTGGGGACATGGGTAGTTGCCCTTAGACTGAAAACCAAGGCTTAAAACCAGGGAATGGGGAACTTGAAATGCTGTTGGCCTGAGCAGAAGGGTGAGAAAAACAACTGCAGGAAAAGTGAAATCTCTTCCTAAATCAAATGCTGTTCTCAGTCTCAGGTAAACAAGTCTGCAAATTAATGCGCCGTGCAGATCCCGAGACATGGGATGGAGACATCTGGAATGATAATGGTAATGGTGAACTGGTGGAAGATTCCGATCTTACCCCAGAACCCGTGCCTATATGACCACTGATCAAAACCGAAACTACAAACAAAGGGGATGATGATGTTCGTACAACCGTACACATGTTCCCCTGGTGTCCTGCTGAATTGGCAAAGTTACAGGAAAAGTATTACAGGAACTCGGAGGAGTCCGAGACAGAATATGTGTGTTGAGTCTCCCTTACGGGGAGGATCGAATCTTGCCGAGCGAGGAAGAAGCAGGAGGGTATTGGGGCCCTGGAGTTTTTTTAACCGCTGCACCGGGCAATCGTAACTACTCATTAACTACGTGGGCTGCCAAGTGGGCTGGCAAGAAAGAAGAGATCCTCTTGTTATCAAAACATCAGGATTCTCTGACTTGGCTGCGTCTGTACAAAAGGTAGCCTGCATTCAAGCGATGTACAAGGGACGTGTTGATGTGCATGATTAACTCCCCTTATCCGTGGCCTCACGGACAGCCTGAAGACATATGTAGCCAGTGTCCAGGATGGGGTCCGAGCCACTCAGGAGGCTAATGCTGGACCTTACCGTGCACCCTGAGCAGGGAGACCCAACTATAGGGATCCGCCGATACCCACCTGGAGTGAGTTTGTACAAGAAATAGTGAATTATTGGCACCGCATGGGCTGGATTGGATTGACCACCGTGAAACCCCCAGAACCACTTCCTCGACGAGTTTGTCAGGTCCACAGCACTAAGCCTAAACCAGCGTTCAGACCCAAGTTCGATAAGGAATGTAACGCCCTGTGGCGTAGAGCCTTGCCGATGGGAGTGCCACGGGGCATGTTCCCATTGTAACCTGTGGCCAAAGGGACCAGAAGGGCCAGAGAGACTGCGAGAGCTTAGTTCCCACTCTTTCGATGCCACCAAAATGAGATAGTCAGACCTTGCAAAGGCTCGCTGTCCTTAGTGCGAGCAGTGAAGCGAGTGGAACAGGCAAGAAAAGGACAGATCTGATCATTCGGGGGCCTTTCCATCTCCTGGATACAGCGCGCGAGGGTGCAGCCGTTGCCCAGAAGCCTACAGCCCGGAAATGGTACGCCTGTCTGGACGGTACCGATGAAACCACATCGGTTACAGAAGGCAGCATTAAAGTATCTAAATTACAGGAAGACAGAGACAGCACGGTGTTATTGCAAATCCCGCCAAGCAAAGCGTCTGTGATTCAGGGGGCACCTCCTCTGAAGGAAGGCAGTGACCTTCAAGGGGTCTGGTTCACTGATGCACCATCTAAGAGGCAAACCCATGAGTGGAAGTATAAGGCGGTGACACTGGAAGTGGCCCCGGGGGAAAAGTTAAGCACAGGAACAGGTAAAGGAATCGCACGAGTAGGGGAGCTTAGGGCAGACCTACCGGCCGCCCGACATGGCGCCAGCCATATCTATCCCGACTCATCTGCTGGTTTTAAGGGATCCACAGAGCGAGTGGGTCTCTGGGCAGCCAACGACTGGCAGGTAAAGAGAGTCCCGCTCTGGCAAACCGCTGACAGTTGGAAACAATTGCAGAACTAGGAGAACAAAGGGTGTCGCGTATTGGGTGGGTGACAGGACAGGACTGATCAGCTCCTATCGCTGCCCACTTCAACCAACAAATCGATAGCCTCACCCCACTACAGGACATGGATGTCGTGAGCGATGACCACAAATGGGAACGCTTACTTGAATGGCTGCACGGGAAACGAGGCCACAGCGGGCGAGCCCATTTGTATGGGGAAGGTATAGCCCGAGGATGGCCCGTCTCGGTAAAGCCGTGTGATCGAGCGGTAGCTGCCTGCTCACGATGTCGTTTATAATTTAACAAAGACCATCCAAGTAAGGCACCTCCCCTGCATATCCGGGACAAGAAAACACTGTGGCACACCCGGCAGATCGACTACAGTGGCCCACTATGACCCTCAGGGGGTAAAAAATACATAGTGGTGAGAGTGGAGGTCATTTCAGGAGCTCCCATGGCTGCTGCCGTCACGGCTGCCACTGGGAAAAATACAGTCCTTAGTCTGAAGGAGTGGTTTAGTACACTTCCCCTTCTTGAGGGGATTCAAAGCGATAACTGGTCGCATGTTTCAGCATTTTTCAGCTGCAGTGGTACAAGACTGGTCAAAGGAAGAAGGGATCCGGTGGGTATTCCATACTCGGGCAGCAGGGTCCTGCCAGCCAGCGGTGCCTACGCAGCTGTATGTATGCCGGTCTGTCTGTACCGCTCTATCTGTGCATCTCTAGAGCTCGAGGTCTCTCTCTATAGCTCATGCCCCAGGGGGGCCGGGACTCCTCAGCCCTGCAGCCGGGGCAGCCCCAGTGGGCATGGGGGTCCCGCTGTGGGGCTCCTCTTCCCTGGTGCTGGTGGAGCTCCCACCCTGCAGCTCTGCGGGGAACGGGGGGTGCTCAGGACGAGCCACCCTCATGGGGCACCCACGGCCACCGCTGGTGCTGGGGGAGGACCCACGTGGGCAGGGGGTGCAGCGGGGTGCCTTGTCTCTCCTCCTGTGCAGGGGGAGCAGGGAGGGGTGGAGCAGGGAGCGCTTGTCCCGGTGGGCCCCGCTGGCCTCCATCGACTCCCTGGCCCAACGGTGGGGAGTGGCGGGGGGCAGCGGGGGCTCCTGCTGTGGGACCTTCCCAGGGAGCCATACTATCCCACCGGCCAGGATGGAGGTGCTGGTCCAGCTGGAGCTGCCAGGGGTGGACATGGATGCGGACATGGCTGCAGATGTGGACAAGGACACAGGTCTTGGCAGGAGCAGCCCCATGGAGCTGGGCAGGAGCAGGACCCTGGGGGGGGCTTCAGAGGAGGGGAGAGGGGAGGAGGGAAAAAAGGGGGAATAAAGGGGAAAAAAGTGGAAAAAAGTGGAAAAGAAAGGGAAAACAAGGGGAAAAACGGGGGGGGGGGGGAGAAAAAAAAGGAAAAAAATGGGAAAAAAAGGAAAAAAAGGAAAAAAAAAAGGAAAAAGTGTGACGGCAGGTAGGCTGCAGCATCCCCTCAGCCAGCTGGGGTCAGCTGTGTCCCCCAGCCTCCGCACCACCCCAGAACCCCTGGGTCAGCAGGGCCAGAGCTGGGGTCAGGTGCTGCAGGAAAAGGCAGAGCCCCCGCGAGGCGGGACGGCACCCGCACCCAGCTTAAAGCCAAGGCAATTTATCCCACGGGGGGTTCCTGACCGTCCCCCACAGCCACGCTGCAGGGCAGGAGGGGGCAGCGGCTGCTCTGGGCGCTCGGGGGGTGGGAAGGTAAAAATAACCAGGAGGCGGGGGCTGGATCCGGGCCCCAGCAATCCTGGCCAGGGCTGCTATAAAAAGAACGATCAGCCGATTCTCACCTCTCCTTCTGGCAGCGGGCAGGTGCCGAGGGGCCGGGTGCCACGGGACCTGGGGTGCAGCACCCCGACCCCAGTGCTGGGGAGGGGTCCCCAGGGGTTTGCTCCCGGCGGGGGACACCGCAGACCTGCAGTTGCCAGGGCCATGGTGCCAGGCGCTGGGGACACCCGCCCGTTGGCAGGGTTTAATGCAAGTCACGGGGTCGGGGTCTGGGCCGGTGATGGGAGGTGTGCCGAGCGGGGTGCCCCTGGCTGGGGATGCAACTGGGGGTGCTTTCGCCCAGCCTGCCCCGCTTCTCTCCGCAGCCCCCTCACAGGCCCTGCCGCCCTCCCCGAGCTGACCCTGCTCTCGCTCCCCCACTTCCCCAGCCCCTTGCGGAGGAACCGGCCGCTTCCCTGCCCACGGCACCGCGGCAGCTGGGTGCTTCTCCTGGGGGGGCTCTGCCTGCCATGGAGCACCTGGTGCTGGGCTTGGTGCTGCTGTCCGGGACCCTGGACTCTGCCAGCCCCCAGCACTGCCAAGACCAACACCCCTTCAAGGTGCTGGACATGGCCCCCAGCTCCTTCGATGACCAGTACCAGGGCTGCAGCCGCATGATGGAGAAGGAGCTGGAGGAGCTCAACCGCACCGAGTTCACCGACAAGGACTATGCCGAGGCCTGGAAGAAAGGTGCCGCTGAATGGCAGAGCAAGCCGCACCATGTCTCCCGTGTGCCAGCGCTGCGGCGGGAGCATGCGGTCGCCCTGCTGGCATACACCTGGCAGTGCGACCTGTACACGAAGTTCAATGCAGCCGTGCGTGTGGCCGGGCGCTCCCACGAGGAATACCTGAACACCTTCCACTTCAAGGTGCTGCATTTCCTCCTGAGCGAGGCCCTGCGTATCCTGCGGGACGCCCAGCCCCAAAAATGCCACCACGTCTACCGGGGCATCCGGGGTATCCGCTTCACCGCCCAGCAGCACCAATCCATCCGCTTTGGCCAGTTCACCTCCACCTCCCTCCAGAAAGACAAAGCCTTGAAGTTCGGCAAGGACACCTTGTTCTCGGTGGAGACCTGCTACGGTGTCCTCATCAGCAGCTTCTCCTTCTTCACCGATGAGGAGGAGGTCCTCATCCCGCCTTTTGAGATCTTCGAGGTCACCAACATCACCCACAATGGGAACAGAGCCTTCATCCAGCTCCGCTCCCAGGGCGCAAGCAGCACCTACAACTGCGAGTGGGTGAAAGGTGAGTGCCTGTGGGGACGGTCCCTCCCCGCCATCGGGGTGTGGGGTGCAGGAATGGGGGTGGCCCCATCCCACCAACTCTGCCAGGAAAGGGGGTCTCGATGGTGGGGAGGGCGAGGGGGGCAGCTTGCCTTTGGACGCGCATCCTTGCACGTCTCCCAGCCGCTCTCCCCTGGGGTTTGCAAAGGGGCCCTTAGCGGCAGAGCACGGCACAGCGTGGCATGGCACAGCGTGGCACGGCTGGGGAGGGGCGAGGAGCGGCACGGTACGTTGCGTGCAGCAGCCGTGCAAACGGTTGTTTTCTTTGGCAGAGAAGCGATGCAAGACCCTGGCATGCGTCTTCAGCGCAGGTGAGCCCAGAGCCCCCCTGCAGCTGGGGAGGGCAGACCCCTGCCAGGACCCCTGCCCCCTCCCCACCCCAAGGCTACCCCTGACTCCCCCTCTCTGGCACCCCCAGGCAGGAGCATCCATGGGGACCTCCCCCGTCTCTGGGGGTTCCTCCTGGCATCTGCGGCCCTGGCAGCCGCCGTGGGATCCTGAGCCAAGATGCCACCGCTGCCACGGCACCACGGCGAGGGAAAGGGGTCGGGAATGGGAGCCACCAGCTTCACGGAGCCGGCGGGACAGGACGGGTCAGCAGGAGGGCTGGGGGCACGGGGACAGCCCCGCTGCTCAGCCGTGCCATGGTGCCACTGGCCCTGGGGTGCCCCAGCAGCCCCAGGACACCAGCAGAGCCAGGACGAGACCTTTCCCTGGCTCCCACAGGAATAAAGATTTGCTCTGGGACTGGGGTGTCTCCGGGGGTTCCTGCGGCTCCCTGGGCTGGGGGCAGCTCGGGGTGGGGGGGCTGCAGTCGGGGTCTTCTCCAGCCCCCTCACATCCCCAGCCCTCCCGAATCCAGAGCATCCCGCAGAGCGATGCCCACAGCTCGGGTCCTGCTCGAGGGTTCCGGAGCGGTGTGTGTGTCTCCTTCTGCGCTCTGTCCCCTGCCTGCAGCCCTTCACCTCCTCCTCCTCCTCCTCCTCCTCCTGCTCCTCTGGTGCAGGGTGCAGCCGTGGGGCCAGGCATCCCCAGGGTAGGGGCAGGGGCAGGGGCAGGGGCAGGGGCAGGGGCAGGGGCAGGGGCAGGGGCAGGGCTGTCCATGGCTCTCCAGCCCCTCGCCAGGCTGGGAGGGAGTCAGGGATGGATCCTGCCCTCTGTGCGCACCAGAGCCTCCTCCTCTCCCTCCCTCCTCACCCCACAGGTGCCCCCAGCACCCGCGCACAGCCCCATCCCCAGGACACGGGTGACACCGGCCGACACCAGGCAGCCTTGATGTGCTTTAATAAACCCTGGGGTCCCACAGCTGGCTGCGGGCAGGTCCCTGGGCCGGCACGGGCAGCGCTCCTGCCTTGGTCAGGGGTGCCGGGAGACCCCCGCACAGTGGGAGTGGTGGACACAGGGCCATGCGGACCCCACGGCAGGGCCCAGAGACAGGCCTCTGTGGAGGCATCACGTCCCCATGACCAGGGCTTCCCCTCCCTGCCAGTCCCAGAGCCCTGGGTGGCCCCGCTGCACCCCTGGGACCCCCCACCCCGGTACTCACAGCATCGTCCCCTTGCGCACGGCCCCGTCCGGGTGCAGCTTCTCCACGAAGGAGGCGTTCCCCAGCCAGCAGAGCAGCGTGAGCTCGGGGAGTCTGCTCACCACCTCACACCACACCGTCACGCTCTCGCCTGAGGCCGGACGGGACGCAGGGTCAGAGGGGCTGCCAGGGCCCCGCTGCCCCCTGGGCCAGCCTGACCCTGACCATAGGTGCAGCCCCCACCAAAGGGGGAACGTGCCCCACCTCACCAGCACCCCAAAATCTCAGCTGAGGGTGGAGGATGCACCCCATTCATCTGCCAGGGCCAACTCCCCCCGTCCTCCCCCGGCCGGGGGTGTCAGCGCAGCCCCCCATCCCCAGGCCCCCCCTGCAATGCCCCCAGGGGTCACTCACCCAGGCGGGGGGGCTCTGACAGCGTCTGCAGGACAGTGATGCTGGGGGGCTGCAGGGCCATGGCACCTGGGGGAGCAGAAGCGGGTGAGGCGGGGGGACAAGAGTTGCCCCCCAAGACCCCCCATCTCCAGGGTGGGCAGGAGGGCAGGGTCCCACAGAGGGGACGAGGGGCATGGCTCAGTCCCAGCCCCCCACAGAGGCACCTTGCAGGGCACAGAGCCTGGACTTGGCCGTGCCCCCCGCAGCCCCCCCATAGCCCCCAGTTACCGATGCGGCCGGAGGCCAGGGCCCAGCAGAGGAGGGGCAGGAGGAGCCAGGCAGGGGACCCCGGAGTCCCTGCGGGCACAGATGGGGCTCAGCGCTGGGCACACTGGCATGCACCCCCCAAGCCTGGGACAGGCCGCCCAGCACCCCACCCAGCATCCGCCCAGTTGGCCATGGCCCCCCCTCCAGCATCCCCCCTGCAGCATCCCCCTCTCCAGCATCCCCCCAGCCAGCCATGGTCCCATCCCCCCAGAATCCCCCCCCCAGCATCCCCAAGCTCCGGAACGCTCCCCTCAGGCACCAGGCTGGTTCCCCTCTGTGTCTGTGGGCCCCGCGTCTCCACATCCCCCCTTTCCCCAGGACGTGCCCACTGCCCCCCGGGACGGCACCCTGTGTCTCCCTGCGCCCCCCACGCAACGTGCCACGTCCCGGGGTCCCCCCGGGCTGCGCCCCACAGCTCGGTGAGACCACCTCCCTCCCTCCTTTGCCCCACGCCCCCCCCCCAGCCCCGTGTCCCCTGGCTGTCGGGGTGGCAGACGATGCCATCTATCTATCCATCCATCTATCCATCCACATCCACGCAGGGAAAGGCTCTGCCCAGCCCTCCCACCTCTGCACGGCTCCAGATGAGGCTGCAAGGACCGGGCACGGCCCCACGGAGAGAAGGGTCCCACACCGCTTTGCTGCCCACTCCGTGCACACCCCCAGCCCACGCCCGCTGGTGCCGGTGATGCAGTGAAGCCCCGTGACCCTCCCCCGATCCCCAGGCAGGAGAGGCAGGAAACACGCTCCAGGGTTTATTTCCAGGGCGCAGGGTGCAATGGGGGGACATGGGCACACGCCCTGGCGCAGCTGCCTGGGGGGCCGGGACCCCTCAGCCCTGCAGCTGGTGCAGCCCCAGTCGGCCCCCTGCCTTAGCGCCCACCTCCCCTTCCTCAGGACTCTCGCCCGGCATGCCGGCATCCCCCCTGCCCGCCCGCCCATATGGTGCCCGCTGGGGGCTCTTGCAGCTCTCGCCCACCTCGTAGACGCAGCAGAGCCGGGCCATGTGGTGGAGGATGAGCCGCCTGGCCCAGGGGGGCACAGGCCGGGCCCCTGGGCCGCAGTGGTGGACGTTCATGATGAAGATGGTCAGCGTGGTGGAGGCCGTGATCATGGTCATGGTGGCGATGTAGTACTTCCCTGTGTGGGCAACGGGCCGTGACGCTGCGGTGGAGGGGACAGAGACCCGCACACCCCCCTCCGCGCACCGCAGCCACCCATGGGTGCTGCCCATCACCCCGGCACAGACGCCCTGGTCCTGGGCGCCATCGAGGCTCACCAATGAGCGGGACGCTCTCCGAGGGCGGCTCGCTCTCTGCCACCAGCAGCTGGAAGACAGTGAGGGCCAGCAGCACCGTCACCCCCAGCGAGACCTTCTCCCCCGAGTCGGCTGGCAGGTAGAAGCCGAGGGGTGCCAGGAAGGAGACCATGATGCAGGGCAGGAGCAGGTTGAAGATGCAGAAGGAGGCGCAGCGGCAGAGCAGCAGGGTGTAGGTGACGTCAGGGTAGGGCTCGGAGCAGCAGCCATAGGTGATGACATTCCTTGTGGCCGGCATGCCCAGCACCTCCCACTCCACGTTCTCCACAAAATCCGTCAGGTGCCCCGTGTCCAGCTGGTTGCGGAGGTCGATCTGGTTCCCGTTATAGGTCCAGGAGCCGAAGGTGAGTCGGCACCTCTGCCCATCAAAGGGGAAGTAGGAGACGTCCACCTTGCAGGAGCTCTTGGTGATGGTGGGCGAGTCCCACACGATGTGCCCATCGGAACGCAGCACCATGTTGGTCTCCATCGAACTGCCAAAGTGGTTGTTGGCGCTGGGGGAGGGACGGCTGTGGGGCTGGGACAGCCCCGAGCCCCACGTGGAGCAAGGATCTGCGGGGCCAGGGCCAAGCGCTTCCCCCAACGCCGTGTCCTCTCCCCGCATCACCCTGCTCCCCGAAGAGGGAGCTTTGTGCACCAGCCGCCCCCATGGTGGCCTATCCCAACCGGCAGGTCGGTGCCAGGCACAGCTCGCTGCTGCCAGCCCCCCCTGCACCCCCCGGCCACAACTTGTCACCCAGTCGGGGCGACCATCTCCCTGTGTCACCCACACCAGGACCTCCCGCTTGTGCAGCTGCGCAGCCCTGAGGATGCCAATATGGCGTGTAGCCCCCAACAGCCCCAGCCTGATCTCCCCCAGCTCCGGGAGCAGTGCAGGGGGCTGAGCACAACCCACTTGTTGTAGAGGATGATGTCTGGCCGCCAGACGTAGCTGCTGGGGATGTCGATGCCGTTGATGCCGTTGCAGGCGTCCTTGTCCCAGGTGAGGTGGGCGTCGAGCCAGGCCTGGCGGACCCACAGGTAGGAGGTGAGGACCTGGTTCCTCTCGTCCTGCCGAGGGGAGAGGGTGGGCACGGGGGATGGACCCTGTGCCCCAAGGGTCAGTGCTGGGTCCCGTCTTGTTCAACATATTCATCCATGACCTGCACGAGGGGACAGAGTGTCCCCCTCAGCAAGTTTGCTGACCATACAGAACTGGGAGGACTGGTTGACACACCAGGAGGCTGCACTGCCATTCAGCGAGATGTGGACAGAGAGATCTGGGCAAAGAGGAACCCAATGAAATTCAACAAGGCTGAGCGTCGGGTCCTGCACCCAGGGAGGAATAACCCCAGCACCAGTACAGGTTGGGGGTGACCTGCTGGGAAGCAGCGCCACGGAGAAGGACCTGGGAGTGCTGGTGGACAAGAAGCTCTCCATGACCAGCAGCGTGCCCTCGTGGCCAAGAAGGCCAAAGGTGTCCTGGGGTGCATGGAGAAGAGCGTGGCCTGCAGGTCGAGGGAGGTTCTCCTCCCCCTCTGCTCTGCTCTGTCCTGGTGTGGCCACAGCTGGAGTTCTGTGTCCAGGTCTGGGCTCCCCAGTTCCAGACAGACAGGGAACTACTGGGGAGAGTCCAGGGGAGGGCTGCGAGGATGAGGAGGGGCCTGGAGCATCTCTGGTGTGAGGAAAGGCTGAGAGATCTGGGGCTGGTTAGCCTGGGGAAGAGAAGCCTGAGAGGGGATCTGATCAACACTTCTCAATATCTGAAGGGTGGGTGTCAAGAGGAAGGGGCCAGACTCTTCTCAGTGGTGCCCAGCGACAGGACAAGGGGCAACGGGCACAAACTGGACCACAGGAAGTTCCACCTGACCGTGAGGAAAAACTTCTTCCCTCTGTGGGTGACCGAGCCCTGGGACAGGCTGCCCAGAGAGGTTGTGGAGTCTCCTTCTCTGGAGAGATTCCAAACCCGCCTGGACGCCATCCTGTGCGACCTGCTCTGGGTGATCCTGCTCTGGCAGGGGGTTGGACTAGGTGATCTCCAGAGGTCCCTGCCAGCCCCCACCAGTCTGGGATTCTGTGAATTTGCATCCCGTCCTAACGTTCAGTGCAGTGAATGGGACGGAGCACCAACCCATCTCGGCAGTGCTCACCCGCGAGGCTGGGGAGGGGGGTGCCCCAGAGCGAAGCCCCCAGCCCCATGCCGTCATCCCACACAGCTGCAGGGTGTCCCCGAGGTCTCTCCCAGCTCCTTTATAGGCACCATCACCAGGGCATGTTTTGCAGCACACTTGAGCCATCCGAAATGGGGACGAAGCAACCGCTTGGTCCCTGCACCCCTCCCTCGGGGGCCGGGCAGGGAGCCCGCCAGGGGGCAAAATCCCACGCAATGCGGAGCACCGAAACGCGTCAGGAGCCCAGGGCCGTGCCTGGCCCCAGAGCCCCAGCAGGGAGCGGAGAAGCTGGGGCAGACGGGACGTGGTGTTTAAACCTCGGCTGGCCGAGGGGATGCTGTAACGTGTCTGGCATTGCCTTCTCCTTCTCCTTCTCCTTCTCCTTCTCCTTCTCCTTCTCCTTCTCCTTTGCCTTCGCCTTCGCCTTCTCCTTCTCCCCCTCCTCTGAAGCCCCGCCAGGGTCCCCCATCCTGCAGACACTGGGTTTCCATCAGCTGCCACCCCTGATTTCCAGGGGGACGTCCCAGCCCCTCCTGAGCCCCTCGCATCTGTCCACACCGCCCGGGAAGGGCACGGGGTGCTGCCCACTGTCACAAAGGCGGGGCTCCGCCTGCGCCCCGTGTCACAATGGGGGGCTCCGCCTGCGCCCCGTGTCACAATGGGGGGCTCTGCCTGCTGTAGTATTAAAAGGGGGCGCGGGGGCCCCGTGGGAGCAGGCAGCAGGCGCTGTGCATGGTAGTCTGGCCTTGTCTCGGCAGACTGCAGCCTCAGCCTCTGCCACACCAGCAGTGTTGGGGGTCCCCCTCACTGGGGACCCAGGAAGTCATCGGGGACCCGCACCGCGGGCCTGTGCTGGTGACAGGAGTGCCAGGGCCGCACCGCAGCCGGTGCCATGGGGCGCTCCAACATCCCCACCTTGCCTGAGCTGTTGCCGCTCCTGATGCTCGTGCTGCAGCTCAGCCTGATCTCTGCCATGCTGCGGGCCAAGCGGCTCCGGGTAGGTGACCGTTGCACCGCACCACACTGCACGCACCGCGGCACACCATGGGGTGGGGTGGGGTGGCGTGGGGTGGGGTGGAGTGTCGTGGGCGACTGTGGTGTGGGGCTGGGAGCTGTTCCCATCTCACCCCACTTCTGGGGGTCTTGCAGAAGTGGTGGAAGAAGTCGAAGCGTCGGACGAGCATGGCCAGAGCCCAGCCGGAGAAGCAGAGTGGTGAGTGGCCCCGGCACCGAGCGCCCTGCAAACAGCCAACACTCCACAGCAGCCCCGACCCAGGGCTGTGCTGGGGGCTGCCGGCCGCTCACTCTGTCTCATCCCTCAGCAGCTTCTACCCTGGCAGACGGAGGAGTAGGGAAGCCTACGGTGACCCTGGAGACGTGGTGAGTGCTGGGGAGACCCCCAGATCCTGCCCCAGACCCTCGCCCCGTGCCCTGCCCCTGCCTGCATTGGGCAGCCCTTCCCACCGGCCATGGGGGGGGTGCTGCCCGCAGGTCCCACCGGAGGGGCTGGGGTGCAGCGGGTCTCTTCCTTCTCCTCTTCTGTAGGGACAACACAGAGGCTCCGAGCAGGAAGCGCCTGTCCCGGTGGGCCCCGCTGGCCTCCATGGACTCCCTGGGCTCCCTGTCAGGGAGCAGGTCCTCTTCCCTCAGCTCCCTCTATTCTTTCCCGGAGCCCTGGCATGGTGCGATGGCGGAGCTGGCAGCGCTCACCCGCCCGGGGCCCCCCAAGGCTGCCGAGGGGCCGGTGGCAGAGCCAGGGCCAGCCCTTGGCCAGGACCCCCCGCTGGAGCTGCCCCCGCGGACAGAGCAAGAGCGGGTCCCTGGGGAGGGCAGGGACAGGCCGCAGAGCCCCGTGGACGTGGAGCCGCCCCTCAGCAGCCACTCAGCCATGGCCACGGCCAAGGGGCAGCTTGTCCTCGACCTCATCCGCACTCTCCGGGACACCCAGGCAGTGACCGAACAGCAATGCAAGCAGCTGCAGACGGATCTGGCCCTGTGGCAAGGGGGGGCGGCGGTAGCCTGCGGTGGGACCAGAGCGTGGGCCCAGTGCCTTCAAGCGGAGTTGCCGTGGGTGGATGAGGACGTGCACGGGGACATGGACATGGACATGGACAAGGCTGCGGATGGGGACATGGAGATGGACAAAGACACAGGTGCAGACAGAAGCAGCGCCATGGAGCAGTGCAGGAGAAGCCTTGAGGAGTTGGGCAGGAGTAGCCCCATGGAGCAGGGCAGAAGCAGCCCCAGGGAGCTGGGCAGGAGAAGCCCCATGGAGCTGGGCAGGCAGAGCCCAGTGGAACAGGGCAGGAGAAGCCTTGAGGAGCTGGGCAGGAGCAGCCCCACGGAGCTGCATAGGAGAAGCCCTAAAGAGCCGGGCAGAGGAAGCCCCATGGAGCCGGGCAGAATGAGCCCCATAGAGCTGGGCAGGAGAAGCCCCACAGAGCTGGACAGGAGAAGCCCCACAGAGCTGGGCAGGAGGAGCCCCATGGAAGTGAAGAGGCACGGCTCCGTGGGCCTAGAGAGCAGCAACCCCGTGGGGCCAGGCAGGAGCACCCTGGCAGAGCGTGGTGCCCAGCAGCAGGTCCCCCCGGGCCGGGCGTGTGGCCGGGCAGCCCCAAGGCTGTGCCGGGCAGGACGGTGCCTGCGGGAGGGCTGCGCCCGGCTCTGGCGCTGCCTCAAGGCCTGGTGGAGACGCCGCTGCCGGCCCCTCCACATCCGCTTCTGCAAGCCCCCGTGGTGGCAGCGCTGGTCCCAGAAGAGCAACAGGTTCCCCGGCTACTGAGCTGCCGGGGGCATGCGGGGCCGGGAACCCCCCTGGGGCACCCCTCCATCTGCAATGTTATGAAAATAAATATTTTCTCTATCCCTAATGCTGTGGTTCAACCACCCATCCCATGGCTGAGGGAGCAACCCCCTCAGTGCTCGACCCCGGCGGGGACGGGCTGGCACCAGGCACCACTGGCACCCACAAAACCGGGGGTGGGGGTGGCTGGTGCCCCAGCGGGTGTGCTGGCGTCTGGGGACCTGGGTGGGCTGGGGAAATGGCACCTCCTCAAGTTCCACAAGGGCAAAGTCCGGCCCCGGGGAGGAACAAGGCCAGGCACCAGCACAGGCCGGGGCACGTGGCTGGAAAGCGGCTTGGCAGAGAAGGTCCTGGGGGTGCTGGTGGGGGGCCGCGGGCCCCTGGGGCCGGGCAGGGGTCCTGACCAGAGGCGAGGGATGAGCGACTTGCTCCTTTTGACAGATGTGGTGCCTGACGGTCTGCCACTGGAACCAACCAAGGGACGCGGGGGCTGAGGGGAGGCCTCACAGCCTCTGTACCCAACGCCTTCGTTCTCCGCTGCTCCCCTCCTCCAGTCAACAGCACAACAAGCCTTGTCAAGGGCCAGTCGGCACACAATACTTGACTGAGTCCCACCTCGCCAACAGTATAAATCTGGCTTTCAGAACCCTCCATTTTGAGGATGAGAACGGGTCGACGGGCCTGGACCTCTCCCCCCCGCCCCAAGCAGGGACGCCTCTTTGGTAAGACTTGTGCCTCTGACTGTGTCGGGTGTTCCCCCGGGAAAGTACACTTAACAAAAGCGCTGAACTATTATGTCCAGCTGGATCTTTGCACTAAGTGTATTTATCAGTGAAATTCTGAACTTGTTTCATCTGCCGCCCCAATAAATGACCTGTCTTTTCGACTTTGCGACAGTGTCTCAGTGAAGGTCCTTGAGAGGGCTCCGACAGGCAAACGTGGACTCTGCTAAGTGGCCACGCGCGTAACGCTTTAGACGTGAACCCTTGAGCAAGTCTGGGACTTAGACTGGACCTAGCCGCACCTCGGCTCCTGAGAAGGAGTTGAGAAAGCAAGGGGGTCCTCCCTGAACCTGGGCACTCGACGGGAGGGCCCCCCTCAGCCACGTGTGAGACTCGTACTCTTTTCGCAACAGTAAAATTGGCATCATGGACAGGATTGCCGTGGATAAACTGCGGCGAAAATACCTGTGCGCGCCATCCCGAGTGGGAGTAGAATGGGGCCAAAAATTTTGGAAAGATGAGGACAATGTGGTAGAGCAGATAGACCAATGGAGAAGTGCGGAAAAGATTAAAAAAGGTAAAGGCAAAGGAATCGTTAGTGCAGCGTTGGGGCTTGTTTGTCTTGTGTGCAAAGGAAAGCCAAAAGTCTCCTTCCCCTAAATGAACTGCAGATGTAGAATATGCCTCTTTGAAACCACAAAAGGAGATATCGAAAACCTCTTTGACCAGTGAGAACGCAACCAGTGAGAAATTGGAGACACGAGTAGTTGCCCTTAGACTGAAAACCAAAGCTTAAAACCAGGGAATGGGGAACTTGAAATGCTGTTGGCCTGAGCAGAAGGGTGAGAAAAACAACTGCAGGAAAAGTGAAATCTCTTCCTAAATCAAATGCTGTTCTCAGTCTCAGGTAAACAAGTCTGCAAATTAATGCGCCGTGCAGATCCCGAGACATGGGATGGAGACATCTGGAATGATAATGGTAACGGTGAACTGGTGGAAGATTCCGATCTTACCCCAGAACCCGTGCCTATATGACCACTGATCAAAACCGAAACTACAAACGAGACAGAATATGTGTGTTGAGTCTCCCTTACGGGGAGGATCGAATCTTGCCGAGCGAGGAAGAAGCAGGAGGCTATTGGGGCCCTGGAGTTCTTTTAACCGCTGCACCGGGCAATTGTAACTACTCATTAACTACGTGGGCTGCCAAGTGGGCTGGCAAGAAAGAAGAGATCCTCTTGTTATCAAAACATCAGGATTCTCTGACGTGGCTGCGTCTGTACAAAAGGTAGCCTGCATTCAAGCGATGTACAAGGGACGTGTTGATGTGCATGATTAACTCCCCTTATCCGTGGCCTCACGGACAGCCTGAAGACATATGTAGCCAGTGTCCAGGATGGGGTCCGAGCCACTCAGGAGGCTAATGCTGGACCTTACCGTGCACCCTGAGCAGGGAGACCCAACTATAGGGATCCGCCGATACCCACCTGGAGTGAGTTTGTACAAGAAATAGTGAATTATTGAACCAGCATTCAAACCCAAGTTCGATAAGGAACGTTAACGCTCTGTGGCGTAGAGCCTTGCCGATGGGAGTGCCACGGGGCATGTTCCCATTGTAACCTGTGGCCAAAGGGACCAGAAGGGCCAGAGAGACTGCGAGAGCTTAGCTCCCACTCTTTCAATGCCACCAAAATGAGATAGTCAGACCTTGCAAAGGCTCGCTGTCCTTAGTGCGAGCAGTGAAGCGAGTGGAACAGGCAAGAAAAGGACAGATCTGATCATTCGGGGGCCTTTCCATCTCCTGGATACAGCGCGCGAGGGTGCAGGCGTTGCCCAGAAGCCTACAGCCCGGAAATGGTACGCCTGTCTGGACGGTACCGATGAAACCACATCGGTTACAGAAGGCAGCATTAAAGTATCTAAATTACAGGAAGACAGAGACAGCACGGTGTTATTGCAAATCCCGCCAAGCAAAGCGTCTGTGATTCAGGGGGCACCTCCTCTGAAGGAAGGCAGTGACCTTCCAGGGGTCTGGTTCACTGATGCACCATCTAAGAGGCAAACCCATGAGTGGAAGTATAAGGTGGTGACACTGGAAGTGGCCCCGGGGGAAAAGTTAAGCACAGGAACAGGTAAAGGAAGCGCACAAGTAGGGGAGCTTAGGGCAGACCTACCGGCCGCCCGACATGGCACCAGCCATATCTATCCCGACTCATCTGCTGGTTTTAAGGGATCCACAGAGCGAGTGGGTCTCTGGGCAGCCAACGACTGGCAGGTAAAGAGAGTCCCGCTCTGGCAAACCGCTGACAGTTGGAAACAATTGCAGAACTAGGAGAACAAAGGGTGTCGTGTATTGGGTGGGTGACAGGACAGGACTGATCAGCTCCTATCGCTGCCCACTTCAACCAACAAATCGATAGCCTCACCCCACTACAGGACATGGATGTCGTGAGCGATGACCACAAATGGGAACGCTTACTTGAATGGCTGCACGGGAAACGAGGCCACAGCGGGCGAGCCCATTTGTATGGGGAAGGTATAGCCCGAGGATGGCCCGTCTCGGTAAAGCCGTGTGATCGAGCGGTAGCTGCCTGCTCACGATGTCGTTTATAATTTAACAAAGACCATCCAAGTAAGGCACCTCCCCTGCATATCCGGGACAAGAAAACACTGTGGCACACCCGGCAGATCAACTACAGTGGCCCACTATGACCCTCAGGGGGTAAAAAATACATAGTGGTGGGAGTGGAGGTCATTTCAGGAGCTCCCATGGCTGCAGCCGTCACGGCTGCCACTGGGAAAAATACAGTCCTTAGTCTGAAGGAGTGGTTTAGTACACTTCCCCTTCTTGAAGGGATTCAAAGCGATAACTGGTCGCATGTTTCAGCATTTTTCAGCTGCAGTGGTACAAGACTGGTCAAAGGAAGAAGGGATCCGGTGGGTATTCCATACTCGGGCAGCAGGGTCCTGCCAGCCAGCGGTGCCTACACAGCTGTATGTATGCCGCTCTGTCTGTACCGCTCTATCTGTGCATCTCTAGAGCTCGAGGTCTCTCTCTATAGCTCATGCCCCAGGGGGGCCGGGACTCCTCAGCCCTGCAGCCGGGGCAGCCCCAGTGGGGGTGGGGGTCCCGCTGTGGGGCTCCTCTTCCCTGGTGCTGGTGGAGCTCCCACCCTGCAGCTCTGCGGGGAACGGGGGGTGCTCAGGACGAGCCACCCCCATGGGGCACCCGCGGCCACCGCTGGTGCTGGGGGAGGACCCACGTGGGCAGGGGGTGCAGCGGGGTGCCTTGTCTCTCCTCCTGTGCAGGGGGAGCAGGGAGGGGTGGAGCAGGGAGCGCTTGTCCCGGTGGGCCCCGCTGGCCTCCATCGACTCCCTGGTCCAGCAGTGGGGAGTGGCGGGGGGGGGAAGTTGGGGCTCCTGGTTGCCCCTGTCTGGACATAGCCCACCCCCCCCCCCCGCAAAGTGACGTGACTGTTCTTTGATCCCTGTTGATCCCTTCATGGTAACTGGGCTCAGCCAAACCATCAGGAAGTCTTGCAATGAGCTTACCAGGGTTGCAAACAAGCTTTGAGACAGTCCGCTCAAGGCATGGTCCCTCACAGGGGCTCCCTGCCAGGTCCCCGAGGGAGGGGTGCAGGCACCGAGTGGTTGCTTTGCCCCCGTTTTGGATGGCTCAAGTGTGCTGCAAAACCCACCCGGGTGATGGTGGCTGGAAAGGAGCTGGGAGAGACCTTGGGGACACGGGGCTGGGGTCACCCTGCAGCCCTGCTGGGAGCCGCTGTGTGCTGTGCTGGTGTGGCCTCGAGGGTAAGCATGGCCGAGATGGATTGGCACTCAGTGCCATTCACTGCACTGAACGTTAGGACGGGATGCAAAGTTGATGGTGTAAGCTTCCTGTACGGATCTTGAATAGCGCAGACATGCAAAAATTGCCACATGGCAGCCCGCTGGTGCCTGTGTCGGGTACGGGGTGTCTTGGTCCTGTAACCTGGAGAGGGGTCCCTGCTCAAGGGAAGGGTGTGGGGGAGCGGCGGCACCGGTGCTGCTCAGGGTGGGAGAGGGGACGGGGCCGCTCCTTTGGCCCAGAGCTGCTCGTGGTGGAACGGGCAGGGACCGGGCTGACCCCAGCCCTGCTGCCTGCACCCTGCCCTGCCTCCTGCCTTCTAAGCCCCTCCAAACCCAGGGGCTGTGGGCTGGGGCTGAAGCACCGCAGATGCCCCTCGCCTCCGCACCACCTGTGCCACAACCTGCCCCGTCCTCAGCAGCGTGATGGGGGAGTCAGTGCAAGCACCCGGCCCCAGATCAGCAGGGCCAGAGCTGGGGTCAGGTGCTGCAGGAAAAGGCAGAGCCCCCGCGAGGCGGGACGGCACCCGCACCCAGCTTAAAGCCAAGGCAATTTATCCCATGGGGGGTTCCTGACCGTCCCCCACAGCCACGCTGCAGGGCAGGAGGGGGCAGCGGCTGCTCTGGGCGCTCGGGGGTGGGAAGGTAAAAATAACCAGGAGGCGGGGGCTGGATCCGGGCCCCAGCAATCCTGGCCAGGGCTGCTATAAAAAGAACGATCAGCCGATTCTCAGCTCTCCTTCTGTGCCACGGGGGGTCCCCAGGGGTTTGCTCCCGGCGGGGGACACCGCAGACCTGCAGTTGCCAGGGCCATGGTGCCAGGCGCTGGGGACACCCGCCCGTTGGCAGGGTTTAATGCAAGTCACGGGGTCGGGGTCTGGGCCGGTGATGGGAGGTGTGCCGAGCGGGGTGCCCCTGGCTGGGGATGCAACTGGGGGTGCTTTCGCCCAGCCTGCCCCGCTTCTCTCCGCAGCCCCCTCACAGGCCCTGCCGCCCTCCCCGAGCTGACCCTGCTCTCGCTCCCCCACTTCCCCAGCCCCTTGCGGAGGAACCGGCCGCTTCCCTGCCCACGGCACCGCGGCAGCTGGGTGCTTCTCCTGGGGGGGCTCTGCCTGCCATGGAGCACCTGGTGCTGGGCTTGGTGCTGCTGTCCGGGACCCTGGACTCTGCCAGCCCCCGGCACTGCCAAGACCAACACCCCTTCAAGGTGCTGGACATGGCCCCCAGCTCCTTCGATGACCAGTACCAGGGCTGCAGCCGCATGATGGAGAAGGAGCTGGAGGAGCTCAACCGCACCGAGTTCACCGACAAGGACTATGCCGAGGCCTGGAAGAAAGGTGCCGCTGAATGGCAGAGCAAGCCGCACCATGTCTCCCGTGTGCCAGCGCTGCGGCGGGAGCATGCGGTCGCCCTGCTGGCATACACCTGGCAGTGCGACCCGTACACGAAGTTCAATGCAGCCGTGCGTGTGGCCGGGCGCTCCCGCGAGGAATACCTGAACACCTTCCACTTCAAGGTGCTGCATTTCCTCCTGAGCGAGGCCCTGCGTATCCTGCGGGACACCCAGCCCCAAAAATGCCACCACGTCTACCGGGGCATCCGGGGTATCCGCTTCACCGCCCAGCAGCACCAATCCATCCGCTTTGGCCAGTTCACCTCTGCCTCCCTACGGAAAGTTGAAGCCTTGAAGTTCGGCAAGGACACCTTGTTCTCAGTGGAGACCTGCTACGGTGTCCTCATCAGGAACTTCTCCTTCTTCACCGATGAGGAGGAGGTCCTCATCCCGCCCTTTGAGATCTTCGAGGTCACCAACATCACCCACAATGGGAACAGAGCCTTCATCCAGCTCCGCTCCCAGGGCGCAAGCAGCACCTACAACTGCGAGTGGGTGAAAGGTGAATTCCTGGGGGGACGGTCCCTCCCCGCCATCGGGGTGTGGGGTGCAGGAATGGGGGTGGCCCCATCCCACCAACTCTGCCAGGAAAGGGGGTCTCGATGGTGGGGAGGGCGAGGGGGGCAGCTTGCCTTTGGACGCGCATCCTTGCACGTCTCCCAGCCGCTCTCCCCTGGGGTTTGCAAAGGGGCCCTTAGCGGCAGAGCACGGCACAGCGTGGCATGGCACAGCGTGGCATGGCTGGGGAGGGGCGAGGAGCGGCACGGTACGTTGCGTGCAGCAGCTGTGCAAACGGTTGTTTTCTTTGGCAGAGAAGCGATGCAAGACCCTGGCATGCGTCTTCAGCGCAGGTGAGCCCAGAGCCCCCCTGCAGCTGGGGAGGGCAGACCCCCGCCGGGACCCCTGCCCCCTCCGCACCCCAAGGCTGCCCCTGACTCCCCCTCTCTGGCACCCCCAGGCAGGAGCATCCACGGGGACCTCCCCCGCCTCTGGGGGTTCCTCCTGGCAGCCATGGCCCTGGCAGCCGCCGTGGGATCCTGAGCCAAGATGCCACCGCTGCCACGGCACCACGGCGAGGGAAAGGGGTTGGGAATGGGAGCCACCAGCTTCACGGGGCCGGCGGGACAGGACGGATCAGCAGGAGGGCTGGGGGTACGAGGACAGCCCCACTACTCAGCCGTGCCATGGTGCCACCGGCCCTGGGACGCCCCAGCAGCCCCAAGACGCCAGCAGAGCCAGGACGAGACCTTTCCCTGGCTCCCACAGGAATAAAGATTTGCTCTGGGACTGGGGTGTCTCCGGGGGTTCCTGCGGCTCCCTGGGCTGGGGGGCAGCTCGGGGTGGGGGGGCTGCAGTCGGGGTCTTCTCTAGCCCCCTCACATCCCCAGCCCTCCCGCATCCAGAGCATCCCGCAGAGCGATGCCCACAGCTCGGGTCCTGCTCGAGGGGTCCGGAGGGGTGTGTGTGTCTCCTCCTGCGCTCTGTCCCCTGCCTGCAGCCCTTCACCTCCTCCTCCTCCTCCTCCTGCTCCTCTGGTGCAGGGTGCAGCCGTGGGGCCAGGCATCCCCAGGGCAGGGGCAGGGGCAGGGCTGTCTATGGCTCTCCAGCCTCTCGCCAGGCTGGGAGGGGGTCAGGGATGGATCCTGCCCTCTGTGCGCACCAGAGCCGCCTCCTCTCCCTCCCTCCTCACCCCACAGGTGCCCCCAGCACCCACGCACAGCCCCATCCCCAGGACACGGGTGACACCGGCCGACACCAGGCAGCCTTGATGTGCTTTAATAAACCCTGGGGTCCCACAGCCGGCTGCGGGCAGGTCCCTGGGCCGGCGCGGGCAGCGCTCCTGCCTTGGTCAGGGGTGCCGGGAGACCCCCGCACAGTGGGAGTGGTGGACACAGGGCCATGCGGACCCCACGGCAGGGCCCAGAGACAGGCCTCTGTGGAGGCATCACGTCCCCACGACCAGGGCTTCCCCTCCCTGCCAGTCCCAGAGCCCTGGGTGGCCCCGCTGCACCCCTGGGACCCCCCACCCCGGTACTCACAGCACCGTCCCCTCGCGCACGGCCCCGTCCGGGTGCAGCTTCTCCACGAAGGAGCCGTTCCCCAGCCAGTAGAGCAGCGTGAGCTCGGGGAGGCTGCTCACCGCCTCGCACCACACCGTCACACTCTCGCCTGAGGCCGGACGGGACGCAGGGTCAGAGGGGCTGCCAGGGCCCCGCTGCCCCCTGGGCCAGCCTGACCCTGACCATAGGTGCAGCCCCCACCAAAGGGGGAACGTGCCCCACCTCACCAGCACCCCAAAATCTCAGCTGAGGGTGGAGGATGCACCCCATTCATCTGCCAGGGCCAACTCCCCCTGTCCTCCCCCGGCCGGGGGTGTCAGCGCAGCCCCCCATCCCCAGGCCCCCCTGCAATGCCCCCAGGGGTCACTCACCCAGGCGGGGGGGCTCTGACAGCGTCTGCAGGACAGTGATGCTGGGGGGCTGCAGGGCCATGGCACCTGGGGGAGCAGAGGCGGGTGAGGCGGGGGGACAAGAGTTGCCCCCCCAGACCCCCCATCTCCAGGGTGGGCAGGAGGGCAGGGTCCCACAGAGGGGACGAGGGGCACGGCTCAGTCCCAGCCCCCCACAGAGGCACCTTGCAGGGCACAGAGCCTGGACTTGGCCGTGCCCCCCGCAGCCCCCCCACAGACCCCACTTACCGGTGTGGCAGGAGGCCAGGGCCCAGCAGAGCAGGGGCAGGAGGAGCCGGGCAGGGGACCCCGGGGTCCCTGCGGGCACAGATGGGGCTCAGCGCTGGGCACACTGGCATGCACCCCCCAAGCCTGGGACAGGCCGCCCAGCACCCCAACCAGCATCCCCCCAGTTGGCCATGGCCCCCCCTCCAGCATCCCCCCTGCAGCATCCCCCTCTCCAGCATCCCCCCAGCTGGCCATGGTGTCCCTCTCTCCAGCATCCCCCCAGCTGGCCATGGTCCCATCCCCCCAGAATCCCCCCCCCCAGCATCCCCAAGCTCCGGAACGCTCCCCTCAGGCACCAGGCTGGTTCCCCTCTGTGTCTGTGGGCCCCGCGTCTCCACGTCCCCCCTTTCCCCAGGACGTGCCCACTGCCCCCCGGGACGGCACCCTGTGTCTCCCTGCGCCCCCCACGCAACGTGCCACGTCCCGGGGTCCCCCCGGGCTGCGCCCCACAGCTCGGTGAGACCACCTAACTCCCTCCTTTGCCCCCCACCCCCCCCGCCCCATGTCCCCCCCTGTGTCCCCTGGCTGTCGAGGCGGCAGACGATGCCATCTATCTATCCATCCATCTATCCATCCACATCCACGCAGGGAAAGGCTCTGCCCAGCCCTCCCACCTCTGCACGGCTCCAGATGAGGCTGCAAGGACCGGGCACGGCCCCACGGAGAGAAGGGTCCCACACCGCTTTGCTGCCCACTCCGTGCACACCCCCAGCCCACGCCCGCTGGTGCCGGTGATGCAGTGAAGCCCCGTGACCCCTCCCCCGATCCCCAGGCAGGAGAGGCAGGAAACACGCTCCAGGGTTTATTTCCAGGGGCGCAGGGTGCAATGGGGGGACGTGGGCACACGCCCTGGTGCAGCTGCCTGGGGGGCCGGGACCCCTCAGCCCTGCAGCTGGTGCAGCCCCAGTTGGCCCCCTGCCTTAGCGCCCACCTCCCCTTCCTCAGGACTCTCGCCCGGCATGCCGGCATCCCCCCTGCCTGCCCGCCCATATGGTGCCCGCTGGGGGCTCTTGCAGCTCTCGCCCACCTCGTAGACGCAGCAGAGCCGGGCCATGTGGTGGAGGATGAGCCGCCTGGCCCAGGGGGGCACAGGCCGGGCCCCTGGGCCGCAGTGGTGGACGTTCATGATGAAGATGGTCAGCGCGGTGGAGGCCGTGATCATGGTCATGGTGGCGATGTAGTACTTCCCTGTGTGGGCAACGGGCCGTGATGCTGCGGTGGAGGGGACAGAGACCCGCACACCCCCCTCCGCGCACCGCAGCCACCCATGGGTGCTGCCCATCACCCCGGCACAGACGCCCTGGTCCTGGGCGTTGTCGAGGCTCACCAATGAGCGGGACGCTCTCCGAGGGCGGCTCGCTCTCTGCCACCAGCAGCTGGAAGACAGTGAGGGCCAGCAGCACCGTCACCCCCAGCGAGACCTTCTCCCCCGAGTCGGCTGGCAGGTAGAAGCCGAGGGGTGCCAGGAAGGAGACCATGATGCAGGGCAGGAGCAGGTTGAAGATGCAGAAGGAGGCACGGCGGCGGAGGAGCAGGGTGTAGGTGACGTCAGGGTAGGGCTCGGAGCAGCAGCCATAGGTGATGACGTTCCTTGTGGCTGGCATGCCCAGCACCTCCCACTCCACGTTCTCCACAAAATCTGTCAGGTGCCCCGTGTCCAGCTGGTTGCGGAGGTCGATCTGGTTCCCTTTATAGGTCCAGGAGCCGAAGGTGAGTCGGCACCTCTGCCTGTCAAAGGGGAAGTAGGAGACGTCCACCTTGCAGGAGCTCTTGGTGATGGCGGGCGAGTCCCACACGATGTGCCCGTCAGAACGCAGCACCACGTTGGTCTCCATCGAACTGCCAAAGTGGTTGTTGGCGCTGGGGGAGGGACGGCTGTGGGGCCGGGACGGCCCCGAGCCCCACGTGGAGCAAGGGTCTGCGGGGCCAGGGCCAAGCGCTTCCCCCAACGCCGTGTCCTCTCCCCGTATCACCCTGCTCCCCGAAGAGGGAGCTTTGTGCACCAGCCGCCCCCATGGTGGCCTATCCCAACCGGCAGGTCGGTGCCAGGCACAGCTCGCTGCTGCCAGCCCCCCCTGCACCCCCCGGCCACAACTTGTCACCCAGTCGGGGCGACCATCTCCCTGTGTCACCCACACCAGGACCTCCCGCTTGTGCAGCTGCGCAGCCCTGAGGATGCCAATATGGCGTGTAGCCCCCAACAGCCCCAGCCTGATCCCCCCCAGCTCCGGGAGCAGTGCAGGGGGCTGAGCACAACCCACTTGTTGTAGAGGATGATGTCTGGCCACCAGACATAGCTGCTGGGGATGTCGATGCCGTTGATGCCGTTGCAGGCGTCCTTGTCCCAGGTGAGGTGGGCGTCGAGCCAGGCCTGGCGGACCCACAGGTAGGAGGTGAGGACCTGGTTCCTCTCGTCCTGCCGAGGGGAGAGGGTGGGCACGGGGGATGGACCCTGTGCCCCAAGGGTCAGTGCTGGGTCCCGTCTTGTTCAACATATTCGTCCATGACCTGCACGAGGGGACAGAGTGTCCCCTCAGCAAGTTTGCTGACCATACAGAACTGGGAGGACTGGTTGACACACCAGGAGGCTGCGCTGCCATTCAGCGAGATGTGGACAGAGAGATCTGGGCAAAGAGGAACCCAATGAAATTCAACAAGGCTGAGCGTCGGGTCCTGCACCCAGGGAGGAATAACCCCAGGCACCAGTACAGGTTGCGGGTGTCCTGTGGGAAGCAGCGCCGCGGAGAAGGACCTGGGAGTGCTGGTGGACAAGAAGCTCTCCATAACCAGCAGCGTGCCCTCGTGGCCAAGAAGGCCAAAGGTGTCCTGGGGTGCATGGAGAAGAGCGTGGCCTGCAGGTCGAGGGAGGTTCTCCTCCCCCTCTGCTCTGCTCTGCCCTGGTGTGGCCACAGCTGGAGTTCTGTGTCCAGGTCTGGGCTCCCCAGTTCCAGACAGACAGGGAACTACTGGGGAGAGTCCAGGGGAGGGCTGCGAGGAAGATGAGGGGCCTGGAGCATCTCTGGTGGGAGGAAAGGCTGAGAGAGCTGGGGCTGGTTAGCCTGGGGAAGAGAAGCCTGAGAGGGGATCTGATCCACACTTCTCAATATCTAAAGGGTGGGTGTCAAGAGGAAGGGCCAGACTCTTCTCAGTGGTGCCCAGCGACAGGACAAGGGGCAACGGGCACAAACTGGACCACAGGAAGTTCCACCTGACCGTGAGGAAAAACTTCTTCCCTCTGCGGGTGACCGAGCCCTGGGACAGGCTGCCCAGAGAGGTTGTGGAGTCTCCTTCTCTGGAGAGATTCCAAACCCGCCTGGACGCCATCCTGTGCGACCTGCTCTGGGTGATCCTGCTCTGGCAGGGGGTTGGACTAGATGATCTCCAGAGGTCCCTGCCAGCCCCCAGCAGTCTGGGATTCTGTGAATTTGCATCCCGTCCTAACGTTCAGTGCAGTGAATGGGACGGAGCACCAATCCATCTCGGCAGTGCTCACCCGCGAGGCTGGGGAGGGGGGTGCCCCAGAGCGAAGCCCCCAGCCCCATGCCGTCATCCCACACAGCTGCAGGGTGTCCCCGAGGTCTCTCCCAGCTCCTTTATAGGCACCATCACCAGGGCATGTTTTGCAGCACACTTGAGCCATCCGAAATGGGGACGAAGCAACCGCTTGGTCCCTGCACCCCTCCCTCGGGGGCCGGGCAGGGAGCCCGCCAGGGGGCAAAATCCCACGCAATGCGGAGCACCGAAACGCGTCAGGAGCCCAGGGCCGTGCCTGGCCCCAGAGCCCCAGCAGGGAGCGGAGAAGCTGGGGCAGACGGGACGTGGTGTTTAAACCTCGGCTGGCCGAGGGGATGCTGTAACGTGTCTGGCATTGCCTTCTCCTTCTCCTTCTCCTTCTCCTTTGCCTTCGCCTTCGCCTTTGCCTTCTCCTTCTCCCCCTCCTCTGAAGCCCCGCCAGGGTCCCCCATCCTGCAGACACTGGGTTTCCATCAGCTGCCACGCCTGATTTCCAGGGGGACGTCCCAGCCCCTCCTGAGCCCCTCGCATCTGTCCACACCGCCCGGGAAGGGCACGGGGTGCTGCCCGCTGTCACAAAGGCGGGGCTCTGCCTGCGCCCCGTGTCACAATGGGGGGCTCCGCCTGCGCCCCGTGTCACAATGGGGGGCTCTGCCTGCTGTAGTATTAAAAGGGGGCGCGGGGGCCCCGTGGGAGCAGGCAGCAGGCGCTGTGCATGGTAGTCTGGCCTTGTCTCGGCAGACTGCAGCCTCAGCCTCTGCCACACCAGCAGTGTTGGGGGTCCCCTCACTGGGGACCCAGGAAGTCATCGGGGACCCGCACCGCGGGCCTCTGCTGGTGACCGGAGTGCCAGGGCCGCACCGCAGCCGGTGCCATGGGGCGCTCCAACATCCCCACCTTGCCTGAGCTGTTGCCGCTCCTGATGCTCGTGCTGCAGCTCAGCCTGATCTCTGCCATGCTGCGGGCCAAGCGGCTCCGGGTAGGTGACCGTTGCACCGCACCACACTGCACGCACCGCGGCACACCATGGGGTGGGGTGGGGTGGCGTGGGGTGGAGTGTCGTGGGGGACTGTGGTGTGGGGCTGGGAGCTGTTCCCATCTCACCCCGCTTCTGGGGGTCTTGCAGAAGTGGTGGAAGAAGTCGAAGCGTCGGACGAGCATGGCCAGAGCCCAGCCAGAGAAGCCGAGTGGTGAGTGGCCCCGGCACCGAGCGCCCTGCAAACAGCCAACACTCCACAGCAGCCCCGACCCAGGGCTGTGCTGGGGGCTGCCGGCCGCTCACTCTGTCTCATCCCTCAGCAGCTTCTACCCTGGCAGACGGAGGAGTAGGGAAGCCTACGGTGACCCTGGAGACGTGGTGAGTGCTGGGGAGACCCCCAGATCCTGCCCCAGACCCTCGCCCCGTGCCCTGCCCCTGCCTGCATTGGGCAGCCCTTCCCACCGGCCATGGGGGGGGTGCTGCCCGCAGGTCCCACCGGAGGGGCTGGGGTGCAGCGGGTCTCTTCCTTCTCCTCTTCTGTAGGGACAACACAGAGGCTCCGAGCAGGAAGCGCCTGTCCCGGTGGGCCCCGCTGGCCTCCATGGACTCCCTGGGCTCCCTGTCAGGGAGCAGGTCCTCTTCCCTCAGCTCCCTCTATTCTTTCCCGGAGCCCTGGCATGGTGCGATGGCGGAGCTGGCAGCGCTCACCCGCCCGGGGCCCCCCAAGGCTGCCGAGGGGCCGGTGGCAGAGCCAGGGCCAGCCCTTGGCCAGGACCCCCCGCTGGAGCTGCCCCCGCGGACAGAGCAAGAGCGGGTCCCTGGGGAGGGCAGGGACAGGCCGCAGAGCCCCGTGGACGTGGAGCCGCCCCTCAGCAGCCACTCAGCCATGGCCACGGCCAAGGGGCAGCTTGTCCTCGACCTCATCCGCACTCTCCGGGACACCCAGGCAGTGACCGAACAGCAATGCAAGCAGCTGCAGACGGATCTGGCCCTGTGGCAAGGGGGGGCGGCGGTAGCCTGCGGTGGGACCAGAGCGTGGGCCCAGTGCCTTCAAGCGGAGTTGCCGTGGGTGGATGAGGACGTGGACATGGACAAGGCTGCGGATGGGGACATGGCAAAGGACAAAGACACAGGTGCAGACAGAAGCAGCGCCATGGAGCAGGGCAGGAGAAGCCTTGAGGAGCTGGGCAGGAGCAGCCCCATGGAGCAGGGCAGAAGCAGCCCCAGGGAGCTGGGCAGGAGAAGCCCCATGGAGCTGGGCAGGCAGAGCCCAGTGGAACAGGGCAGGAGAAGCCTTGAGGAGCTGGGCAGGAGCAGCCCCACGGAGCTGCATAGGAGAAGCCCTAAAGAGCCGGGCAGAGGAAGCCCCATGGAGCCGGGCAGAATGAGCCCCATAGAGCTGGGCAGGAGAAGCCCCACAGAGCTGGGCAGAAGCAGCCCCATGGAGCTGGGCAGGAGGAGCCCCATGGAAGTGAAGAGGCACGGCTCCGTGGGCCTAGAGAGCAGCAACCCCGTGGGGCCAGGCAGGAGCACCCTGGCAGAGCGTGGTGCCCAGCAGCAGGTCCCCCCGGGCCGGGCGTGTGGCCGGGCAGCCCCAAGGCTGTGCCGGGCAGGACGGTGCCTGCGGGAGGGCTGCGCCCGGCTCTGGCGCTGCCTCAAGGCCTGGTGGAGACGCCGCTGCCGGCCCCTCCACATCCGCTTCTGCAAGCCCCCGTGGTGGCAGCGCTGGTCCCAGAAGAGCAACAGGTTCCCTGGCTACTGAGCTGCCGGGGGCATGCGGGGCCGGGAACCCCCCTGGGGCACCCCTGCATCTGCAGTGTTATGAAAATAAATATTTTCTCTATCCCTAATGCTGTGGTTCAACTGCCCATCCCATGGCTGAGGGAGCAACCCCCTCAGTGCTCGACCCCGGCGGGGACGGGCTGGCACCAGGCACCACTGGCACCCACAAAACCGGGGGTGGGGGTGGCTGGTGCCCCAGCGGGTGTGCTGGCGTCTGGGGACCTGGATGGGCTGGGGAAATGGCACCTCCTCAAGTTCCACAAGGGCAAAGTCCGGCCCCGGGGAGGAACAAGGCCAGGCACCAGCACAGGCCGGGGCACGTGGCTGGAAAGCGGCTTGGCAGAGAAGGTCCTGGGGGTGCTGGTGGGGGGCCGCGGGCCCCTGGGGCCAGGCAGGGGTCCTGACCAGAGGCGAGGGATGAGCGACTTGCTCCTTTTGACAGATGTGGTGCCTGACGGTCTGCCACTGGAACCAACCAAGGGACGCGGGGGCTGAGGGGAGGCCTCACAGCCTCTGTACCCAACGCCTTCGTTCTCCGCTGCTCCCCTCCTCCAGTCAACAGCACAACAAGCCTTGTCAAGGGCCAGTCGGCACACAATACTTGACTGAGTCCCACCTCGCCAACAGTATAAATCTGGCTTTCAGAACCCTCCATTCTGAGGATGAGAACGGGTCGACGGGCCTGGACCTCTCCCCCCCCGCCCCAAGCAGGGACGCCTCTTTGGTAAGACTTGTGCCTCTGACTGTGTCGGGTGTTCCCCCGGGAAAGTACACTTAACAAAAGCGCTGAACTATTATGTCCAGCTGGATCTTTGCACTAAGTGTATTTATCGGTGAAATTCTGAACTTGTTTCATCTGCCGCCCCAATAAATGACCTGTCTTTTCGACTTTGCGACAGTGTCTCAGTGAAGGTCCTTGAGAGGGCTCCGACAGGCAAACGTGGACTCTGCTAAGTGGCCACGCGCGTAACGCTTTAGACGTGAACCCTTGAGCAAGTCTGGGACTTAGACTGGACCTAGCCGCACCTCGGCTCCTGAGAAGGAGTTGAGAAAGCAAGGGGGTCCTCCCTGAACCTGGGCACTCGACGGGAGGGCCCCCCTCAGCCACGTGTGAGACTCGTACTCTTCTCGCAACAGTAAAATTGGCATCATGGACAGGATTGCCGTGGATAAACTGCGGCGAAAATACCTGTGCGCGCCATCCCGAGTGGGAGTAGAATGGGGCCAAAAATTTTGGAAAGATGAGGACAACGTGGTGGAGTGGATGGACCAGTGTAGAAGTGAGCCTGGCAGTTTGGCCAGGGGACCTTCTTCTCGGTGGAGACCTGCTACGGTGCCCTCATCAGGAACTTCTCCTTCTACCCCGATGAGGGCCCAGGGCCCCCCTGCAGCTGGGGAGGGCAGACCCCTGCCAGGACCCCTGCCCCCCTCCCCCCAAGGCTACCCCTGACTCCCCCTCTCTGGCACCCCCAGGCAGGAGCATCCATGGGGAACCCCCCTGCCTCTGGGGGTTATTCCTGGCAGCCACGGCCCTGGCAGCCCCCACGGGATCCTGAGCCGAGATGCCACCGCTGCCACGGCACCACGGCGAGGGAAAGGGGTCGGGAATGGGAGCCACCAGCTTCACGGGGCCGACGGGACAGGACGGATCAGCAGGAGGGCTGGGGGTACGAGGACAGCCCCACTACTCAGCCGTGCCATGGTGCCACCGGCCCTGGGACGCCCCGGCAGCCCCAAGACGCCAGCAGAGCCAGGACGAGACCTTTCCCTGGCTCCCACAGGAATAAAGATTTGCTCTGGGACTGGGGTGTCTCCGGGGGATCCTGCGGTTCCCTGGGCTGGGGGCAGCTCAGGGTGGGGGGGCTGCAGCCGGGGTCTTCTCCAGCCCCCTCACATCCCCAGACCTCCCGCATCCAGAGCATCCCGCAGAGCGATGCCTGCCGCCCGGGTCCTGCTCGAGGTGTCCGGAGGGGTGTGTGTGTCTCCTCCTGGACTCTGTCCCCTGCCTGCAGCCCTTCACCCCCTCCTCCTCCTCCTCCTCCTCCTCCTGCTCCTCTGGTGCAGGGTGCAGCCGTGGGGCTAGGCATCCCCAGGGCAGGGGCAGGGGCAGGGGCAGGGGCAGGGCTGTCCATGGCTCTCCAGCCCCTCGCTGGGCTGGGAGGGAGTCAGGGATGGATCCTGCCCTCTGCGCGCACCAGAGCCTCCTCCTCTCCCTCCCTCCTCACCCCACAGGTGCCCCCAGCACCCACGCACAGCCCCATCCCCAGGACACGGGTGACACCGGCCGACACCAGGCAGCCTTGATGTGCTTTAATAAACCCTGGCATCCCACAGCGGGCTACGGGCAGGTCCCTGGGCCGGCGCGGGCAGCGCTCCTGCCTTGGTCAGGGGTGCCGGGAGACCCCCGCACAGTGGGGTGGGTTGATGTGGGACCATGTGGACCCCACAGTGGGGCCCAGAGACAGGCCTCTGTGGAGGCGTCACGTCCCCACGCCCATGACCAGGGCTGCCCCTCCCCACCAGCCCCAGAGCGTCCAGGGGAGGGCTGCGAGGAAGATGAGGGGCCTGGAGCATCTCTGGTGTGAGGAAAGGCTGAGAGAGCTGGGGCTGGTTAGCCTGGGGAAGAGAAGCCTGAGAGGGGATCTGATCAACACTTCTCAATATCTAAAGGGTGGGTGTCAAGAGGAAGGGCCAGACTCTTCTCAGTGGTGCCCAGCGACAGGACAAGGGGCAACGGGCACAAACTGGACCACAGGAAGTTCCACCTGACCGTGAGGAAAAACTTCTTCCCTCTGCGGGTGACCGAGCCCTGGGACAGGCTGCCCAGAGAGGTTGTGGAGTCTCCTTCTCTGGAGAGATTCCAAACCCGCCTGGACGCCATCCTGTGCGACCTGCTCTGGGTGATCCTGCTCTGGCAGGGGGTTGGACTAGATGATCTCCAGAGGTCCCTGCCAGCCCCCAGCAGTCTGGGGTTCTGTGAATTTGCATCCCGTCCTAACGTTCAGTGCAGTGAATGGGACGGAGCACCAATCCATCTCGGCAGTGCTCACCTGCGAGGCTGGGGAGGGGGGTGCCCCAGAGCGAAGCCCCCAGCCCCATGCCGTCATCCCACACAGCTGCAGGGTGTCCCCGAGGTCTCTCCCAGCTCCTTTATAGGCACCATCACCAGGGCATGTTTTGCAGCACACTTGAGCCATCCAAAATGGGGACGAAGCAACCGCTTGGTCCCTGCACCCCTCCCTCGGGGGCCGGGCAGGGAGCCCGCCAGGGGGCAAAATCCCACGCAATGCGGAGCACCGAAACGCGTCAGGAGCCCAGGGCCGTGCCTGGCCCCAGAGCCCCAGCAGGGAGCGGAGAAGCTGGGGCAGACGGGACGTGGTGTTTAAACCTCGGCTGGCCGAGGGGATGCTGTAACGTGTCTGGCATTGCCTTCTCCTTCTCCTTCTCCTTCGCCTTTACCTTCGCCTTCGCCTTCGCCTTCTCCTTCTCCCCCTCCTCTGAAGCCCCGCCAGGGTCCCCCATCCTGCAGACACTGGGTTTCCATCAGCTGCCACCCCTGATTTCCAGGGGGACGTCCCAGCCCCTCCTGAGCCCCTTGCATCTGTCCACACCGCCCGGGAAGGGCACGGGGTGCTGCCCGCTGTCACAAAGGCGGGGCTCTGCCTGCGCCCCGTGTCACAGTGGGGGCTCCGCCTGCGCCCCGTGTCACAATGGGGGGCTCTGCCTGCTGTAGTATTAAAAGGGGGCGCGGGGGCCCCGTGGGAGCAGGCAGCAGGCGCTGTGCATGGTAGTCTGGCCTTGTCTCGGCAGACTGCAGCCTCAGCCTCTGCCACACCAGCAGTGTTGGGGGTCCCCTCACTGGGGACCCAGGAAGTCATCGGGGACCCGCACCGCGGGCCTGTGCTGGTGACCGGAGTGCCACGGCCGCACCGCAGCCGGTGCCATGGGGCGCTCCAACATCCCCACCTTGCCTGAGCTGTTGCCGCTCCTGATGCTCGTGCTGCAGCTCAGCCTGATCTCTGCCATGCTGCGGGCCAAGCGGCTCCGGGTAGGTGACCGTTGCACCGCACCACACTGCACGCACCGCGGCACACCATGGGGTGGGGTGGGGTGGCGTGGGGTGGGGTGGAGTGTCATGGGGGACTGTGGTGTGGGGCTGGGAGCTGTTCCCATCTCACCCCGCTTCTGGGGGTCTTGCAGAAGTGGTGGAAGAAGTCGAAGCGTCGGACGAGCATGGCCAGAGCCCAGCCAGAGAAGCAGAGTGGTGAGTGGCCCCGGCACCGAGCGCCCTGCAAACAGCCAACACTCCACAGCAGCCCCGACCCAGGGCTGTGCTGGGGGCTGCCGGCCGCTCACTCTGTCTCATCCCTCAGCAGCTTCTACCCTGGCAGACGGAGGAGTAGGGAAGCCTACGGTGACCCTGGAGACGTGGTGAGTGCTGGGGAGAGCCCCAGATCCTGCCCCAGACCCTCGCCCCGTGCCCTGCCCCTGCCTGCATTGGGCAGCCCTTCCCACCGGCCATGGGGGGGGTGCTGCCCGCAGGTCCCACCGGAGGGGCTGGGGTGCAGCGGGTCTCTTCCTTCTCCTCTTCTGTAGGGACAACACAGAGGCTCCGAGCAGGAAGCGCCTGTCCCGGTGGGCCCCGCTGGCCTCCATGGACTCCCTGGGCTCCCTGTCAGGGAGCAGGTCCTCTTCCCTCAGCTCCCTCTATTCTTTCCCGGAGCCCTGGCATGGTGCGATGGCGGAGCTGGCAGCGCTCACCCGCCCGGGGCCCCCCAAGGCTGCCGAGGGGCCGGTGGCAGAGCCAGGGCCAGCCCTTGGCCAGGACCCCCCGCTGGAGCTGCCCCCGCGGACAGAGCAAGAGCGGGTCCCTGGGGAGGGCAGGGACAGGCCGCAGAGCCCCGTGGACGTGGAGCCGCCCCTCAGCAGCCACTCAGCCATGGCCACGGCCAAGGGGCAGCTTGTCCTCGACCTCATCCGCACTCTCCGGGACACCCAGGCAGTGACCGAACAGCAATGCAAGCAGCTGCAGACGGATCTGGCCCTGTGGCAAGGGGGGGCGGCGGTAGCCTGCGGTGGGACCAGAGCGTGGGCCCAGTGCCTTCAAGCGGAGTTGCCGTGGGTGGATGAGGACGTGGCCATGGACAAGGCTGCGGATGGGGACATGGCAAAGGACAAAGACACAGGTGCAGACAGAAGCAGCGCCATGGAGCAGGGCAGGAGAAGCCTTGAGGAGCTGGGCAGGAGCAGCCCCATGGAGCAGGGCAGAAGCAGCCCCAGGGAGCTGGGCAGGAGAAGCCCCATGGAGCTGGGCAGGCAGAGCCCAGTGGAACAGGGCAGGAGAAGCCTTGAGGAGCTGGGCAGGAGCAGCCCCACGGAGCTGCATAGGAGAAGCCCTAAAGAGCCGGGCAGAGGAAGCCCCATGGAGCCGGGCAGAATGAGCCCCATAGAGCTGGGCAGGAGAAGCCCCACAGAGCTGGGCAGAAGCAGCCCCATGGAGCTGGGCAGGAGGAGCCCCATGGAAGTGAAGAGGCACGGCTCCGTGGGCCTAGAGAGCAGCAACCCCGTGGGGCCAGGCAGGAGCACCCTGGCAGAGCGTGGTGCCCAGCAGCAGGTCCCCCCGGGCCGGGCGTGTGGCCGGGCAGCCCCAAGGCTGTGCCGGGCAGGACGGTGCCTGCGGGAGGGCTGCGCCCGGCTCTGGCGCTGCCTCAAGGCCTGGTGGAGACGCCGCTGCCGGCCCCTCCACATCCGCTTCTGCAAGCCCCCGTGGTGGCAGCGCTGGTCCCAGAAGAGCAACAGGTTCCCTGGCTACTGAGCTGCCGGGGGCATGCGGGGCCGGGAACCCCCCTGGGGCACCCCTGCATCTGCAGTGTTATGAAAATAAATATTTTCTCTATCCCTAATGCTGTGGTTCTACTGCCCATCCCATGGCTGAGGGAGCAACCCCCTCAGTGCTCGACCCCGGCGGGGACGGGCTGGCACCAGGCACCACTGGCACCCACAAAACCGGCGGTGGGGGTGGCTGGTGCCCCAGCGGGTGTGCTGGCGTCTGGGGACGTGGATGGGCTGGGGAAATGGCACCTCCTCAAGTTCCACAAGGGCAAAGTCCGGCCCCGGCGAGGAACAAGGCCAGGCACCAGCACAGGCCGGGGCACGTGGCTGGAAAGCGGCTTGGCGGAGAAGGTCCTGGGGGTGCTGGTGGGGGGCCGCGGGCCCCTGGGGCCAGGCAGGGGTCCTGACCAGAGGCGAGGGATGAGCGACTTGCTCCTTTTGACAGATGTGGTGCCTGACGGTCTGCCACTGGAACCAACCAAGGGACGCGGGGGCTGAGGGGAGGCCTCACAGCCTCTGTACCCAACGCCTTCGTTCTCCGCTGCTCCCCTCCTCCAGTCAACAGCACAACAAGCCTTGTCAAGGGCCAGTCGGCACACAATACTTGACTGAGTCCCACCTCGCCAACAGTATAAATCTGGCTTTCAGAACCCTCCATTCTGAGGATGAGAACGGGTCGACGGGCCTGGACCTCTCCCCCCCCGCCCCAAGCAGGGACGCCTCTTTGGTAAGACTTGTGCCTCTGACTGTGTCGGGTGTTCCCCCGGGAAAGTACACTTAACAAAAGCGCTGAACTATTATGTCCAGCTGGATTTTTGCACTAAGTGTATTTATCGGTGAAATTCTGAACTTGTTTCATCTGCCGCCCCAATAAATGACCTGTCTTTTCGACTTTGCGACAGTGTCTCAGTGAAGGTCCTTGAGAGGGCTCCGACAGGCAAACGTGGACTCTGCTAAGTGGCCACGCGCGTAACGCTTTAGACGTGAACCCTTGAGCAAGTCTGGGACTTAGACTGGACCTAGCCGCACCTCGGCTCCTGAGAAGGAGTTGAGAAAGCAAGGGGGTCCTCCCTGAACCTGGGCACTCGACGGGAGGGCCCCCCTCAGCCACGTGTGAGACTCGTACTCTTTTCGCAACAGTAAAATTGGCATCATGGACAGGATTGCCGTGGATAAACTGCGGCGAAAATACCTGTGCGCGCCATCCCGAGTGGGAGTAGAATGGGGCCAAAAATTTTGGAAAGATGAGGACAACGTGGTGGAGTGGATGGACCAGTGTAGAAGTGAGCCTGGCAGTTTGGCCAGGGGACCTTCTTCTCGGTGGAGACCTGCTACGGTGCCCTCATCAGGAACTTCTCCTTCTACCCCGATGAGGGCCCAGGGCCCCCCTGCAGCTGGGGAGGGCAGACCCCTGCCAGGACCCCTGCCCCCCGCCCCCCAAGGCTACCCCTGACTCCCCCTCTCTGGCACCCCCAGGCAGGAGCATCCATGGGGAACCCCCCTGCCTCTGGGGGTTATTCCTGGCAGCCACGGCCCTGGCAGCCCCCACGGGATCCTGAGCCGAGATGCCACCGCTGCCACGGCACCACGGCGAGGGAAAGGGGTCGGGAATGGGAGCCACCAGCTTCACGGGGCCGACGGGACAGGACGGATCAGCAGGAGGGCTGGGGGTACGAGGACAGCCCCACTACTCAGCCGTGCCATGGTGCCACCGGCCCTGGGACGCCCCGGCAGCCCCAAGACGCCAGCAGAGCCAGGACGAGACCTTTCCCTGGCTCCCACAGGAATAAAGATTTGCTCTGGGACTGGGGTGTCTCCGGGGGATCCTGCGGTTCCCTGCGCTGGGGGCAGCTCAGGGTGGGGGGGCTGCAGCCGGGGTCTTCTCCAGCCCCCTCACATCCCCAGACCTCCCGCATCCAGAGCATCCCGCAGAGCGATGCCTGCCGCCCGGGTCCTGCTCGAGGTGTCCGGAGGGGTGTGTGTGTCTCCTCCTGGACTCTGTCCCCTGCCTGCAGCCCTTCACCTCCTCCTCCTCCTCCTCCTCCTCCTCCTGCTCCTCTGGTGCAGGGTGCAGCCGTGGGGCCAGGCATCCCCAGGGCAGGGGCAGGGGCAGGGGCAGGGGCAGGGGCAGGGGCAGGGGCAGGGGCAGGGCTGTCCATGGCTCTCCAGCCCCTCGCTGGGCTGGGAGGGAGTCAGGGATGGATCCTGCCCTCTGCGCGCACCAGAGCCTCCTCCTCTCCCTCCCTCCTCACCCCACAGGTGCCCCCAGCACCCACGCACAGCCCCATCCCCAGGACACGGGTGACACCGGCCGACACCAGGCAGCCTTGATGTGCTTTAATAAACCCTGGCATCCCACAGCGGGCTACGGGCAGGTCCCTGGGCCGGCGCGGGCAGCGCTCCTGCCTTGGTCAGGGGTGCCGGGAGACCCCCGCACAGTGGGGTGGGTTGATGTGGGACCATGTGGACCCCACAGTGGGGCCCAGAGACAGGCCTCTGTGGAGGCGTCACGTCCCCACGCCCATGACCAGGGCTGCCCCTCCCCACCAGCCCCAGAGCGTCCAGGGGAGGGCTGCGAGGAAGATGAGGGGCCTGGAGCATCTCTGGTGTGAGGAAAGGCTGAGAGAGCTGGGGCTGGTTAGCCTGGGGAAGAGAAGCCTGAGAGGGGATCTGATCAACACTTGTCAATATCTAAAGGGTGGGTGTCAAGAGGAAGGGCCAGACTCTTCTCAGTGGTGCCCAGCGACAGGACAAGGGGCAACGGGCACAAACTGGACCACAGGAAGTTCCACCTGACCGTGAGGAAAAACTTCTTCCCTCTGCGGGTGACCGAGCCCTGGGACAGGCTGCCCAGAGAGGTTGTGGAGTCTCCTTCTCTGGAGAGATTCCAAACCCGCCTGGACGCCATCCTGTGCGACCTGCTCTGGGTGGTCCTGCTCTGGCAGGGGGTTGGACTAGATGATCTCCAGAGGTCCCTGCCAGCCCCCAGCAGTCTGGGGTTCTGTGAATTTGCATCCCGTCCTAACGTTCAGTGCAGTGAATGGGACGGAGCACCAATCCATCTCGGCAGTGCTCACCCGCGAGGCTGGGGAGGGGGGTGCCCCAGAGCGAAGCCCCCAGCCCCATGCCGTCATCCCACACAGCTGCAGGGTGTCCCCGAGGTCTCTCCCAGCTCCTTTATAGGCACCATCACCAGGGCATGTTTTGCAGCACACTTGAGCCATCCGAAATGGGGACGAAGCAACCGCTTGGTCCCTGCACCCCTCCCTCGGGGGCCGGGCAGGGAGCCCGCCAGGGGGCAAAATCCCACGCAATGCGGAGCACCGAAACGCGTCAGGAGCCCAGGGCCGTGCCTGGCCCCAGAGCCCCAGCAGGGAGCGGAGAAGCTGGGGCAGACGGGACGTGGTGTTTAAACCTCGGCTGGCCGAGGGGATGCTGTAACGTGTCTGGCATTGCCTTCTCCTTCTCCTTCTCCTTCTCCTTTACCTTCGCCTTTGCCTTCTCCTCCTCACCCTACACATTTGCACTTCACCCTCCCTCCTCCTCCTCCTTCTCCCCCTCCTCTGAAGCCCCGCCAGGGTCCCCCATCCTGCAGACACTGGGTTTCCATCAGCTGCCACCCCTGATTTCCAGGGGGACGTCCCAGCCCCTCCTGAGCCCCTCGCATCTGTCCACACCGCCCGGGAAGGGCACGGGGTGCTGCCCGCTGTCACAAAGGCGGGGCTCTGCCTGCGCCCCGTGTCACAGTGGGGGCTCCGCCTGCGCCCCGTGTCACAATGGGGGGCTCTGCCTGCTGTAGTATTAAAAGGGGGCGCGGGGGCCCCGTGGGAGCAGGCAGCAGGCGCTGTGCATGGTAGTCTGGCCTTGTCTCGGCAGACTGCAGCCTCAGCCTCTGCCACACCAGCAGTGTTGGGGGTCCCCTCACTGGGGACCCAGGAAGTCATCGGGGACCCGCACCGCGGGCCTGTGCTGGTGACCGGAGTGCCACGGCCGCACCGCAGCCGGTGCCATGGGGCGCTCCAACATCCCCACCTTGCCTGAGCTGTTGCCGCTCCTGATGCTCGTGCTGCAGCTCAGCCTGATCTCTGCCATGCTGCGGGCCAAGCGGCTCCGGGTAGGTGACCGTTGCACCGCACCACACTGCACGCACCGCGGCACACCATGGGGTGGGGTGGGGTGGCGTGGGGTGGGGTGGAGTGTCGTGGGGGACTGTGGTGTGGGGCTGGGAGCTGTTCCCATCTCACCCCACTTCTGGGGGTCTTGCAGAAGTGGTGGAAGAAGTCGAAGCGTCGGACGAGCATGGCCAGAGCCCAGCCAGAGAAGCCGAGTGGTGAGTGGCCCCGGCACCGAGCGCCCTGCAAACAGCCAACACTCCACAGCAGCCCCGACCCAGGGCTGTGCTGGGGGCTGCCGGCCGCTCACTCTGTCTCATCCCTCAGCAGCTTCTACCCTGGCAGACGGAGGAGTAGGGAAGCCTACGGTGACCCTGGAGACGTGGTGAGTGCTGGGGAGACCCCCAGATCCTGCCCCAGACCCTCGCCCCGTGCCCTGCCCCTGCCTGCATTGGGCAGCCCTTCCCACCGGCCATGGGGGGGGTGCTGCCCGCAGGTCCCACCGGAGGGGCTGGGGTGCAGCGGGTCTCTTCCTTCTCCTCTTCTGTAGGGACAACACAGAGGCTCCGAGCAGGAAGCGCCTGTCCCGGTGGGCCCCGCTGGCCTCCATGGACTCCCTGGGCTCCCTGTCAGGGAGCAGGTCCTCTTCCCTCAGCTCCCTCTATTCTTTCCCGGAGCCCTGGCATGGTGCGATGGCGGAGCTGGCAGCGCTCACCCGCCCGGGGCCCCCCAAGGCTGCCGAGGGGCCGGTGGCAGAGCCAGGGCCAGCCCTTGGCCAGGACCCCCCGCTGGAGCTGCCCCCGCGGACAGAGCAAGAGCGGGTCCCTGGGGAGGGCAGGGACAGGCCGCAGAGCCCCGTGGACGTGGAGCCGCCCCTCAGCAGCCACTCAGCCATGGCCACGGCCAAGGGGCAGCTTGTCCTCGACCTCATCCGCACTCTCCGGGACACCCAGGCAGTGACCGAACAGCAATGCAAGCAGCTGCAGACGGATCTGGCCCTGTGGCAAGGGGGGGCGGCGGTAGCCTGCGGTGGGACCAGAGCGTGGGCCCAGTGCCTTCAAGCGGAGTTGCCGTGGGTGGATGAGGACGTGGCACATGGACAAGGCTGCGGATGGGGACATGGCAAAGGACAAAGACACAGGTGCAGACAGAAGCAGCGCCATGGAGCAGGGCAGGAGAAGCCTTGAGGAGCTGGGCAGGAGCAGCCCCATGGAGCAGGGCAGAAGCAGCCCCAGGGAGCTGGGCAGGAGAAGCCCCATGGAGCTGGGCAGGCAGAGCCCAGTGGAACAGGGCAGGAGAAGCCTTGAGGAGCTGGGCAGGAGCAGCCCCACGGAGCTGCATAGGAGAAGCCCTAAAGAGCCGGGCAGAGGAAGCCCCATGGAGCAGGGCAGAATGAGCCCCATAGAGCTGGGCAGGAGAAGCCCCACAGAGCTGGGCAGAAGCAGCCCCATGGAGCTGGGCAGGAGGAGCCCCATGGAAGTGAAGAGGCACGGCTCCGTGGGCCTAGAGAGCAGCAACCCCGTGGGGCCAGGCAGGAGCACCCTGGCAGAGCGTGGTGCCCAGCAGCAGGTCCCCCCGGGCCGGGCGTGTGGCCGGGCAGCCCCAAGGCTGTGCCGGGCAGGACGGTGCCTGCGGGAGGGCTGCGCCCGGCTCTGGCGCTGCCTCAAGGCCTGGTGGAGACGCCGCTGCCGGCCCCTCCACATCCGCTTCTGCAAGCCCCCGTGGTGGCAGCGCTGGTCCCAGAAGAGCAACAGGTTCCCTGGCTACTGAGCTGCCGGGGGCATGCGGGGCCGGGAACCCCCCTGGGGCACCCCTGCATCTGCAGTGTTATGAAAATAAATATTTTCTCTATCCCTAATGCTGTGGTTCTAACTGCCCATCCCATGGCTGAGGGAGCAACCCCCTCAGTGCTCGACCCCGGCGGGGACGGGCTGGCACCAGGCACCACTGGCACCCACAAAACCGGGGGTGGGGGTGGCTGGTGCCCCAGCGGGTGTGCTGGCGTCTGGGGACCTGGGTGGGCTGGGGAAATGGCACCTCCTCAAGTTCCACAAGGGCAAAGTCCGGCCCCGGGGAGGAACAAGGCCAGGCACCAGCACAGGCCGGGGCACGTGGCTGGAAAGCGGCTTGGCAGAGAAGGTCCTGGGGGTGCTGGTGGGGGGCCGCGGGCCCCTGGGGCCAGGCAGGGGTCCTGACCAGAGGCGAGGGATGAGCGACTTGCTCCTTTTGACAGATGTGGTGCCTGACGGTCTGCCACTGGAACCAACCAAGGGACGCGGGGGCTGAGGGGAGGCCTCACAGCCTCTGTACCCAACGCCTTCGTTCTCCGCTGCTCCCCTCCTCCAGTCAACAGCACAACAAGCCTTGTCAAGGGCCAGTCGGCACACAATACTTGACTGAGTCCCACCTCGCCAACAGTATAAATCTGGCTTTCAGAACCCTCCATTCTGAGGATGAGAACGGGTCGACGGGCCTGGACCTCTCCCCCCCCGCCCCAAGCAGGGACGCCTCTTTGGTAAGACTTGTGCCTCTGACTGTGTCGGGTGTTCCCCCGGGAAAGTACACTTAACAAAAGCGCTGAACTATTATGTCCAGCTGGATCTTTGCACTAAGTGTATTTATCGGTGAAATTCTGAACTTGTTTCATCTGCCGCCCCAATAAATGACCTGTCTTTTCGACTTTGCGACAGTGTCTCAGTGAAGGTCCTTGAGAGGGCTCCGACAGGCAAACGTGGACTCTGCTAAGTGGCCACGCGCGTAACGCTTTAGACGTGAACCCTTGAGCAAGTCTGGGACTTAGACTGGACCTAGCCGCACCTCGGCTCCTGAGAAGGAGTTGAGAAAGCAAGGGGGTCCTCCCTGAACCTGGGCACTCGACGGGAGGGCCCCCCTCAGCCACGTGTGAGACTCGTACTCTTTTCGCAACAGTAAAATTGGCATCATGGACAGGATTGCCGTGGATAAACTGCGGCGAAAATACCTGTGCGCGCCATCCCGAGTGGGAGTAGAATGGGGCCAAAAATTTTGGAAAGATGAGGACAACGTGGTGGAGTGGATGGACCAGTGTAGAAGTGAGCCTGGCAGTTTGGCCAGGGGACCTTCTTCTCGGTCCCCTGCCTGCAGCCCTTCACCTCCTCCTCCTCCTCCTCCTCCTGCTCCTCTGGTGCAGGGTGCAGCCGTGGGGCCAGGCATCCCCAGGGCAGGGGCAGGGGCAGGGGCAGGGGCAGGGGCAGGGGCAGGGCTGTCCATGGCTCTCCAGCCCCTCGCTGGGCTGGGAGGGAGTCAGGGATGGATCCTGCCCTCTGCGCGCACCAGAGCCTCCTCCTCTCCCTCCCTCCTCACCCCACAGGTGCCCCCAGCACCCATGCACAGCCCCATCCCCAGGACACGGGTGACACCGGCCGACACCAGGCAGCCTTGATGTGCTTTAATAAACCCTGGCATCCCACAGCGGGCTACGGGCAGGTCCCTGGGCCGGCGCGGGCAGCGCTCCTGCCTTGGTCAGGGGTGCCGGGAGACCCCCGCACAGTGGGGTGGGTTGATGTGGGACCATGTGGACCCCACAGTGGGGCCCAGAGACAGGCCTCTGTGGAGGCGTCACGTCCCCACGCCCATGACCAGGGCTGCCCCTCCCCACCAGCCCCAGAGCATCCAGGGGAGGGCTGCGAGGAAGATGAGGGGCCTGGAGCATCTCTGGTGTGAGGAAAGGCTGAGAGAGCTGGGGCTGGTTAGCCTGGGGAAGAGAAGCCTGAGAGGGGATCTGATCAACACTTCTCAATATCTAAAGGGTGGGTGTCAAGAGGAAGGGCCAGACTCTTCTCAGTGGTGCCCAGCGACAGGACAAGGGGCAACGGGCACAAACTGGACCACAGGAAGTTCCACCTGAGCGTGAGGAAAAACTTCTTCCCTCTGCGGGTGACCGAGCCCTGGGACAGGCTGCCCAGAGAGGTTGTGGAGTCTCCTTCTCTGGAGAGATTCCAAACCCGCCTGGACGCCATCCTGTGCGACCTGCTCTGGGTGATCCTGCTCTGGCAGGGGGTTGGACTAGATGATCTCCAGAGGTCCCTGCCAGCCCCCAGCAGTCTGGGATTCTGTGAATTTGCATCCCGTCCTAACGTTCAGTGCAGTGAATGGGACGGAGCACCAATCCATCTCGGCAGTGCTCACCCGCGAGGCTGGGGAGGGGGGTGCCCCAGAGCGAAGCCCCCAGCCCCATGCCGTCATCCCACACAGCTGCAGGGTGTCCCCGAGGTCTCTCCCAGCTCCTTTATAGGCACCATCACCAGGGCATGTTTTGCAGCACACTTGAGCCATCCGAAATGGGGACGAAGCAACCGCTTGGTCCCTGCACCCCTCCCTCGGGGGCCGGGCAGGGAGCCCGCCAGGGGGCAAAATCCCACGCAATGCGGAGCACCGAAACGCGTCAGGAGCCCAGGGCCGTGCCTGGCCCCAGAGCCCCAGCAGGGAGCGGAGAAGCTGGGGCAGACGGGACGTGGTGTTTAAACCTCGGCTGGCCGAGGGGATGCTGTAACGTGTCTGGCATTGCCTTCTCCTTCTCCTTCTCCTTCTCCTTCTCCTTTGCCTTCGCCTTCGCCTTCTCCTTCTCCCCCTCCTCTGAAGCCCCGCCAGGGTCCCCCATCCTGCAGACACTGGGTTTCCATCAGCTGCCACGCCTGATTTCCAGGGGGACGTCCCAGCCCCTCCTGAGCCCCTCGCATCTGTCCACACCGCCCGGGAAGGGCACGGGGTGCTGCCCGCTGTCACAAAGGCGGGGCTCTGCCTGCGCCCCGTGTCACAGTGGGGGCTCCGCCTGCGCCCCGTGTCACAATGGGGGGCTCTGCCTGCTGTAGTATTAAAAGGGGGCGCGGGGGCCCCGTGGGAGCAGGCAGCAGGCGCTGTGCATGGTAGTCTGGCCTTGTCTCGGCAGACTGCAGCCTCAGCCTCTGCCACACCAGCAGTGTTGGGGGTCCCCTCACTGGGGACCCAGGAAGTCATCGGGGACCCGCACCGCGGGCCTGTGCTGGTGACCGGAGTGCCACGGCCGCACCGCAGCCGGTGCCATGGGGCGCTCCAACATCCCCACCTTGCCTGAGCTGTTGCCGCTCCTGATGCTCGTGCTGCAGCTCAGCCTGATCTCTGCCATGCTGCGGGCCAAGCGGCTCCGGGTAGGTGACCGTTGCACCGCACCACACTGCACGCACCGCGGCACACCAGGGGGTGGGGTGGGGTGGCGTGGGGTGGGGTGGAGTGTCATGGGGGACTGTGGTGTGGGGCTGGGAGCTGTTCCCATCTCACCCCGCTTCTGGGGGTCTTGCAGAAGTGGTGGAAGAAGTCGAAGCGTCGGACGAGCATGGCCAGAGCCCAGCCAGAGAAGCAGAGTGGTGAGTGGCCCCGGCACCGAGCGCCCTGCAAACAGCCAACACTCCACAGCAGCCCCGACCCAGGGCTGTGCTGGGGGCTGCCGGCCGCTCACTCTGTCTCATCCCTCAGCAGCTTCTACCCTGGCAGACGGAGGAGTAGGGAAGCCTACGGTGACCCTGGAGACGTGGTGAGTGCTGGGGAGACCCCCAGATCCTGCCCCAGACCCTCGCCCCGTGCCCTGCCCCTGCCTGCATTGGGCAGCCCTTCCCACCGGCCATGGGGGGGGTGCTGCCCGCAGGTCCCACCGGAGGGGCTGGGGTGCAGCGGGTCTCTTCCTTCTCCTCTTCTGTAGGGACAACACAGAGGCTCCGAGCAGGAAGCGCCTGTCCCGGTGGGCCCCGCTGGCCTCCATGGACTCCCTGGGCTCCCTGTCAGGGAGCAGGTCCTCTTCCCTCAGCTCCCTCTATTCTTTCCCGGAGCCCTGGCATGGTGCGATGGCGGAGCTGGCAGCGCTCACCCGCCCGGGGCCCCCCAAGGCTGCCGAGGGGCCGGTGGCAGAGCCAGGGCCAGCCCTTGGCCAGGACCCCCCGCTGGAGCTGCCCCCGCGGACAGAGCAAGAGCGGGTCCCTGGGGAGGGCAGGGACAGGCCGCAGAGCCCCGTGGACGTGGAGCCGCCCCTCAGCAGCCACTCAGCCATGGCCACGGCCAAGGGGCAGCTTGTCCTCGACCTCATCCGCACTCTCCGGGACACCCAGGCAGTGACCGAACAGCAATGCAAGCAGCTGCAGACGGATCTGGCCCTGTGGCAAGGGGGGGCGGCGGTAGCCTGCGGTGGGACCAGAGCGTGGGCCCAGTGCCTTCAAGCGGAGTTGCCGTGGGTGGATGAGGACGTGGCACTGGGACAAGGCTGCGGATGGGGACATGGCAGAATGGACAAAGACACAGGTGCAGACAGAAGCAGCGCCATGGAGCAGGGCAGGAGAAGCCTTGAGGAGCTGGGCAGGAGCAGCCCCATGGAGCAGGGCAGAAGCAGCCCCAGGGAGCTGGGCAGGAGAAGCCCCATGGAGCTGGGCAGGCAGAGCCCAGTGGAACAGGGCAGGAGAAGCCTTGAGGAGCTGGGCAGGAGCAGCCCCACGGAGCTGCATAGGAGAAGCCCTAAAGAGCCGGGCAGAGGAAGCCCCATGGAGCCGGGCAGAATGAGCCCCATAGAGCTGGGCAGGAGAAGCCCCACAGAGCTGGGCAGAAGCAGCCCCATGGAGCTGGGCAGGAGGAGCCCCATGGAAGTGAAGAGGCACGGCTCCGTGGGCCTAGAGAGCAGCAACCCCGTGGGGCCAGGCAGGAGCACCCTGGCAGAGCGTGGTGCCCAGCAGCAGGTCCCCCCGGGCCGGGCGTGTGGCCGGGCAGCCCCAAGGCTGTGCCGGGCAGGACGGTGCCTGCGGGAGGGCTGCGCCCGGCTCTGGCGCTGCCTCAAGGCCTGGTGGAGACGCCGCTGCCGGCCCCTCCACATCCGCTTCTGCAAGCCCCCGTGGTGGCAGCGCTGGTCCCAGAAGAGCAACAGGTTCCCTGGCTACTGAGCTGCCGGGGGCATGCGGGGCCGGGAACCCCCCTGGGGCACCCCTGCATCTGCAGTGTTATGAAAATAAATATTTTCTCTATCCCTAATGCTGTGGTTCTACTGCCCATCCCATGGCTGAGGGAGCAACCCCCTCAGTGCTCGACCCCGGCGGGGACGGGCTGGCACCAGGCACCACTGGCACCCACAAAACCGGCGGTGGGGGTGGCTGGTGCCCCAGCGGGTGTGCTGGCGTCTGGGGACGTGGATGGGCTGGGGAAATGGCACCTCCTCAAGTTCCACAAGGGCAAAGTCCGGCCCCGGGGAGGAACAAGGCCAGGCACCAGCACAGGCCGGGGCACGTGGCTGGAAAGCGGCTTGGCAGAGAAGGTCCTGGGGGTGCTGGTGGGGGGCCGCGGGCCCCTGGGGCCAGGCAGGGGTCCTGACCAGAGGCGAGGGATGAGCGACTTGCTCCTTTTGACAGATGTGGTGCCTGACGGTCTGCCACTGGAACCAACCAAGGGACGCGGGGGCTGAGGGGAGGCCTCACAGCCTCTGTACCCAACGCCTTCGTTCTCCGCTGCTCCCCTCCTCCAGTCAACAGCACAACAAGCCTTGTCAAGGGCCAGTCGGCACACAATACTTGACTGAGTCCCACCTCGCCAACAGTATAAATCTGGCTTTCAGAACCCTCCCTTCTGAGGATGAGAACGGGTCGACGGGCCTGGACCTCTCCCCCCCCGCCCCAAGCAGGGACGCCTCTTTGGTAAGACTTGTGCCTCTGACTGTGTCGGGTGTTCCCCCGGGAAAGTACACTTAACAAAAGCGCTGAACTATTATGTCCAGCTGGATTTTGCACTAAGTGTATTTATCGGTGAAATTCTGAACTTGTTTCATCTGCCGCCCCAATAAATGACCTGTCTTTTCGACTTTGCGACAGTGTCTCAGTGAAGGTCCTTGAGAGGGCTCCGACAGGCAAACGTGGACTCTGCTAAGTGGCCACGCGCGTAACGCTTTAGACGTGAACCCTTGAGCAAGTCTGGGACTTAGACTGGACCTAGCCGCACCTCGGCTCCTGAGAAGGAGTTGAGAAAGCAAGGGGGTCCTCCCTGAACCTGGGCACTCGACGGGAGGGCCCCCCTCAGCCACGTGTGAGACTCGTACTCTTTTCGCAACAGTAAAATTGGCATCATGGACAGGATTGCCGTGGATAAACTGCGGCGAAAATACCTGTGCGCGCCATCCCGAGTGGGAGTAGAATGGGGCCAAAAATTTTGGAAAGATGAGGACAACGTGGTGGAGTGGATGGACCAGTGTAGAAGTGAGCCTGGCAGTTTGGCCAGGGGACCTTCTTCTCGCTGGAGACCTGCTACGGTGCCCTCATCAGGAACTTCTCCTTCTACCCCGATGAGGGCCCAGGGCCCCCCTGCAGCTGGGGAGGGCAGACCCCTGCCAGGACCCCTGCCCCCCTCCCCCCAAGGCTACCCCTGACTCCCCCTCTCTGGCACCCCCAGGCAGGAGCATCCATGGGGAACCCCCCTGCCTCTGGGGGTTATTCCTGGCAGCCACGGCCCTGGCAGCCCCCACGGGATCCTGAGCCGAGATGCCACCGCTGCCACGGCACCACGGCGAGGGAAAGGGGTCGGGAATGGGAGCCACCAGCTTCACGGGGCCGACGGGACAGGACGGATCAGCAGGAGGGCTGGGGGTACGAGGACAGCCCCACTACTCAGCCGTGCCATGGTGCCACCGGCCCTGGGACGCCCCGGCAGCCCCAAGACGCCAGCAGAGCCAGGACGAGACCTTTCCCTGGCTCCCACAGGAATAAAGATTTGCTCTGGGACTGGGGTGTCTCCGGGGGATCCTGCGGTTCCCTGCGCTGGGGGCAGCTCAGGGTGGGGGGGCTGCAGCCGGGGTCTTCTCCAGCCCCCTCACATCCCCAGACCTCCCGCATCCAGAGCATCCCGCAGAGCGATGCCTGCCGCCCGGGTCCTGCTCGAGGTGTCCGGAGGGGTGTGTGTGTCTCCTCCTGGACTCTGTCCCCTGCCTGCAGCCCTTCACCTCCTCCTCCTCCTCCTCCTCCTCCTGCTCCTCTGGTGCAGGGTGCAGCCGTGGGGCCAGGCATCCCCAGGGCAGGGGCAGGGGCAGGGGCAGGGGCAGGGGCAGGGGCAGGGGCAGGGCTGTCCATGGCTCTCCAGCCCCTCGCTGGGCTGGGAGGGAGTCAGGGATGGATCCTGCCCTCTGCGCGCACCAGAGCCTCCTCCTCTCCCTCCCTCCTCACCCCACAGGTGCCCCCAGCACCCACGCACACCCCCATCCCCAGGACACGGGTGACACCGGCCGACACCAGGCAGCCTTGATGTGCTTTAATAAACCCTGGCATCCCACAGCGGGCTACGGGCAGGTCCCTGGGCCGGCGCGGGCAGCGCTCCTGCCTTGGTCAGGGGTGCCGGGAGACCCCCGCACAGTGGGGTGGGTTGATGTGGGACCATGTGGACCCCACAGTGGGGCCCAGAGACAGGCCTCTGTGGAGGCGTCACGTCCCCACGCCCATGACCAGGGCTGCCCCTCCCCACCAGCCCCAGAGCGTCCAGGGGAGGGCTGCGAGGAAGATGAGGGGCCTGGAGCATCTCTGGTGTGAGGAAAGGCTGAGAGAGCTGGGGCTGGTTAGCCTGGGGAAGAGAAGCCTGAGAGGGGATCTGATCAACACTTCTCAATATCTAAAGGGTGGGTGTCAAGAGGAAGGGCCAGACTCTTCTCAGTGGTGCCCAGCGACAGGACAAGGGGCAACGGGCACAAACTGGACCACAGGAAGTTCCACCTGACCGTGAGGAAAAACTTCTTCCCTCTGCGGGTGACCGAGCCCTGGGACAGGCTGCCCAGAGAGGTTGTGGAGTCTCCTTCTCTGGAGAGATTCCAAACCCGCCTGGACGCCATCCTGTGCGACCTGCTCTGGGTGATCCTGCTCTGGCAGGGGGTTGGACTAGATGATCTCCAGAGGTCCCTGCCAGCCCCCAGCAGTCTGGGGTTCTGTGAATTTGCATCCCGTCCTAACGTTCAGTGCAGTGAATGGGACGGAGCACCAATCCATCTCGGCAGTGCTCACCCGCGAGGCTGGGGAGGGGGGTGCCCCAGAGCGAAGCCCCCAGCCCCATGCCGTCATCCCACACAGCTGCAGGGTGTCCCCGAGGTCTCTCCCAGCTCCTTTATAGGCACCATCACCAGGGCATGTTTTGCAGCACACTTGAGCCATCCGAAATGGGGACGAAGCAACCGCTTGGTCCCTGCACCCCTCCCTCGGGGGCCGGGCAGGGAGCCCGCCAGGGGGCAAAATCCCACGCAATGCGGAGCACCGAAACGCGTCAGGAGCCCAGGGCCGTGCCTGGCCCCAGAGCCCCAGCAGGGAGCGGAGAAGCTGGGGCAGACGGGACGTGGTGTTTAAACTTCGGCTGGCCGAGGGGATGCTGTAACGTGTCTGGCATTGCCTTCTCCTTCTCCTTCTCCTTCTCCTTTGCCTTTGCCTTCGCCTTCGCCTTCTCCTTCTCCCCCTCCTCTGAAGCCCCGCCAGGGTCCCCCATCCTGCAGACACTGGGTTTCCATCAGCTGCCACCCCTGATTTCCAGGGGGACGTCCCAGCCCCTCCTGAGCCCCTCGCATCTGTCCACACCGCCCGGGAAGGGCACGGGGTGCTGCCCGCTGTCACAAAGGCGGGGCTCTGCCTGCGCCCCGTGTCACAGTGGGGGCTCCGCCTGCGCCCCGTGTCACAATGGGGGGCTCTGCCTGCTGTAGTATTAAAAGGGGGCGCGGGGGCCCCGTGGGAGCAGGCAGCAGGCGCTGTGCATGGTAGTCTGGCCTTGTCTCGGCAGACTGCAGCCTCAGCCTCTGCCACACCAGCAGTGTTGGGGGTCCCCTCACTGGGGACCCAGGAAGTCATCGGGGACCCGCACCGCGGGCCTGTGCTGGTGACCGGAGTGCCACGGCCGCACCGCAGCCGGTGCCATGGGGCGCTCCAACATCCCCACCTTGCCTGAGCTGTTGCCGCTCCTGATGCTCGTGCTGCAGCTCAGCCTGATCTCTGCCATGCTGCGGGCCAAGCGGCTCCGGGTAGGTGACCGTTGCACCGCACCACACTGCACGCACCGCGGCACACCATGGGGTGGGGTGGGGTGGTGTGGGGTGGAGTGTCGTGGGGGACTGTGGTGTGGGGCTGGGAGCTGTTCCCATCTCACCCCACTTCTGGGGGTCTTGCAGAAGTGGTGGAAGAAGTCGAAGCGTCGGACGAGCATGGCCAGAGCCCAGCCAGAGAAGCAGAGTGGTGAGTGGCCCCGGCACCGAGCGCCCTGCAAACAGCCAACACTCCACAGCAGCCCCGACCCAGGGCTGTGCTGGGGGCTGCCGGCCGCTCACTCTGTCTCATCCCTCAGCAGCTTCTACCCTGGCAGACGGAGGAGTAGGGAAGCCTACGGTGACCCTGGAGACGTGGTGAGTGCTGGGGAGACCCCCAGATCCTGCCCCAGACCCTCGCCCCGTGCCCTGCCCCTGCCTGCATTGGGCAGCCCTTCCCACCGGCCATGGGGGGGGTGCTGCCCGCAGGTCCCACCGGAGGGGCTGGGGTGCAGCGGGTCTCTTCCTTCTCCTCTTCTGTAGGGACAACACAGAGGCTCCGAGCAGGAAGCGCCTGTCCCGGTGGGCCCCGCTGGCCTCCATGGACTCCCTGGGCTCCCTGTCAGGGAGCAGGTCCTCTTCCCTCAGCTCCCTCTATTCTTTCCCGGAGCCCTGGCATGGTGCGATGGCGGAGCTGGCAGCGCTCACCCGCCCGGGGCCCCCCAAGGCTGCCGAGGGGCCGGTGGCAGAGCCAGGGCCAGCCCTTGGCCAGGACCCCCCGCTGGAGCTGCCCCCGCGGACAGAGCAAGAGCGGGTCCCTGGGGAGGGCAGGGACAGGCCGCAGAGCCCCGTGGACGTGGAGCCGCCCCTCAGCAGCCACTCAGCCATGGCCACGGCCAAGGGGCAGCTTGTCCTCGACCTCATCCGCACTCTCCGGGACACCCAGGCAGTGACCGAACAGCAATGCAAGCAGCTGCAGACGGATCTGGCCCTGTGGCAAGGGGGGGCGGCGGTAGCCTGCGGTGGGACCAGAGCGTGGGCCCAGTGCCTTCAAGCGGAGTTGCCGTGGGTGGATGAGGACGTGGACGGGGACAAGGCTGCGGATGGGGACACGGAGATGGACAAAGACACAGGTGCAGACAGAAGCAGCGCCATGGAGCAGGGCAGGAGAAGCCTTGAGGAGCTGGGCAGGAGCAGCCCCATGGAGCAGGGCAGAAGCAGCCCCAGGGAGCTGGGCAGGAGAAGCCCCATGGAGCTGGGCAGGCAGAGCCCAGTGGAACAGGGCAGGAGAAGCCTTGAGGAGCTGGGCAGGAGCAGCCCCACGGAGCTGCATAGGAGAAGCCCTAAAGAGCCGGGCAGAGGAAGCCCCATGGAGCCGGGCAGAATGAGCCCCATAGAGCTGGGCAGGAGAAGCCCCACAGAGCTGGGCAGAAGCAGCCCCATGGAGCTGGGCAGGAGGAGCCCCATGGAAGTGAAGAGGCACGGCTCCGTGGGCCTAGAGAGCAGCAACCCCGTGGGGCCAGGCAGGAGCACCCTGGCAGAGCGTGGTGCCCAGCAGCAGGTCCCCCCGGGCCGGGCGTGTGGCCGGGCAGCCCCAAGGCTGTGCCGGGCAGGACGGTGCCTGCGGGAGGGCTGCGCCCGGCTCTGGCGCTGCCTCAAGGCCTGGTGGAGACGCCGCTGCCGGCCCCTCCACATCCGCTTCTGCAAGCCCCCGTGGTGGCAGCGCTGGTCCCAGAAGAGCAACAGGTTCCCTGGCTACTGAGCTGCCGGGGGCATGCGGGGCCGGGAACCCCCCTGGGGCACCCCTGCATCTGCAGTGTTATGAAAATAAATATTTTCTCTATCCCTAATGCTGTGGTTCTACTGCCCATCCCATGGCTGAGGGAGCAACCCCCTCAGTGCTCGACCCCGGCGGGGACGGGCTGGCACCAGGCACCACTGGCACCCACAAAACCGGGGGTGGGGGTGGCTGGTGCCCCAGCGGGTGTGCTGGCGTCTGGGGACGTGGATGGGCTGGGGAAATGGCACCTCCTCAAGTTCCACAAGGGCAAAGTCCGGCCCCGGGGAGGAACAAGGCCAGGCACCAGCACAGGCCGGGGCACGTGGCTGGAAAGCGGCTTGGCAGAGAAGGTCCTGGGGGTGCTGGTGGGGGGCCGCGGGCCCCTGGGGCCAGGCAGGGGTCCTGACCAGAGGCGAGGGATGAGCGACTTGCTCCTTTTGACAGATGTGGTGCCTGACGGTCTGCCACTGGAACCAACCAAGGGACGCGGGGGCTGAGGGGAGGCCTCACAGCCTCTGTACCCAACGCCTTCGTTCTCCGCTGCTCCCCTCCTCCAGTCAACAGCACAACAAGCCTTGTCAAGGGCCAGTCGGCACACAATACTTGACTGAGTCCCACCTCGCCAACAGTATAAATCTGGCTTTCAGAACCCTCCATTCTGAGGATGAGAACGGGTCGACGGGCCTGGACCTCTCCCCCCCGCCCCAAGCAGGGACGCCTCTTTGGTAAGACTTGTGCCTCTGACTGTGTCGGGTGTTCCCCCGGGAAAGTACACTTAACAAAAGCGCTGAACTATTATGTCCAGCTGGATCTTTGCACTAAGTGTATTTATCGGTGAAATTCTGAACTTGTTTCATCTGCCGCCCCAATAAATGACCTGTCTTTTCGACTTTGCGACAGTGTCTCAGTGAAGGTCCTTGAGAGGGCTCCGACAGGCAAACGTGGACTCTGCTAAGTGGCCACGCGCGTAACGCTTTAGACGTGAACCCTTGAGCAAGTCTGGGACTTAGACTGGACCTAGCCGCACCTCGGCTCCTGAGAAGGAGTTGAGAAAGCAAGGGGGTCCTCCCTGAACCTGGGCACTCGACGGGAGGGCCCCCCTCAGCCACGTGTGAGACTCGTACTCTTTTCGCAACAGTAAAATTGGCATCATGGACAGGATTGCCGTGGATAAACTGCGGCGAAAATACCTGTGCGCGCCATCCCGAGTGGGAGTAGAATGGGGCCAAAAATTTTGGAAAGATGAGGACAACGTGGTGGAGTGGATGGACCAGTGTAGAAGTGAGCCTGGCAGTTTGGCCAGGGGGCCTTCTTCTCGGTGGAGACCTGCTACGGTGCCCTCATCAGGAACTTCTCCTTCTACCCCGATGAGGGCCCAGGGCCCCCCTGCAGCTGGGGAGGGCAGACCCCTGCCAGGACCCCTGCCCCCCTCCCCCCAAGGCTACCCCTGACTCCCCCTCTCTGGCACCCCCAGGCAGGAGCATCCATGGGGAACCCCCCTGCCTCTGGGGGTTATTCCTGGCAGCCACGGCCCTGGCAGCCCCCACGGGATCCTGAGCCGAGATGCCACCGCTGCCACGGCACCACGGCGAGGGAAAGGGGTCGGGAATGGGAGCCACCAGCTTCACGGGGCCGGCGGGACAGGACGGCATCATGGACAGGATTGCCGAGTGGGAGTAGAATGGGACCAAAAATTTTGGAAAGATGAGGACAATGTGGTAGAGCGGATGGACCAATGTAGAAGTGAGCAAAAGATTAAAAAAGGTAAAGGCAAAGGAATTGTTAGTGCAGCGTTGGGGCTTGTTTGTCTTGTGTGCAAAGGAAAGCCAAAGGTCTCCTTCCCCTAAATGAACTGCAGATGTAGAATATGCCTCTTTGAAATGAAAAAATGAGATATCGAAAACCTCTTTGACCAGTGAGAACGCAACCAGTGAGAAACTGGGGACATGGGTAGTTGCCCTCAGACTGAAAACCAAAGCTGAAAACCAGGGAATAGGGAACTTGAAATGCTATTGGCCTGAGCAGAAGGGTGAGAAAAACAACTGCAGGAAAAGTGAAATCTCTTCCTAAATCAAATGCTGTTCTCAGTCTCAGGTAAACAAGTCTGCAAATTAATGCGCCGTGCAGATCCCGAGACATGGGATGGAGACATCTGGAATGATAATGGTAACGGTGAACTGGTGGAAGATTCCGATCTTACCCCAGAACCCGTGCCTATATGACCACTGATCAAAACCGAAACTACAAACAAAGGGGATGATGATGTTCGTACAACCGTACACACGGTCCCCTGGTGTCCTGCTGAATTGGCAAAGTTACAGGAAAAGTATTACAGGAACTCGGAGGAGTCCGAGACAGAATATGTGTGTTGAGTCTCCCTTACGGGGAGGATCGAATCTTGCCGAGCGAGGAAGAAGCAGGAGGGTATTGGGGCCCTGGAGTTCTTTTAACCGCTGCACCGGGCAATTGTAACTACTCATTAACTACGTGGGCTGCCAAGTGGGCTAGCAAGAAAGAAGAGATCCTCTTGTTATCAAAACATCAGGATTCTCTGACTTGGCTGCATCTGTACAAAAGGTAGCCTGCATTCAAGCGATGTACGAGGGATGTATTGATGTGCATGATTAACTCCCCTTATCCATGGGCTCACGGACAGCCTAAAGACATATGTAGCCAGTGTCCAGGATGGGGTCCGAGCCACTCAGGAGGCTAATGCTGGATCTTACCGTGCACCCCGAGCAGGGAGACCCAACTATAGGGATCCGCCGATACCCACCTGGAGTGAGTTTGTACAAGCAATAGTGAATTATTGGCACCGCATGGGCTGGATTGGATTGACCTCTGTTAAACTCCCAGAACCACTCCCTCGACGAGTTTGTCAGGTCCACAGCACTAAGCCTAAACCAGCGTTCAGACCCAAGTTCGATAAGGAACGTAACGCTCTGTGGCGTAGAGCCTTGCCGATGGGAGTGCCACGGCAGTTACTGTATATTCCCATTGTAACCTGTGGCAAAAGGGACCAGAAGGGCCGGAGAGACTGCGAGAGCTTAGCTCCCACTCTTTCAATGCCACCAAAATGAGATAGTCAGACCTTGCAAAGGCTCGCTGTCCTTAGTGCGAGCAGTGAAGCGAGTGGAACAGGCAAGAAAAGGACAGATCTGATCATTCGGGGGCCTTTCCATCTCCTGGATACAACGCGCAAGGGTGCAGGCGTTGCCCAGAAGCCTACAGCCCGGAAATGGTACGCCTGTCTGGACGGTACCGATGAAACCACATCGGTTACAGAAGGCAGCATTAAAGTATCTAAATTGCAGGAAGATAGAGACAGCACGGTGTTATTGCAAACCCCGCCAAGCAAAGCGTCTGTGATTCAGGGGGCACCTCCTCTGAAGGAAGGCAGTGACCTTCCAGGGGTCTGGTTCACTGATGCACCATCTAAGAGGCAAACCCATGAGTGGAAGTATAAGGCGGTGACACTGGAAGTGGCCCCGGGGGAAAAGTTAAGCACAGGAACAGGTAAAGGAAGCGCACAAGTAGGGGAGCTTAGGGGAGACCTACCGGCCGCCCGACATGGCGCCAGCCATATCTATCCCGACTCATCTGCTGGTTTTAAGGGATCCACAGAGCGAGTGGGTCTCTGGGCAGCCAACGACTGGCAGGTAAAGAGAGTCCCGCTCTGGCAAACCGCTGACAGTTGGAAACAATTGCAGAACTAGGAGAACAATCGCGTATTGGGTGGGTGACAGGACAGGACTGATCAGCTCCTATCGCTGCCCACTTCAACCAACAAATCGATAGCCTCACCCCACTACAGGACATGGATGTCGTGAGGGATGACCACGAATGGGAACGCTTACTTGAATGGCTGCACGGGAAACGAGGCCACAGCGGGCGAGCCCATTTGTATGGGGAAGGTATAGCCCGAGGATGGCCCGTCTCGGTAAAGCCGTGTGATCGAGCAGTAGCTGCCTGCTCACGATGTCCTTTATAATTTAACAAAGACCGTCCAAGTAAGGCACCTCCCCTGCATATCCGGGACAAGAAAACACTGTGGCACACCTGGCAGATCGACTACAGTGGCACACTATGACCCTCAGGGGGTAAAAAATACATAGTGGTGGGAGTGGAGGTCATTTCAGGAGCTCCCATGGCTGCAGCCGTCACGGCTGCCACTGGGAAAAATACAGTCCTTAGTCTGAAGGAGTGGTTTAGTACACTTCCCCTTCTTGAGGGGATTCAAAGCGATAACTGGTCGCATGTTTCAGCATTTTTCAGCTGCAGTGGTACAAGACTGGTCAAAGGAAGAAGGGATCCGGTGGGTATTCCATACTCGGGGAGCAGGGTCCTGCCAGCCAGCGGTGCCTACGCAGCTGTATGTATGCCGCTCTGTCTGTACCGCTCTATCTGTGCATCTCTAGAGCTCGAGGTCTCTCTCTATAGCTCATGCCCCTGGGGGGCTGGGACTCCTCAGCCCTGCAGCCGGGGCAGCCCCAGTGGGGGTGGGGGGGTCCCGCTGTGGGGCTCCTCTTCCCTGGTGCTGGTGGAGCTCCCACCCTGCAGCTCTGCGGGGAACGGGGGGTGCTCAGCACGAGCCACCCTCATGGGGCACCCGCGGCCACCGCTGGTGCTGGGGGAGGACCCACGTGGGCAGGGGGTGCAGCGGGGTGCCTTGTCTCTCCTCCTGTGCAGGGGGAGCAGGGAGGGGTGGAGCAGGGAGCGCCTGTGCCGGTGGGCCCCGCTGGCCTCCATCGACTCCCTGGCCCAGCAGTGGAGAGTGGCAGGGGGGCAGTTGGGGCTCCTGGTTGCCCCTGTCTAGACATAGCCCACCCCCCCCCCCGCAAAGTGACGTGACTGTTCTTTGATCCCTGTTGATCCCTTCATGGTAACTGGGCTCAGCCAAACCATCAGGAAGTCTTGCAATGAGCTTACCAGGGTTGCAAACAAGCTTTGAGACAGTCCGCTCAAGGCATGGTCCCTCACAGGGGCTCCCTGCCAGGTCCCCGAGGGAGGGGTGCAGGGACTGAGCAGTTGCTTCCTCCCCGTTTCGGATGGCTCGAGTGTGCTGCAAAACCCACCCGGGTGATGGTGGCTAGAAAGGAGCCAGGAGAGACCTCAGGGACACGCGGCTGGGGTCACCCTGCAGCCCTGCTGGGAGCTGCTTGCGTGCATGGCTGGTGTGGGGCCAGGGGCTCCAGGGGACCCCCCTCCCTGGCCTCGGGGGTGAGCACCGCCGAGATGGATTGGCACTCAGTGCCATTCACTGCACTGAACGTTAGGACGGGATGCAAAGATGTTGGTGTAAGGCTTCCTGAGGAGGCAGCATGTACCGCACGATGGGTGCTGCCATGCGCATGCGCAAGAGCCAGGGCGCGAAAAGGCTTCCCGAGGAGGCAACACGTACCGCACGTGCTGCACGAACGGCACGTACGTAACCGCGATCTGCGCATGAGCGTGGGACCCTATATAAAGGAGCGCACGTGCTCCAGTAAGTGGCAGGGCTTTTCTCCTTCTTCCTCTTCTCCTCGTGCATCTTCCGGAACCTGCTTCGACAAAACCTGCGACGCTAGGACACCATAGAGGGAGCTAACGGAACATCCCTGGACTCGGAGTGGTGGTAATTAGACTCGTCCCCGACTTGGTCCCTTCCCCTCTCTACCTCTCTATCTCACTACCTCTCTATTTCTCTACCTCCCTATCTCTATCTCTCTCTCTCTCTCTCCTTTGCCCTTCCCCGCTCTCCCAGTTGTCTCTTCATATACAGTCCTTATCCCCCTGTTCATAAAAAATAAAGCTGAAAGGTTGTATGACATCTGACCTCGTTTGTGTCTTAATCTCGCTCTTGGGATCGTATACGGCAAGTCTACCCCTGGGGAGACCTAAAGGGAGTAAAGGAGGCTGTAAAGAAACCCCCCCATATGTGCCCACTAGTTAAAACGGAATACGTATATCAAGACAATAATGACAATTGCCCCCAGGTTATTACCAAAGAAACTCCTTTCACGGCAACCGAATTGGCCAAGCTGCAAACTGACTTTTGTAGGACTGCCAGAGAATCCGAAACTGACTATGTTTGGAGGGTGTCCCTGTCGGGGGGAGATGGGATTTTGCTGTCGGAGAAAGAGGCGGAAGGATATTGGGGCCCAGGCGTGTTTTTAACCACTGGCGACCGCCGAGCCCCATGGTCATTAACTCAAAGGGTTGCACATTGGGCAGGAGGGTTGAACCCCTTGGAAAGGGGAGACCCCCTAGCCATAACAGGCTCAGTAGATCAGCTGTTGGAAAGTGTGCAGAAAGCGGCTTGTCTGCAGATGATGTACGATCAGGAACTTAAGCCCAACCTGAGCTCCCCAATGTTGTTGCCAGTAGATCCGAAAGGAATGACGCCCCTGATATGGGGACTTCCCGACTCCTTAAAACCTATCGGGATCCAGCTGCAGGGGAAAATTCAAAATATACCCAGGGAGGAGAGAATTGCGGCTGCCCTGGAGGGAATGGTGACCCCCGAGCATCGGCGGCTAGGGAGGAAGGTGTGGACATGGGGGGAGATAGCACAAGAGTTAATTAACTATGGGAGAAAGTATGGCCCTGTTAGCCGTTTATACCAGAAGGTTGAAACCAGAGCTGTGTGAGCAGCAGAACTGGGAAGCGGGCGACTGCCATTCTCTGGGAGGAGCCCAGATCTAACCATAAAAGAAAAGCCCCTAACCTGACAAGGATTATGGCAATTGGGGCTGCAAAAGGGTGTTCCCAGGGATTTGATGGATGGACTCCCGACTAAGGAGTTAGAGTTGCTTGTGCAAAGATGGTCCAGGCAGGGAACTGCTCCTAGACCAAGTTGTAATACCAGACCAATAGTGAACATGGGGGAGGAACAAAAAGGGGCCGAAAGGATGGCGGGAAACTAAATCCTCCGCCCCCCCAGGGTGAGGGGGGAGGCGGAGAGTGGATGTTTATAAGGCAACTCACCTGCAACGAAAAAGGGGACATACTGATTACAGTGGTGGTAGGGCCAAAGAAAAGGCCTGTAACCTTTTTAGTTGACATCGGAGCCCAAATTACAGCACTAAGACGAACTGAGGCGGAACAATGTGGTATCTCAATCCCGTCCAAACGCCTCAGAGTCCTAAATGCCCTGGGTAAAACCCAAACCGTACCTATGACCCCAGTGACATTGTGGCTACCGGGAGAAGAAGGTCCCGTTAACACCATGGCAGCAGTGGGGCCCTTCCAGATGAACCTCTTAGGTATAGATGTCCTGAAGGGTAAACAATGGCGGGATACCCAGGGGAATTTGTGGTCTTTCGGTGTCCCCCAAATTAGGCAGTTAACCGGAACCTTTGGTGCAGCAGTGCGCCTGCTGCAAGCGGCGCCTCCCCTCCCTCCTTCCCGGCTAACCAGTGTAAAACCCTATCCATTACCGTTGGGAGCAAGAGAAGGTATTGTGCCAGTACTAGAGGATTTGAAAAAACAAGGAGTTGTAGTCCCAGCACAATCTCCTTTTAATTCCCCTGTGTGGCCAGTACAAAAACCTAATGGCACGTGGAGATTAACAGTAGATTATCGCAGGCTTAATGCAAATATGGGTCCATTGACAGCAGCGGTACCAAATACTGCCGAGTTGATAGCGACTATCCAGGAACGAGCCCACCCCATCATGGCAACAATTGACATTAAAGATATGTTTTTTATGGTTCCCCTGCAACCTGAGGACCAAGATCGCTTTGCTTTTACGTGGGAAGGCCAACAATTCACTTTCACCCGACTCCCACAAGGGTATAAGCATTCCCCCACTCTAGCCCACCATGCATTAGTGCAGGAACTAGAGGCAGTCCAAGTAGAGAAGGAAGTCAGTGTTTACCAATATATCAATGACATTCTTGTGGGAGGGGATGAGATAGAGAAAGTTCGGATAACTCAGGATAATATAATTTCCCACCTAGAAAGTTTGGGGTTGAAAATTCCACCGGAAAAGGTACAAACACCCTCAAGCGAGGTAAAGTTTTTAGGGATCTGGTGGAAAGGAGGAATGACATGCATTCAACCGGACACCCTTTCCTCATTAGATCAGATTAAAATGCCAGAGTTGAAAAAGGATTTGTAACATGTATTAGGATTATTTGTGTTTTGGAGAAAGAATATTCCCGATTTTTCGATTATTGCAAGACCACTGTATGACTTATTGCGAAAAAAGGCCCAATGGGAGTGGACCCCGGTCCATGATGAGGCATTACGACTGCTAATATTTGAAGCAACTGCCCATCAAGCTCTCGGTCCCATTCACCCCACAGATCCTATCCAAACTGAGTGGGGGTTTGCCCAGACCGGGCTCTCGATTCATTTATGGCAAAAGGGGCCAGTGAAGCCCATTCGGCCTATTGGGTTTTACTCGCGCAGTTTTAAAGACGCTGAAAAAAGATACACAGCGTGGGAGAAGGGCCCATTTGTAGTTAGTCCAGCTTTGAGAGAGGCTGAACGAACCATTCGAAAGCAACCCATAATTCTTCGGGGCCCGTTTAAGGTGACTAAAGCAGTCCTAGCGGGAACCCCACCCCCTGATGGGGTGGCTCAGACAGCCTCTGTGCAAAAATGGTATGCTGTCCTGGTTTCAGCTGAGAGGATTGATTTTTCTTCATAGTAGCTAGTGTGAGGATATGTTTTGGATTTGTACTGGAGACAGCATTGATAATGTAGAGATGTTTTTGTTCTATGGACCTGTTGTTGAGCAGTGTTTACGCGGGGCCAAGGCCTTTTCTGCTCCTCGCACCGCCCTGCCAGTGGGACGGCTGGGGGTGCACAAGGAGTTGGGAGGGGACATAGACAGTACAGGTGACCCAAACTAGCCAAAGGGGGTATTCCATACCACGTGACATCATGCTCAGCATAAAAGGGGGCTAGCCGGGGAGAGGCAGCAGCAGCTCCAGGACGCGTGGCTCGGGGACAGTCCGGTTTCGGGACAGGTCTGAGCGTGCGGTCTGAGTTGTACGGTCCTCGGGTGAGAAACTGCATTCTGTATCACCAGTTTCATATACTCTGTTAAGTACTGTTTTGTTTTGTTTTGTCTTGTCTTCCCCTCTCCCTTTGCAATCCTAGTAAACTGTCCTTATACCAACCCACCAGGTCTTGTCTTTTTCCTTCCCATTCTCCTCCCCATCCCACTGGGCGGGGGGGGGGGGGGGGGAAGTGAACAAGCGGCTGCGTGGTGCTCAGCTGCCGGCTGGGGTAAAACCACGACATATGCCCAGATAGAACATTATTGTGACATATTTACAGTGTCTGAGGGAGCCACAAAGAGGTTAACTATCCAAGAAGAGGTGGGCCCAGATAAAGAAACAGCTGAGCTTCCCCCTGTGATACAGATAGCTCCCCCGTTTTCTGAACAAATCCACAAGGTGTGGTTCACAGATGCCTCGTCAAAATGAGAAGGAAAGGTCTGGAAATATCGAGCTGTAGCACTCCAGGTAGAAACCAAAGAACAAATCATTACCGAGGAGAGGGTAGCGCACAAGGGGGAGAACTGGTCGCATTATGGAGCGTGTTCCAACATGAAGCCCAAACCACCTCCCCTGTATACGTTTATACTGACTCTTAGGCAGTATTTAAAGATTGCACAGAATGGCTACCATTTTGGGAGCAAAATGGGTGGGAGGTTAACAGAATACTGATATGGCAAAAGGAAAAATGGCAAGACATCCTTGCAATTGCTAGACGTGGGGAATTTGCAGTGGCGTGGGTGGCCTCCCGCCAACAAAGTGACACCCCAGCGAGCCGGTGGAACACTGAAGTAGACGAGTTAGCTTGGTTAGCTCCCCTTCAAAACACCCAAATAGCAGAAGACTGGGAGCGATTGTTGGAATGGTTGCATGTAAAGAGGAAACATTCAGGGATCAAAGACCTCTACTGTGAGGCCCAGGCTTGAGGTTGGCCTGTTGCTAGAGAGAAATGTAAGACTTGTGTGTCCGCTTGCGAACAATGCCGTACCCGCTTAGAAAGACACCCCTGGAAGATGATCCCCTACACTTGAGGGAGGGGAAAGGGCTGTGGGAAACCGGCAAGTGGACTACGTTGGTCCCTTCCAGAAGTGAGAAGGAAAGCATTATGTGTTGGTCGGAGTGGACATAGTGTCAGGGTTGGTCCAAGCCGCAGCATTTGCCAGAGCTACTGGAGAGAACATGGTGAAGGCATTGAAAGAGTACCTTCCCCAAACCACGGTCGATTCAGTTGGACAATGGTTCTCACTTTACAGCTAAGATAGCTCAGGAATGGGCAGCCCGGGAAGGAATTTCATGGGTGTTCCACACCCCATACTACCCGCAAGCGAATGGAATCCTGGAAAGAACAAACGGGCTACTCAAACGCTTCCTGAAACCACATAGACCAGGATAGGCTGAGCGGATGGGAGATGCAGTGACCAGCGTAAATAGCCGCTGAGGAATGAATGGATGCCCAAAAATTACAGCATTTTGCCCACAAGCCCCGACAATCATACCCACCTCCCACAGCCCTGATCACCCTGACAACCCATCCCACTTCCCCAGACAACCTGTTTTAGTTGAACTCCCCACCGTGGGAGCAGTACCGTTAGTGTTAGACACCCCAATAAATAAATACACTTGGAAAGCAAAAGACGCCAGCGAGAAAATCCATAAGATTCACACTAAATGGATTACTCCTTCCTTCTAACCCGAGGAGCGAGTTTGTTTCTGTTCTTGTTTTTCAGGACAGAGCAACTGACCCAGACACATACCCCCAGAAGAAGCCAGACAGACATCGATTGCAGTTTGATCCGAATGCACATGCTATTTTTGATTATTCTAATTCAGAAGTGTATTTATGACAGCGATGAAAAAACAATTCCTCTACCTTCCCCTGACCCATATGATCCCTTTAAGGACAACGAATTTGTATTATTGGCTAAAGCAGTAAGCCGAACCTTCAATTTGAGTCATTGTTGGGTTTGTGGAGGACCTCTGGGGTTGTCGAGTTGGCCGTGGACGTCCGCACCCCTCACCCCAGACCAAATCGTGAGCAACTATAGTGAAACCGCGGACGGCACTTGGGGCGACAGTGGGACATGGCCAATTCAATATCCGACTGTAGGGCAGTGTTGTCTAAACCATACTCAAAGGGGAGGGATCTAAGTGGGGGAAAGTAAATGTCAGTGGACACTCACTCGTAAGCTAGTTGATAAAGATAGGAGGGTCTACATATGGATGTGGCTTAATGAGACTGGGCGCACTCAGGGATTCAAGGGATATTGGTCAAACAAAAATGAAACCCTGTCTGTCCCACGAACCAATTATAAGCAAATTTGTGAGTGGAAAAATAATTCTGGCGCTTGGTATTGCACCGGCAGAACAAATAATCGCCCAACCATGTTTTTTAGCCCTCTGGGCGACAACACCACAACTTATTTTCAATTCCCAGAAGGGGCAGCTGGACCATTTACTCATGGCGTTAAGGCTAAGAAAGGGCATTATTGGATCTGCGGACATACCTCATATAAACATTTACCCGCAAGCTGGTCAGGAATCTGCTACATAGGGATTATCCGGCCCTTATTTTTTCTTTTGCTGGAGATAGGTGGACCTCGGTTAGGAGTAAAACTATATGATAACCTCAGAGATAGAAGTATTGCCCGTAAGACGCGATCTATTGAGGTAAATTTAGGTGGGATGCAAAAATGGGGAAACAATGAGTGGCCTCCTGAGCAAATAATTCAACATTACGGACCTGCCACCTGGAACCCTAATGAACCAATATCTGGGGCAAGAGAACCAATTTATAATTTAAATCAGATAATCAGATTGCAAGCGGCTCTAGAAATTATTACCAATAAGACTGCCGATGCACTAGATCTTTTAACTCAGCAGTCCCGACAGATGCGCACAGCAATTCTTCAGCACCACGTGGTCCTAGATTACCTGTTAGCTGAAGAGGGAGGGGTGTGTGGGAAGCTAAATGCTTCCAACTGCTGTTTAGAAATCGATGAAGCAGGTGAAGGGGTCCTCCAACTGACCAAAGACATTAGAAAATTAGCCCATGTCCCCGTCCAAACCTGGAACGGTTGGGACGGTAATTTGTGGTCCTGGTTACCAGGAGCGCCACGGGTAAAACAGCTGCTATTGTGTTTGCTATGTGAGGTTGTCGCTTTAATATTTTTGCCATGTGTAATCCCTTGTTTTATCCAATTAATCCGACATGTAGTATCTAATATGCAATTTGTTCCTACCACCTCACCTGATGGCCTAAAACGGATCCATGCCGTTCACCAGTCAGAGCCAATCACGGTACCCATTGTTTAAACCCTTTCAAATTCCCAAATTGTCTGAGAGAAAGATTGCATATTAGTACCCATATTGTACCTGCCAGTTGTTCTATGTTTGCTATAATGGAAAACTACCTCATTAACCTGATTTTTCAAGTTTGTTCTGCAAAGTTAAACATTGTTTGCTATTGAGCATTCCTCTACCATACCCCACATCATTCTTCCTTCCTGCAACTTCCCTTTGCCCCGTCCCTATTTCTCACTCTTACTCTCTTCCCTCTACCTTCTCCTTCTCTTTCCCCTTTTCCCACCACCACTAAGGAGACTGCAATATCGAGCCACGGGGTGGTGTCGCGGACCGCTGCTGCGTGCAGTTTGTCTCGACACTGCCGTCGCACCACCATTTCCCTGCATTGACGTCCTGCCTCGGAGGGCACTGCCCCCCCCCCGCCCCCCCCCCCCCCCCCCCCCCCCCGCGGTCTGCGGACAAGCGCAACCGTGCGCATGCGCAAGAGCCAGGGCGCGAAAAGGCTTCCTGAGGAGGCAACTCGTACCGCACGTGCCGCAAGAATGGCACGTACGCAGCTGCGATCTGTGCATGAGCGTGGGACCCTCTATAAAGGAGCGCACGTGCTCCAGTAAGTGGCAGGGCTTTTCTCCTTCTTCCTCTTCTCCTCGTGCATCTTCCGGGACCTGCTTCGACAAAACCTGCGACGCTTGGACACCGTGGAGGGAGCTAACGGAACATCCCTGGGCTCGGAGTGGTGGTAATTAGACTCGTCCCCGACTTGGTCCCTTCCCCTCTCTACCTCTCTATCTCACTACCTCTCTATTTCTCTACCTCCCTATCTCTCTCTCTCTCTCTCTCTCCTTTGCCCTTCCCCGCTCTCCCAGTTGTCTCTTCATATGCAGCCCATATCCCCCTGTTCATTAAAAATAAAGCTGAAAGGTTGTACGACATTTGACTTCGTTTGTGTCTTAATCTCGCTCTTGGGATTGTATCGAACCTTCCCCGATATCAGATCGGGACATCTTGGCCCAGAGCCGCTCGTGCCGGAGCGGGCAGGGACCGGGCTGTCCCTAGCCCTGCTGCCTGCACCCTGCCCTGCCTCCTGTCTTCTAAGCCCCTCCAAACCCAGGGGCTGCGGGCAAGGGCTGAAGCGCCGCAGATGCCCCTCGCCTCCGCACCACCTGTGCCACAACCTGCCCCGTCCTCAGCAGCGTGACCGGGGGTCAGTGCAAGCACCAGGCCCTGGGTCAGGAGTGCCAGAGCTGGGGTCAGGTGCTGCAGGAAAAGGCAGAGCCCCCGCGAGGCGGGACGGCACCCGCACCCAGCTTAAAGCCAAGGCAATTTATCCCACGGGGGGTTCCTGACCGTCCCCCACAGCCACGCTGCAGGGCAGGAGGGGGCAGCAGCTGCTCTGGGGGTGGGAAGGTAAAAATAAGGGGGAGGTGGGGGCTGGATCCGGGCCCCAGCAATCCTGGCCAGGGCTGCTATAAAAAGAACGATCAGCCGATTCTCACCTCTCCTTCTGGCAGCAGGCAGGTGCCGAGGGGCCGGGTGCCACGGGACCTGGGGTGCAGCACCCCGACCCCAGTGCTGCGGAGGGGTCCCCAGGGGTTTGCTCCCGGTGGGGGACACCGCAGACCTGCAGTTGCCAGGGCCATGGTGCCAGGCGCTGGGGACACCCGCCTGTTGGCAGGGTTTAATGCAAGTCACGGGGTCGGGGTCTGGGCCGGTGATGGGAGGTGTCCCGAGCGAGGTGCCCCTGGCTGGGGATGCAACTGGGGGTGCTTTCGCCCAGCCTGCCCCGCTTCTCTCCGCAGCCCCCTCAAAGGCCCTGCCACCCTCCCCGAGCTGACCCTGCTCTCGCTGCCTCACTGTATGGGGTCTGGCTGGGATGGAGTTAATCTTCCCCACGGCAGCCCCCATAGTGCTGGGCTGTGTATCAGTAGCCAGCAAGATGTTGGTAACACCCAGCGGTTTGGCTACTGCTGAGCAGTGCCGGCACACATCCAGGCGCTCTCTCCAACATTTCTCCCCCTCCCTGGCCACAGCAGTAGCTTGGGGGTGGGCAAGATCTTGGGAGGGCACACAGCCAGGACAGCTGACCCCAACTGACCCAAGAGCTATTCCATACCAGATGATGGCTGCTCAGCAATAAGAAGCTGAGAGACAGGGGGAGGAACTGGGGGCATGCGTGGGTTTTTCTACAATGTTTGTCTTCTGGAGCAACCGCTATGCGTACTGAAGCCCTGCGTCCCAGGAAGTGGCCAGACATCGCCTGCTGATGGGAAGTAGAGAATAATCTTCTGCTCCTGCTTTGCTTCCATGCTTCCAGCCTTTTGCTGTATTAAACTTTATTTTGAGTCACGAGTTTGGGGTTGTTTTTTTCCATGTTATTTTTCTCCCCACCCTGCCCTGCTGAGGAGGGGAGTGATAGAGCAGCTGGGTGGGCACCTGGTGTCCAGCCAAGGTTAAACCACCACACCCACTGCCCCAGCCGCTTGCCGAGGAACCGGCTGCTTCCCTGCCTGTGGCAGCTGGGCACTTCTCCTGGGGAGGCTCTGCCCGCCATGGAGCACCTGGTGCTGGGCTTGGTGCTGCTGTCCCGGACCCTGGACTCTGCCAGCCCCCGGCACCGGCGAGACCTCGACCCTGTCAAGGTGCTGGACATGGCCCCCAGCTCCTTCGATGACCAGTACCAGGGCTGCAGCCGCATGATGGAGGAGGAGCTGCAGGAGCTCAACCAAACTGAGTTCGCCAGCAACAGAGTCTACAATGAGGCCTGGAGTCAAGCCATCGCTGAATGGCAGAGCAAGCAGCACCACGTCTCCCGTGTGCCAGCGCTGCGACTGGAGCATGTGGTCACCCTGCTGGCATACACCCTGGACTCCCCCCTGTACCTGGAGTTCAACGCAGCCGTGCGTGTGGCCGGGCGCTCCCGTGAGGAATACCTGAACACCTTCCACTTCAAGGTGCTGCATTTCCTCCTGAGCGAGGCCCTGCGTATCCTGCGGGACGCCCAGCCCCAAAAATGCCACAACGTCTACCGGGGCGTAGACATTCGCTTCACCGCCCGGCACCACCAATCCATCCGCTTTGGCCAGTTCACCTCCACCTCCCTCCAGAAAGACAAAGCCTGGCAGTTTGGCCAGTTCACCTCCACCTCCCTCTGGAAAGGCAAAGCCTGGCAGTTTGACCAGGGCACCTTCTTCTTGGTGGAGACCTGCTACGGTGTCCTCATCAGGAACTTCTCCGTCTACCCTGATGAGGAGGAGGTCCTCATCCCACCCTTTGAGATCTTCAAGGTCACCAACATCACCCACAATGGGAACAGAACCATCATCCAGCTCCGCTCCCAGGGCGCAAGCAGCACCTACAACTGCGAGTGGGTGAAAGGTGAGTGCCTGTGGGGACGGTCCCTCCCCAACACCGGGGTGTGGGGTGCAGGAATGGGGGTGGCCCCATCACACCAACTCTGCCAGGAAAGGGGGTCTCGATGGTGGGGAGGGCGAGGAGGGCAGCTTGCCTTTGGACGCGCATCCTTGCACGTCTCCCAGCCGCTCTCCCCTGGGGTTTGCAAAGGGGCCCTTAGCGGCAGAGCACGGCACAGCGTGGCACGGCTGGGGAGGGGCGAGGAGCGGCACGGTACGTTGCGTGCAGCAGCCGTGCAAACGGTTGGTTTCTTTGGCAGAGAAGAGCTCCAAGAACCAGACATGCGTCTTCAGCGCAGGTGAGCCCAGAGCCCCCCTGCAGCTGGGGAGGGCAGACCCCCGCCGGGACCCCTGCCCCCCCCCCCCCCCCCCCCCGCCAAGGCTACCCTTGACTCCCCCTCTCTGGCACCCCCAGGCAGGAGCATCCATGGGGAACCCCCCTGCCTCTGGGGGTTATTCCTGGCAGCCACGGCCCTGGCAGCTGCCACAGGATCCTGAGCCGAGATGCCACCGCTGCCACGGCACCACGGCGAGGGAAAGGGGTCGGGAACGGGAGCCACCAGCTTCACGGGGCTGACGGGACAGGACGGATCAGCAGGAGGGCTGGGGGTACGAGGACAGCCCCACTACTCAGCCGTGCCATGGTGCCACCGGCCCTGGGACGCCCCGGCAGCCCCAGGACGCCAGCAGAGCCAGGACGAGACCTTTCCCTGGCTCCCACAGGAATAAAGATTTGCTCTGGGACTGGGGTGTCTCCGGGGGATCCTGCGGCTCCCTGCGCTGGGGGCAGCTCAGGGTGGGGGGGCTGCAGCCGGGGTCTTCTCCAGCCCCCTCACATCCCCAGACCTCCTGCATCCAGAGCATCCCGCAGAGCGATGCCTGCCGCCCGGGTCCTGCTCGAGGTGTCCGGAGGGGTGTGTGTGTGTCTCCTCCTGGACTCTGTCCCCTGCCTGCAGCCCTTCGCCTCCTCCTCCTCCTCCTCCTCCTGCTCCTCTGGTGCAGGGTGCAGCCGTGGGGCCAGGCATCCCCAGGGCAGGGGCAGGGGCAGGGGCAGGGCTGTCCATTGCTCTCCAGCCCCTCGCCAGGCTGGGAGGGGGTCAGGAATGGATCCTGCCCTCTGCGCGCACCAGAGCCTCCTCCTCTCCCTCCCTCCTCACCCCACAGGTGCCCCCAGCACCCACGCACAGCCCCATCCCCAGGACACGGGTGACACCGGCCGACACCAGGCAGCCTTGATGTGCTTTAATAAACCCTGGCATCCCACAGCGGGCTACGGGCAGGTCCCTGGGCCGGCGCGGGCAGCGCTCCTGCCTTGGTCAGGGGTGCCGGGAGACCCCCGCACAGTGGGGTGGGTTGATGTGGGACCATGTGGACCCCACAGCGAGGCCCAGAGACAGGCCTCTGTGGAGGCGTCACGTCCCCACGCCCATGACCAGGGCTGCCCCTCCCCACCAGCCCCAGAGCGTCCAGGGGAGGGCTGCGAGGAAGATGAGGGGCCTGGAGCATCTCTGGTGTGAGGAAAGGCTGAGAGAGCTGGGGCTGGTTAGCCTGGGGAAGAGAAGCCTGAGAGGGGATCTGATCAACACTTCTCAATATCTAAAGGGTGGGTGTCAAGAGGAAGGGCCAGACTCTTCTCAGTGGTGCCCAGCGACAGGACAAGGGGCAACGGGCACAAACTGGACCACAGGAAGTTCCACCTGACCGTGAGGAAAAACTTCTTCCCTCTGCGGGTGACCGAGCCCTGGGACAGGCTGCCCAGAGAGGTTGTGGAGTCTCCTTCTCTGGAGAGATTCCAAACCCGCCTGGACGCCATCCTGTGCGACCTGCTCTGGGTGATCCTGCTCTGGCAGGGGGTTGGACTAGATGATCTCCAGAGGTCCCTGCCAGCCCCCACCAGTCTGGGGTTCTGTGAATTTGCATCCCGTCCTAACGTTCAGTGCAGTGAATGGGACGGAGCACCAATCCATCTCGGCAGTGCTCACCCGCGAGGCTGGGGAGGGGGGTGCCCCAGAGCGAAGCCCCCAGCCCCATGCCGTCATCCCACACAGCTGCAGGGTGTCCCCGAGGTCTCTCCCAGCTCCTTTATAGGCACCATCACCAGGGCATGTTTTGCAGCACACCTGAGCCATCCAAAATGGGGACGAAGCAACCGCTTGGTCCCTGCACCCCTCCCTCGGGGGCCGGGCAGGGAGCCCGCCAGGGGGCAAAATCCCACGCAATGCGGAGCACCGAAACGCGTCAGGAGCCCAGGGCCGTGCCTGGCCCCAGAGCCCCAGCAGGGAGCGGAGAAGCTGGGGCAGACGGGACGTGGTGTTTAAACCTCGGCTGGCCGAGGGGATGCTGTAACGTGTCTGGCATTGCCTTCTCCTTCTCCTTCTCCTTTGCCTTTACCTTCGCCTTTGCCTTCTCCTCCTCACCCTACACATTTGCACTTCACCCTCCCTCCTCCTCCTCCTTCTTCCCCTCCTCTGAAGCCCCGCCAGGGTCCCCCATCCTGCAGACACTGGGTTTCCATCAGCTGCCACCCCTGATTTCCAGGGGGACGTCCCAGCCCCTCCTGAGCCCCTCGCATCTGTCCACACCGCCCGGGAAGGGCACGGGGTGCTGCCCGCTGTCACAAAGGCGGGTCTCTGCCTGCACCCCGTGTCACAATGGGGGGCTCTGCCTGCTGTAGTATTAAAAGGGGGCGCGGGGGCCCCGTGGGAGCAGGCAGCAGGCGCTGTGCATGGTAGTCTGGCCTTGTCTCGGCAGACTGCAGCCTCAGCCTCTGCCACACCAGCAGTGTTGGGGGTCCCCTCACTGGGGACCCAGGAAGTCATCGGGGACCCGCACCGCGGGCCTGTGCTGGTGACAGGAGTGCCACGGCCGCACCGCAGCCGGTGCCATGGGGCGCTCCAACATCCCCACCTTGCCTGAGCTGTTGCCGCTCCTGATGCTCGTGCTGCAGCTCAGCCTGATCTCTGCCATGCTGCGGGCCAAGCGGCTCCGGGTAGGTGACCGTTGCACCGCACCACACTGCACGCACCGCGGCACACCATGGGGTGGGGTGGGGTGGCGTGGGGTGGAGTGTCATGGGGGACTGTGGTGTGGGGCTGGGAGCTGTTCCCATCTCACCCCACTTCCGGGGGTCTTGCAGAAGTGGTGGAAGAAGTCGAAGCGTCGGACGAGCATGGCCAGAGCCCAGCCAGAGAAGCCGAGTGGTGAGTGGCCCCGGCACCGAGCGCCCTGCAAACAGCCAACACTCCACAGCAGCCCCGACCCAGGGCTGTGCTGGGGGCTGCCGGCCGCTCACTCTGTCTCATCCCTCAGCAGCTTCTACCCTGGCAGACGGAGGAGTAGGGAAGCCTACAGTGACCCTGGAGACGTGGTGAGTGCTGGGGAGAGCCCCAGATCCTGCCCCAGACCCTCGCCCCGTGCCCTGCCCCTGCCTGCATTGGGCAGCCCTTCCCACCGGCCATGGGGGGGGTGCTGCCCGCAGGTCCCACCGGAGGGGCTGGGGTGCAGCGGGTCTCTTCCTTCTCCTCTTCTGTAGGGACAACACAGAGGCTCCGAGCAGGAAGCGCCTGTCCCGGTGGGCCCCGCTGGCCTCCATGGACTCCCTGGGCTCCCTGTCAGGGAGCAGGTCCTCTTCCCTCAGCTCCCTCTATTCTTTCCCGGAGCCCTGGCATGGTGCGATGGCGGAGCTGGCAGCGCTCACCCGCCCGGGGCCCCCCAAGGCTGCCGAGGGGCCGGTGGCAGAGCCAGGGCCAGCCCTTGGCCAGGACCCCCCGCTGGAGCTGCCCCCGCGGACAGAGCAAGAGCGGGTCCCTGGGGAGGGCAGGGACAGGCCGCAGAGCCCCGTGGACGTGGAGCCGCCCCTCAGCAGCCACTCAGCCATGGCCACGGCCAAGGGGCAGCTTGTCCTCGACCTCATCCGCACTCTCCGGGACACCCAGGCAGTGACCGAACAGCAATGCAAGCAGCTGCAGACGGATCTGGCCCTGTGGCAAGGGGGGGCGGCGGTAGCCTGCGGTGGGACCAGAGCGTGGGCCCAGTGCCTTCAAGCGGAGTTGCCGTGGGTGGATGAGGACGTGCACGGGGACAAGGCTGCGGATGGGGACACGGAGATGGACAAAGACACAGGTGCAGACAGAAGCAGCGCCATGGAGCAGGGCAGGAGAAGCCTTGAGGAGCTGGGCAGGAGCAGCCCCATGGAGCAGGGCAGAAGCAGCCCCAGGGAGCTGGGCAGGAGAAGCCCCATGGAGCTGGGCAGGCAGAGCCCAGTGGAACAGGGCAGGAGAAGCCTTGAGGAGCTGGGCAGGAGCAGCCCCACGGAGCTGCATAGGAGAAGCCCTAAAGAGCCGGGCAGAGGAAGCCCCATGGAGCCGGGCAGAATGAGCCCCATAGAGCTGGGCAGGAGAAGCCCCACAGAGCTGGGCAGAAGCAGCCCCATGGAGCTGGGCAGGAGGAGCCCCATGGAAGTGAAGAGGCACGGCTCCGTGGGCCTAGAGAGCAGCAACCCCGTGGGGCCAGGCAGGAGCACCCTGGCAGAGCGTGGTGCCCAGCAGCAGGTCCCCCCGGGCCGGGCGTGTGGCCAGGCAGCCCCAAGGCTGTGCCGGGCAGGACGGTGCCTGCGGGAGGGCTGCGCCCGGCTCTGGCGCTGCCTCAAGGCCTGGTGGAGACGCCGCTGCCGGCCCCTCCACATCCGCTTCTGCAAGCCCCCGTGGTGGCAGCGCTGGTCCCAGAAGAGCAGCAGGTTCCCTGGCTACTGAGCTGCCGGGGGCATGCGGGGCCGGGAACCCCCCTGGGGCACCCCTGCATCTGCAGTGTTATGAAAATAAATATTTTCTCTATCCCTAATGCTGTGGTTCAACTGCCCATCCCATGGCTGAGGGAGCAACCCCCTCAGTGCTCGACCCCAGCGGGGACGGGCTGGCACCAGGCACCACTGGCACCCACAAAACCGGGGGTGGGGGTGGCTGGTGCCCCAGCGGGTGTGCTGGCGTCTGGGGACCTGGGTGGGCTGGGGAAATAGCACCTCCTCAAGTTCCACAAGGGCAAAGTCCGGCCCCGGTGAGGAACAAGGCCAGGCACCAGCACAGGCCGGGGCACGTGGCTGGAAAGCGGCTTGGCAGAGAAGGTCCTGGGGGTGCTGGTGGGGGGCCGCAGGCCCCTGGGGCCAGGCAGGGGTCCTGACCAGAGGCGAGGGATGAGCGACTTGCTCCTTTTGACAGATGTGGTGCCTGACGGTCTGCCACTGGAACCAACCAAGGGACGTGGGGGCTGAGGGGAGGCCTCACAGCCTCTGTACCCAACGCCTTCGTTCTCCACTGCTCCCCTCCTCCAGTCAACAGCACAACAAGCCTTGTCAAGGGCCAGTCGGCACACAATACTTGACTGAGTCCCACCTCGCCAACAGTATAAATCTGGCTTTCAGAACCCTCCATTTTGAGGATGAGAACGGGTGGACGGCCTGGACCTCTCCCCCCCCGCCCCAAGCAGGGACGCCTCTTTGGTAAGACTTGTGCCTCTGACTGTGTCGGGTGTTCCCCCGGGAAAGTACACTTAACAAAAGCGCTGAACAATTATGTCCAGCTGGATCTTTGCACTAAGTGTATTTATCGGTGAAATTCTGAACTTGTTTCATCTGCCGCCCCAATAAATGACCTGTCTTTTCGACTTTGCGACAGTGTCTCAGTGAAGGTCCTTGAGAGGGCTCCGACAGGCAAACGTGGACTCTGCTAAGTGGCCACGCGCGTAACGCTTTAGACGTGAACCCTTGAGCAAGTCTAGGACTTAGACTGGACCTAGCCGCACCTCGGCTCCTGAGAAGGAGTTGAGAAAGCAAGGGGGTCCTCCCTGAACCTGGGCACTCGACGGGAGGGCCCCCCTCAGCCACGTGTGAGACTCGTACTCTTCTCGCAACAGTAAAATTGGCATCATGGACAGGATTGCCGTGGATAAACTGCGGCGAAAATACCTGTGCGCGCCATCCCGAGTGGGAGTAGAATGGGGCCAAAAATTTTGGAAAGATGAGGACAACGTGGTGGAGTGGATGGACCAGTGTAGAAGTGAGCCTGGCAGTTTGGCCAGGGGACCTTCTTCTCGCTGGAGACCTGCTACGGTGCCCTCATCAGGAACTTCTCCTTCTACCCCGATGAGGGCCCAGGGCCCCCCTGCAGCTGGGGAGGGCAGACCCCTGCCAGGACCCCTGCCCCCCTCCCCCCAAGGCTACCCCTGACTCCCCCTCTCTGGCACCCCCAGGCAGGAGCATCCATGGGGAACCCCCCTGCCTCTGGGGGTTATTCCTGGCAGCCACGGCCCTGGCAGCCCCCACGGGATCCTGAGCCGAGATGCCACCGCTGCCACGGCACCACGGCGAGGGAAAGGGGTCGGGAATGGGAGCCACCAGCTTCACGGGGCCGGCGGGACAGGACGGCATCATGGACAGTATTGCCGATTGGGAGTAGAATGGGGCCAAAAATTTTGGAAAGATGAGGACAACGTGGTAGAGCGGATGGACCAATGTAGAAGTGAGCAAAAGATTAAAAAAGGTAAAGGCAAAGGAATTGTTAGTGCAGCATTGGGGCTTGTTTGTCTTGTGTGCAAAGGAAAGCCAAAAGTCTCCTTCCCCTAAATGAACTGCAGATGTAGAATATGCCTCTTTGAAACCACAAAAGGAGATATCGAAAACCTCTTTGACCAGTGAGAACGCAACCAGTGAGAAATTGGAGACACGAGAAGTTGCCCTCAGACTGAAAACCAAAGCTTAAAACCAGGGAATGGGGAACCTGAAATGCTGTTGGCCTGAGCAGAAGGGTGAGAAAAACAACTGCAGGAAAAGTGAAATCTCTTCCTAAATCAAATGCTGTTCTCAGTCTCAGGTAAACAAGTCTGCAAATTAATGCGCCGTGCAGATCCCGAGACATGGGATGGAGACATCTGGAATGATAATGGTAACGGTGAACTGGTGGAAGATTCCGATCTTACCCCAGAACCCGTGCCTATATGACCACTGATCAAAACCGAAACTACAAACAAAGGGGATGATGATGTTCGTACAACCGTACACATGTTCCCCTGGTGTCCTGCTGAATTGGCAAAGTTACAGGAAAAGTATTACAGGAACTCGGAGGAGTCCGAGACAGAATATGTGTGTTGAGTCTCCCTTACGGGGAGGATCGAATCTTGCCGAGCGAGGAAGAAGCAGGAGGGTATTGGGGCCCTGGAGTTTTTTTAACCGCTGCACCGGGCAATCGTAACTACTCATTAACTACGTGGGCTGCCAAGTGGGCTGGCAAGAAAGAAGAGATCCTCTTGTTATCAAAACATCAGGATTCTCTGACTTGGCTGTGTCTGTACAAAAGGCAGCCTGCATTCAAGCGATGTACAAGGGACGTGTTGATGTGCATGATTAACTCCCCTTATCCATGGGCTCACGGACAGCCTAAAGACATATGTAGCCAGTGTCCAGGATGGGGTCCGAGCCACTCAGGAGGCTAATGCTGGACCTTACCGTGCACCCTGAGCAGGGAGACCCAACTATAGGGATCAGCCGATACCCACCTGGAGTGAGTTTGTACAAGAAATAGTGAATTATTGGCACCACATGGGCTGGATTGGATTGACCTCTGTTAAACTCCCAGAACCACTCCCTCAACAAGCTTGTCAGGTCCACAGCACTAAGCCTAAACCAGCGTTCAGACCCAAGTTCGATAAGGAACGTAACGCTCTGTGGCGTAGAGCCTTGCCGATGGGAGTGCCATGGCACTTACTGTATATTCCCATTGTAACCTGTGGCAAAAGGGACCAGAAGGGCCAGAGAGACTGCGAGAGCTTAGCTCCCACTCTTTCAATGCCACCAAAATGAGATAGTCAGACCTTGCAAAGGCTCGCTGTCCTTAGTGCGAGCAGTGAAGCGAGTGGAACAGGCAAGAAAAGGACAGATCTGATCATTCGGGGGCCTTTCCATCTCCTGGATACAGCGCGCAAGGGTGCAGCCGTTGCCCAGAAGCCTACAGCCCGGAAATGGTACGCCTGTCTGGATGGTACCGATGAAACCACATCGGTTACAGAAGGCAGCATTAAAGTATCTAAATTACAGGAAGATAGAGACAGCACGGTGTTATTGCAAATCCCGCCAAGCAAAGCGTCTGTGATTCAGGGGGCACCTCCTCTGAAGGAAGGCAGTGACCTTCAAGGGGTCTGGTTCACTGATGCACCATCTAAGAGGCAAACCCATGAGTGGAAGTATAAGGCGGTGACACTGGAAGTGGCCCCGGGGGAAAAGTTAAGCACAGGAACAGATAAAGGAATCGCACGAGTAGGGGAGCTTAGGGCAGACCTACCGGCCGCCCAACATGGCGCCAGCCATATCTATCCCGACTCATCTGCTGGTTTTAAGGGATCCACAGAGCGAGTGGGTCTCTGGGCAGCCAACGACTGGCAGGTAAAGAGAGTCCCGCTCTGGCAAACCGCTGACAGTTGGAAACAATTGCAGAACTAGGAGAACAAAGGGTGTCGCGTATTGGGTGGGTGACAGGACAGGACTGATCAGCTCCTATCGCTGCCCACTTCAACCAACAAATCGATAGCCTCACCCCACTACAGGACATGGATGTCGTGAGCGATGACCACAAATGGGAACGCTTACTTGAATGGCTGCACGGGAAACGAGGCCACAGCGGGTGAGCCCATTTGTATGGGGAAGGTATAGCCCGAAGATGGCCCGTCTCGGTAAAGCCGTGTGATCGAGCGGTAGCTGCCTGCTCACGATGTCGTTTATAATTTAACAAAGACCATCCAAGTAAGGCACCTCCCCTGCATATCCGGGACAAGAAAACACTGTGGCACATCTGGCAGATCGACTAGAGTGGCCCACTATGACCCTCAGGGGGTAAAAAATACATAGTGGTGAGAGTGGAGGTCATTTCAGGAGCTCCCATGGCTGCAGCCGTCACGGCTGCCACTGGGAAAAATACAGTCCTTAGTCTGAAGGAGTGGTTTAGTACACTTCCCCTTCTTGAGGGGATTCAAAGCGATAACTGGTCGCATGTTTCAGCATTTTTCAGCTGCAGTGGTACAAGACTGGTCAAAGGAAGAAGGGATCCGGTGGGTATTCCATACTCGGGCAGCAGGGTCCTGCCAGCCAGCGGTGCCTACACAGCTGTATGTATGCTGCTCTGTCTGTACCGCTCTATCTGTGCATCTCTAGAGCTCTAGGTCTCTCTCTATAGCTCATGCCCCAGGGGGGCCGGGACCCCTCAGCCCTGCAGCCGGGGCAGCCCCAGTGGGCATGGGGGTCCCACTGTCGGGCTCCTCTTCCCTGGTGCTGGTGGAGCTCCCACCCTGCAGCTCTGCGGGGAACGGGGGGTGCTCAGGACGTGCCACCCTCATGGGGCACCCGCGGCCACCGCTGGTGCTGGGGGAGGACCCACGTGGGCAGGGGGTGCAGCGGGGTGCCTTGTCTCTCCTCCTGTGCAGGGGGAGCAGGGAAGGGTGGAGCAGGGAGCGTCTGTTCCGGTGGGCCCCGCTGGCCTCCATCGACTCCCTGGCCCAGCGGTGCGGAGTGGCGGAGGGGGGAAGTTGGGGCTCCTGGTTGCCCCTGTCTAGACATAGCCCACCACCCCCCCCAAAGTGACGTGACTGTTCTTTGATCCCTGTTGATCCCTTCATGGTAACTGGGCTCAGCCAAACCATCAGGAAGTCCTGCAATGAGCTTACCAGGGTTGCAAACAAGCTTTGAGACAGTCCGCTCAAGGCATGGTCCCTCACAGGGGCTCCCTGCCAGGTGCCCGAGGGAGGGGTGCAGGGACTGAGCAGTTGCTTCCTCCCCGTTTCGGATGGCTCGAGTGTGCTGCAAAACCTGCCCGGGTGATGGTGGCTAGAAAGGAGCAAGGAGAGACCTCAGGGACACGCGGCTGGGGTCACCCTGCAGCCCTGCTGGGAGCTGCTTGCGTGCATGGCTGGTGTGGGGCCAGGGGCTCCAGGGGACCCCCCTCCCTGGCCTCGGGGGTGAGCACCGCCGAGATGGATTGGCACTCAGTGCCATTCACTGCACTGAACGTTAGGACGGGATGCAAAGATGTTGGTGTAAGGCTTCCTGAGGAGGCAGCATGTACCGCACGATGGGTGCTGCCATGCGCATGCGCAAGAGCCAGGGCGCGAAAAGGCTTCCCGAGGAGGCAACACGTACCGCACGTGCTGCACGAACGGCACGTACGTAACCGCGATCTGCGCATGAGCGTGGGACCCTATATAAAGGAGCGCACGTGCTCCAGTAAGTGGCAGGGCTTTTCTCCTTCTTCCTCTTCTCCTCGTGCATCTTCCGGAACCTGCTTCGACAAAACCTGCGACGCTAGGACACCATAGAGGGAGCTAACAGAACATCCCTGGACTCGGAGTGGTGGTAATTAGACTCGTCCCCGACTTGGTCCCTTCCCCTCTCTACCTCTCTATCTCACTACCTCTCTATTTCTCTACCTCCCTATCTCTCTCTCTCTCTCTCTCTCTCCTTTGCCCTTCCCCGCTCTCCCAGTTGTCTCTTCATATGCAGCCCATATCCCCCTGTTCATAAAAAATAAAGCTGAAAGGTTGTATGACATCTGACCTCGTTTGTGTCTTAATCTCGCTCTTGGGATCGTATACGGCAAGTCTACCCCTGGGGAGACCTAAAGGGAGTAAAGGAGGCTGTAAAGAAACCCCCCCATATGTGCCCACTAGTTAAAACGGAATACGTATATCAAGACAATAATGACAATTGCCCCCAGGTTATTACCAAAGAAACTCCTTTCACGGCAACCGAATTGGCCAAGCTGCAAACTGACTTTTGTAGGACTGCCAGAGAATCCGAAACTGACTATGTTTGGAGGGTGTCCCTGTCGGGGGGAGATGGGATTTTGCTGTCGGAGAAAGAGGCGGAAGGATATTGGGGCCCAGGCGTGTTTTTAACCACTGGCGACCGCCGAGCCCCATGGTCATTAACTCAAAGGGTTGCACATTGGGCAGGAGGGTTGAACCCCTTGGAAAGGGGAGACCCCCTAGCCATAACAGGCTCGGTAGATCAGCTGTTGGAAAGTGTGCAGAAAGCGGCTTGTCTGCAGATGATGTACGATCAGGAACTTAAGCCCAACCTGAGCTCCCCAATGTTGTTGCCAGTAGATCCCAAAGGAATGACGCCCCTGATATGGGGACTTCCCGACTCCTTAAAACCTATCGGGATCCAACTGCAGGGGAAAATTCAAAATATACCCAGGGAGGAGAGAATTGCGGCTGCCCTGGAGGGAATGGTGACCCCCGAGCATCGGCGGCTAGGGAGGAAGGTGTGGACATGGGGGGAGATAGCACAAGAGTTAATTAACTATGGGAGAAAGTATGGCCCTGTTAGCCGTTTATACCAGAAGGTTGAAACCAGAGCTGTGTGAGCAGCAGAACTGGGAAGCGGGCGACTGCCATTCTCTGGGAGGAGCCCAGATCTAACCATAAAAGAAAAGCCCCTAACCCGACAAGGATTATGGCAATTGGGGCTGCAAAAGGGTGTTCCCAGGGATTTGATGGATGGACTCCCGACTAAGAAGTTAGAGTTGCTTGTGCAAAGATGGTCCAGGCAGGGAACTGCTCCTAGACCAAGTTGTAATACCAGACCAATAGTGAACATGGGGGAGGAACAAAAAGGGGCCGAAAGGATGGCGGGAAACTAAATCCTCCGTCCCCCCAGGGTGAGGGGGGAGGCGGAGGGTGGATGTTTATAAGGCAACTCACCTGCAACGAAAAAGGGGACATACTGATTACAGTGGTGGTAGGGCCAAAGAAAAGGCCTGTAACCTTTTTAGTTGACATCGGAGCCCAAATTACAGCACTAAGACGAACTGAGGCGGAACAATGTGGTATCTCAATCCCGTCCAAACGCCTCAGAGTCCTAAATGCCCTGGGTAAAACCCAAACCGTACCTATGACCCCAGTGACATTGTGGCTACCGGGAGAAGAAGGTCCCGTTAACACCATGGCAGCAGTGGGGCCCTTCCAGATGAACCTCTTAGGTATAGATGTCCTGAAGGGTAAACAATGGCGGGATACCCAGGGGAATTTGTGGTCTTTCGGTGTCCCCCAAATTAGGCAGTTAACCGGAACCTTTGGTGCAGCAGTGCGCCTGCTGCAAGCGGCGCCTCCCCTCCCTCCTTCCCGGCTAACCAGTGTAAAACCCTATCCATTACCGTTGGGAGCAAGAGAAGGTATTGTGCCAGTACTAGAGGATTTGAAAAAACAAGGAGTTGTAGTCCCAGCACAATCTCCTTTTAATTCCCCTGTGTGGCCAGTACAAAAACCTAATGGCACGTGGAGATTAACAGTAGATTATCGCAGGCTTAATGCAAATATGGGTCCATTGACAGCAGCGGTACCAAATACTGCCGAGTTGATAGCGACTATCCAGGAACGAGCCCACCCCATCATGGCAACAATTGACATTAAAGATATGTTTTTTATGGTTCCCCTGCAACCTGAGGACCAAGATCGCTTTGCTTTTACGTGGGAAGGCCAACAATTCACTTTCACCCGACTCCCACAAGGGTATAAGCATTCCCCCACTCTAGCCCACCATGCATTAGTGCAGGAACTAGAGGCAGTCCAAGTAGAGAAGGAAGTCAGTGTTTACCAATATATCAATGACATTCTTGTGGGAGGGGATGAGATAGAGAAAGTTCGGATAACTCAGGATAATATAATTTCCCACCTAGAAAGTTTGGGGTTGAAAATTCCACCGGAAAAGGTACAAACACCCTCAAGCGAGGTAAAGTTTTTAGGGATCTGGTGGAAAGGAGGAATGACATGCATTCAACCGGACACCCTTTCCTCATTAGATCAGATTAAAATGCCAGAGTTGAAAAAGGATTTGTAACATGTATTAGGATTATTTGTGTTTTGGAGAAAGAATATTCCCGATTTTTCGATTATTGCAAGACCACTGTATGACTTATTGCGAAAAAAGGCCCAATGGGAGTGGACCCCGGTCCATGATGAGGCATTACGACTGCTAATATTTGAAGCAACTGCCCATCAAGCTCTCGGTCCCATTCACCCCACAGATCCTATCCAAACTGAGTGGGGGTTTGCCCAGACCGGGCTCTCGATTCATTTATGGCAAAAGGGGCCAGTGAAGCCCATTCGGCCTATTGGGTTTTACTCGCGCAGTTTTAAAGACGCTGAAAAAAACATACACAGCGTGGGAGAAGGGCCCATTTGTAGTTAGTCCAGCTTTGAGAGAGGCTGAACGAACCATTCGAAAGCAACCCATAATTCTTCGGGGCCCGTTTAAGGTGACTAAAGCAGTCCTAGCGGGAACCCCACCCCCTGATGGGGTGGCTCAGACAGCCTCTGTGCAAAAATGGTATGCTGTCCTGGTTTCAGCTGAGAGGATTGATTTTTCTTCATAGTAGCTAGTGTGAGGATATGTTTTGGATTTGTACTGGAGACAGCATTGATAATGTAGAGATGTTTTTGTTCTATGGACCTGTTGTTGAGCAGTGTTTACGCGGGGCCAAGGCCTTTTCTGCTCCTCGCACCGCCCTGCCAGTGGGACGGCTGGGGGTGCACAAGGAGTTGGGAGGGGACATAGACAGTACAGGTGACCCAAACTAGCCAAAGGGGGTATTCCATACCACGTGACATCATGCTCAGCATAAAAGGGGGCTAGCCGGGGAGAGGCAGCAGCAGCTCCAGGACGCGTGGCTCGGGGACAGTCCGGTTTCGGGACAGGTCTGAGCGTGCGGTCTGAGTTGTACGGTCCTCGGGTGAGAAACTGCATTCTGTATCACCAGTTTCATATACTCTGTTAAGTACTGTTTTGTTTTGTTTTGTCTTGTCTTCCCCTCTCCCTTTGCAATCCTAGTAAACTGTCCTTATACCAACCCACCAGGTCTTGTCTTTTTCCTTCCCATTCTCCTCCCCATCCCACTGAGGGGGGGGGGGGGGGGGGGGAAGTGAACAAGCGGCTGCGTGGTGCTCAGCTGCCGGCTGGGGTAAAACCACGACATATGCCCAGATAGAACATTATTGTGACATATTTACAGTGTCTGAGGGAGCCACAAAGAGGTTAACTATCCAAGAAGAGGTGGGCCCAGATAAAGAAACAGCTGAGCTTCCCCCTGTGATACAGATAGCTCCCCCGTTTTCTGAACAAATCCACAAGGTGTGGTTCACAGATGCCTCGTCAAAATGAGAAGGAAAGGTCTGGAAATATCGAGCTGTAGCACTCCAGGTAGAAACCAAAGAACAAATCATTACCGAGGAGAGGGTAGCGCACAAGGGGGAGAACTGGTCGCATTATGGAGCGTGTTCCAACATGAAGCCCAAACCACCTCCCCTGTATACGTTTATACTGACTCTTAGGCAGTATTTAAAGATTGCACAGAATGGCTACCATTTTGGGAGCAAAATGGGTGGGAGGTTAACAGAATACTGATATGGCAAAAGGAAAAATGGCAAGACATCCTTGCAATTGCTAGACGTGGGGAATTTGCAGTGGCGTGGGTGGCCTCCCGCCAACAAAGTGACACCCCAGCGAGCCGGTGGAACACTGAAGTAGACGAGTTAGCTTGGTTAGCTCCCCTTCAAAACACCCAAATAGCAGAAGACTGGGAGCGATTGTTGGAATGGTTGCATGTAAAGAGGAAACATTCAGGGATCAAAGACCTCTACTGTGAGGCCCAGGCTTGAGGTTGGCCTGTTGCTAGAGAGAAATGTAAGACTTGTGTGTCCGCTTGCGAACAATGCCGTACCCGCTTAGAAAGACACCCCCTGGAAGATGATCCCCTACACTTGAGGGAGGGGAAAGGGCTGTGGGAAACCGGCAAGTGGACTACGTTGGTCCCTTCCAGAAGTGAGAAGGAAAGCATTATGTGTTGGTCGGAGTGGACATAGTGTCAGGGTTGGTCCAAGCCGCAGCATTTGCCAGAGCTACTGGAGAGAACATGGTGAAGGCATTGAAAGAGTACCTTCCCCAAACCACGGTCGATTCAGTTGGACAATGGTTCTCACTTTACAGCTAAGATAGCTCAGGAATGGGCAGCCCGGGAAGGAATTTCATGGGTGTTCCACACCCCATACTACCCGCAAGCGAATGGAATCCTGGAAAGAACAAACGGGCTACTCAAACGCTTCCTGAAACCACATAGACCAGGATAGGCTGAGCGGATGGGAGATGCAGTGACCAGCGTAAATAGCCGCTGAGGAATGAATGGATGCCCAAAAATTACAGCATTTTGCCCACAAGCCCCGACAATCATACCCACCTCCCACAGCCCTGATCACCCTGACAACCCATCCCACTTCCCCAGACAACCTGTTTTAGTTGAACTCCCCACCGTGGGAGCAGTACCGTTAGTGTTAGACACCCCAATAAATAAATACACTTGGAAAGCAAAAGACGCCAGCGAGAAAATCCATAAGATTCACACTAAATGGATTACTCCTTCCTTCTAACCCGAGGAGCGAGTTTGTTTCTGTTCTTGTTTTTCAGGACAGAGCAACTGACCCAGACACATACCCCCAGAAGAAGCCAGACAGACATCGATTGCAGTTTGATCCGAATGCACATGCTATTTTTGATTATTCTAATTCAGAAGTGTATTTATGACAGCGATGAAAAAACAATTCCTCTACCTTCCCCTGACCCATATGATCCCTTTAAGGACAACGAATTTGTATTATTGGCTAAAGCAGTAAGCCGAACCTTCAATTTGAGTCATTGTTGGGTTTGTGGAGGACCTCTGGGGTTGTCGAGTTGGCCGTGGACGTCCGCACCCCTCACCCCAGACCAAATCGTGAGCAACTATAGTGAAACCGCGGACGGCACTTGGGGCGACAGTGGGACATGGCCAATTCAATATCCGACTGTAGGGCAGTGTTGTCTAAACCATACTCAAAGGGGAGGGATCTAAGTGGGGGAAAGTAAATGTCAGTGGACACTCACTCGTAAGCTAGTTGATAAAGATAGGAGGGTCTACATATGGATGTGGCTTAATGAGACTGGGCGCACTCAGGGATTCAAGGGATATTGGTCAAACAAAAATGAAACCCTGTCTGTCCCACGAACCAATTATAAGCAAATTTGTGAGTGGAAAAATAATTCTGGCGCTTGGTATTGCACCGGCAGAACAAATAATCGCCCAACCATGTTTTTTAGCCCTCTGGGCGACAACACCACAACTTATTTTCAATTCCCAGAAGGGGCAGCTGGACCATTTACTCATGGCGTTAAGGCTAAGAAAGGGCATTATTGGATCTGCGGACATACCTCATATAAACATTTACCCGCAAGCTGGTCAGGAATCTGCTACATAGGGATTATCCGGCCCTTATTTTTTCTTTTGCTGGAGATAGGTGGACCTCGGTTAGGAGTAAAACTATATGATAACCTCAGAGATAGAAGTATTGCCCGTAAGACGCGATCTATTGAGGTAAATTTAGGTGGGATGCAAAAATGGGGAAACAATGAGTGGCCTCCTGAGCAAATAATTCAACATTACGGACCTGCCACCTGGAACCCTAATGAACCAATATCTGGGGCAAGAGAACCAATTTATAATTTAAATCAGATAATCAGATTGCAAGCGGCTCTAGAAATTATTACCAATAAGACTGCCGATGCACTAGATCTTTTAACTCAGCAGTCCCGACAGATGCGCACAGCAATTCTTCAGCACCACGTGGTCCTAGATTACCTGTTAGCTGAAGAGGGAGGGGTGTGTGGGAAGCTAAATGCTTCCAACTGCTGTTTAGAAATCGATGAAGCAGGTGAAGGGGTCCTCCAACTGACCAAAGACATTAGAAAATTAGCCCATGTCCCCGTCCAAACCTGGAACGGTTGGGACGGTAATTTGTGGTCCTGGTTACCAGGAGCGCCACGGGTAAAACAGCTGCTATTGTGTTTGCTATGTGAGGTTGTCGCTTTAATATTTTTGCCATGTGTAATCCCTTGTTTTATCCAATTAATCCGACATGTAGTATCTAATATGCAATTTGTTCCTACCACCTCACCTGATGGCCTAAAACGGATCCATGCCGTTCACCAGTCAGAGCCAATCACGGTACCCATTGTTTAAACCCTTTCAAATTCCCAAATTGTCTGAGAGAAAGATTGCATATTAGTACCCATATTGTACCTGCCAGTTGTTCTATGTTTGCTATAATGGAAAACTACCTCATTAACCTGATTTTTCAAGTTTGTTCTGCAAAGTTAAACATTGTTTGCTATTGAGCATTCCTCTACCATACCCCACATCATTCTTCCTTCCTGCAACTTCCCTTTGCCCCGTCCCTATTTCTCACTCTTACTCTCTTCCCTCTACCTTCTCCTTCTCTTTCCCCTTTTCCCACCACCACTAAGGAGACTGCAATATCGAGCCACGGGGTGGTGTCGCGGACCGCTGCTGCGTGCAGTTTGTCTCGACACTGCCGTCGCACCACCATTTCCCTGCATTGACGTCCTGCCTCGGAGGGCACTGCCCCCCCCCCCCGCCCCCCCCCCGCGGTCTGCGGACAAGCGCAACCGTGCGCATGCGCAAGAGCCAGGGCGCGAAAAGGCTTCCCGAGGAGGCAACACGTACCGCACGTGCCGCAAGAATGGCACGTACGCAGCTGCGATCTGCGCATGAGCGTGGGACCCTCTATAAAGGAGCGCACGTGCTCCAGTAAGTGGCAGGGCTTTTCTCCTTCTTCCTCTTCTCCTCGTGCATCTTCCGGAACCTGCTTCGACAAAACCTGCGACGCTTGGACACCATGGAGGGAGCTAACGGAACATCCCTGGGCTCGGAGTGGTGGTAATTAGACTCGTCCCCGACTTGGTCCCTTCCCCTCTCTACCTCTCTATCTCACTACCTCTCTATTTCTCTACCTCCCTATCTCTCTCTCTTTCTCTCTCTCTCCTTTGCCCTTCCCCGCTCTCCCAGTTGTCTCTTCATATGCAGCCCATATCCCCCTGTTCATTAAAAATAAAGCTGAAAGGTTGTACGACATCTGACTTCGTTTGTGTCTTAATCTCGCTCTTGGGATTGTATCGAACCTTCCCTGATATCGGATCGGGACACCTTGGCCCAGAGCCGCTCGTGCCGGAGCGGGCAGGGACCGGGCTGTCCCCAGCCCTGCTGCCTGCACCCTGCCCTGCCTCCTGCCTTCTAAGCCCCTCCAAAGCCCGGGGGCTGTGGGCTGGGGCTGAAGCGCCGCAGATGCCCCTCGCCTCCGCACCACCTGTGCCACAACCTGCCCCGTCCTCAGCAGCGTGACCGGGGGTCAGTGCAAGCACCGGGCCCCGGATCAGCAGGATCAGAGCTGGGGTCAGGTGCTGCAGGAAAAGGCAGAGCCCCTGCGAGGCGGGACGGCACCCGCACCCAGCTTAAAGCCAAGGCAATTTATCCCACGGGGGGTTCCTGACCGTCCCCCACAGCCACGCTGCAGGGCAGGAGGGGGCAGCGGCTGCTCGGGGGGTGGGAAGGTAAAAATAAGGGGGAGGTGGGGGCTGGATCGGGGCCCCAGCAATCCTGGCCAGGGCTGCTATAAAAAGAACGATCAGCCGATTCTCAGCTCTCCTTCTGGCAGCGGGCGGGTGCCGAGGGGCCGGGTGCCACGGGACCTGGGGTGCAGCACCCCGACCCCAGTGCTGCGGAGGGGTCCCCAGGGGTTTGCTCCCGGTGGGGGACACCGCAGACCTGCAGTTGCCAGGGCCACGGTGCCAGGCGCTGTGGACACCCGCCCGTTGGCAGGGTTTAATGCAAGTCACGGGGTCGGGGTCTGGGCCGGTGATGGGAGGTGTGCCGAGCGGGGTGCCCCTGGCTGGGGATGCAACTGGGGGTGCTTTCGCCCAGCCTGCCCCGCTTCTCTCCGCAGCCCCCTCAAAGGCCCTGCCACCCTCCCCGAGCTGACCCTGCTCTCGCTGCCTCACTGTATGGGGTCTGGCTGGGATGGAGTTAATCTTCCCCACGGCAGCCCCCATAGTGCTGGGCTGTGTATCAGTAGCCAGCAAGATGTTGGTAACACCCAGCGGTTTGGCTACTGCTGAGCAGTGCCGGCACACATCCAGGCGCTCTCTCCAACATTTCTCCCCCTCCCTGGCCACAGCAGTAGCTTGGGGGTGGGCAAGATCTTGGGAGGGCACACAGCCAGGACAGCTGACCCCAACTGACCCAAGAGCTATTCCATACCAGATGATGGCTGCTCAGCAATAAGAAGCTGAGAGACAGGGGGAGGAACTGGGAGCATGCGTGGGTTTTTCTACAATGTTTGTCGTCTGGAGCAACTGCTATGCGTACTGAAGCCCTGCGTCCCAGGAAGTGGCCAGACATCGCCTGCTGATGGGAAGTAGAGAATAATCTTCTGCTCCTGCTTTGCTTCCATGCTTCCAGCCTTTTGCTGTATTAAACTTTATTTTGAGTCACGAGTTTGGGGTTGTTTTTTTCCATGTTATTTTTCTCCCCACCCTGCCCTGCTGAGGAGGGGAGTGATAGAGCAGCTGGGTGGGCACCTGGTGTCCAGCCAAGGTTAAACCACCACACCCACTGCCCCAGCCGCTTGCCGAGGAACCGGCTGCTTCCCTGCCTGTGGCAGCTGGGCACTTCTCCTGGGGAGGCTCTGCCCGCCATGGAGCACCTGGTGCTGGGCTTGGTGCTGCTGTCCCGGACCCTGGACTCTGCCAGCCCCCGGCACCGGCGAGACCTCGACCCTGTCAAGGTGCTGGACATGGCCCCCAGCTCCTTCGATGACCAGTACCAGGGCTGCAGCCGCATGATGGAGGAGGAGCTGCAGGAGCTCAACCAAACTGAGTTCGCCAGCAACAGAGTCTACAATGAGGCCTGGAGTCAAGCCATCGCTGAATGGCAGAGCAAGCAGCACCACGTCTCCCGTGTGCCAGCGCTGCGACTGGAGCATGTGGTCACCCTGCTGGCATACACCCTGGACTCCCCCCTGTACCTGGAGTTCAACGCAGCCGTGCGTGTGGCCGGGCGCTCCCGTGAGGAATACCTGAACACCTTCCACTTCAAGGTGCTGCATTTCCTCCTGAGCGAGGCCCTGCGTATCCTGCGGGACGCCCAGCCCCAAAAATGCCACAACGTCTACCGGGGCGTAGACATTCGCTTCACCGCCCGGCACCACCAATCCATCCGCTTTGGCCAGTTCACCTCCACCTCCCTCCAGAAAGACAAAGCCTGGCAGTTTGGCCAGTTCACCTCCACCTCCCTCTGGAAAGGCAAAGCCTGGCAGTTTGACCAGGGCACCTTCTTCTTGGTGGAGACCTGCTACGGTGTCCTCATCAGGAACTTCTCCGTCTACCCTGATGAGGAGGAGGTCCTCATCCCACCCTTTGAGATCTTCAAGGTCACCAACATCACCCACAATGGGAACAGAACCATCATCCAGCTCCGCTCCCAGGGCGCAAGCAGCACCTACAACTGCGAGTGGGTGAAAGGTGAGTGCCTGTGGGGACGGTCCCTCCCCAACACCGGGGTGTGGGGTGCAGGAATGGGGGTGGCCCCATCACACCAACTCTGCCAGGAAAGGGGGTCTCGATGGTGGGGAGGGCGAGGAGGGCAGCTTGCCTTTGGACGCGCATCCTTGCACGTCTCCCAGCCGCTCTCCCCTGGGGTTTGCAAAGGGGCCCTTAGCGGCAGAGCACGGCACAGCGTGGCATGGCACAGCGTGGCACGGCTGGGGAGGGGCGAGGAGCGGCACGGTACGTTGCGTGCAGCAGCCGTGCAAACGGTTGGTTTCTTTGGCAGAGAAGAGCTCCAAGAACCAGACATGCGTCTTCAGCGCAGGTGAGCCCAGAGCCCCCCTGCAGCTGGGGAGGGCAGACCCCCGCCGGGACCCCGGCCCCCCCCCCCCCCCCCCCCGCCAAGGCTACCCTTGACTCCCCCTCTCTGGCACCCCCAGGCAGGAGCATCCATGGGGAACCCCCCTGCCTCTGGGGGTTATTCCTGGCAGCCACGGCCCTGGCAGCTGCCACAGGATCCTGAGCCGAGATGCCACCGCTGCCACAGCACCACGGCGAGGGAAAGGGGTCGGGAACGGGAGCCACCAGCTTCACGGGGCTGACGGGACAGGACGGATCAGCAGGAGGGCTGGGGGTACGAGGACAGCCCCACTACTCAGCCGTGCCATGGTGCCACCGGCCCTGGGACGCCCCGGCAGCCCCAGGACGCCAGCAGAGCCAGGACGAGACCTTTCCCTGGCTCCCACAGGAATAAAGATTTGCTCTGGGACTGGGGTGTCTCCGGGGGATCCTGCGGCTCCCTGCGCTGGGGGCAGCTCAGGGTGGGGGGGCTGCAGCCGGGGTCTTCTCCAGCCCCCTCACATCCCCAGACCTCCTGCATCCAGAGCATCCCGCAGAGCGATGCCTGCCGCCCGGGTCCTGCTCGAGGTGTCCGGAGGGGTGTGTGTGTGTCTCCTCCTGGACTCTGTCCCCTGCCTGCAGCCCTTCGCCTCCTCCTCCTCCTCCTCCTCCTGCTCCTCTGGTGCAGGGTGCAGCCGTGGGGCCAGGCATCCCCAGGGCAGGGGCAGGGGCAGGGGCAGGGCTGTCCATTGCTCTCCAGCCCCTCGCCAGGCTGGGAGGGGGTCAGGAATGGATCCTGCCCTCTGCGCGCACCAGAGCCTCCTCCTCTCCCTCCCTCCTCACCCCACAGGTGCCCCCAGCACCCACGCACAGCCCCATCCCCAGGACACGGGTGACACCGGCCGACACCAGGCAGCCTTGATGTGCTTTAATAAACCCTGGCATCCCACAGCGGGCTACGGGCAGGTCCCTGGGCCGGCGCGGGCAGCGCTCCTGCCTTGGTCAGGGGTGCCGGGAGACCCCCGCACAGTGGGGTGGGTTGATGTGGGACCATGTGGACCCCACAGCGAGGCCCAGAGACAGGCCTCTGTGGAGGCGTCACGTCCCCACGCCCATGACCAGGGCTGCCCCTCCCCACCAGCCCCAGAGCGTCCAGGGGAGGGCTGCGAGGAAGATGAGGGGCCTGGAGCATCTCTGGTGTGAGGAAAGGCTGAGAGAGCTGGGGCTGGTTAGCCTGGGGAAGAGAAGCCTGAGAGGGGATCTGATCAACACTTCTCAATATCTAAAGGGTGGGTGTCAAGAGGAAGGGCCAGACTCTTCTCAGTGGTGCCCAGCGACAGGACAAGGGGCAACGGGCACAAACTGGACCACAGGAAGTTCCACCTGACCGTGAGGAAAAACTTCTTCCCTCTGCGGGTGACCGAGCCCTGGGACAGGCTGCCCAGAGAGGTTGTGGAGTCTCCTTCTCTGGAGAGATTCCAAACCCGCCTGGACGCCATCCTGTGCGACCTGCTCTGGGTGATCCTGCTCTGGCAGGGGGTTGGACTAGATGATCTCCAGAGGTCCCTGCCAGCCCCCACCAGTCTGGGGTTCTGTGAATTTGCATCCCGTCCTAACGTTCAGTGCAGTGAATGGGACGGAGCACCAATCCATCTCAGCAGTGCTCACCCGCGAGGCTGGGGAGGGGGGTGCCCCAGAGCGAAGCCCCCAGCCCCATGCCGTCATCCCACACAGCTGCAGGGTGTCCCCGAGGTCTCTCCCAGCTCCTTTATAGGCACCATCACCAGGGCATGTTTTGCAGCACACCTGAGCCATCCAAAATGGGGACGAAGCAACCGCTTGGTCCCTGCACCCCTCCCTCGGGGGCCGGGCAGGGAGCCCGCCAGGGGGCAAAATCCCACGCAATGCGGAGCACCGAAACGCGTCAGGAGCCCAGGGCCGTGCCTGGCCCCAGAGCCCCAGCAGGGAGCGGAGAAGCTGGGGCAGACGGGACGTGGTGTTTAAACCTCGGCTGGCCGAGGGGATGCTGTAACGTGTCTGGCATTGCCTTCTCCTTCTCCTTCTCCTTTGCCTTTACCTTCGCCTTTGCCTTCTCCTCCTCACCCTACACATTTGCACTTCACCCTCCCTCCTCCTCCTCCTTCTTCCCCTCCTCTGAAGCCCCGCCAGGGTCCCCCATCCTGCAGACACTGGGTTTCCATCAGCTGCCACCCCTGATTTCCAGGGGGACGTCCCAGCCCCTCCTGAGCCCCTCGCATCTGTCCACACCGCCCGGGAAGGGCACGGGGTGCTGCCCGCTGTCACAAAGGCGGGTCTCTGCCTGCACCCCGTGTCACAATGGGGGGCTCTGCCTGCTGTAGTATTAAAAGGGGGCGCGGGGGCCCCGTGGGAGCAGGCAGCAGGCGCTGTGCATGGTAGTCTGGCCTTGTCTCGGCAGACTGCAGCCTCAGCCTCTGCCACACCAGCAGTGTTGGGGGTCCCCTCACTGGGGACCCAGGAAGTCATCGGGGACCCGCACCGCGGGCCTGTGCTGGTGACAGGAGTGCCACGGCCGCACCGCAGCCGGTGCCATGGGGCGCTCCAACATCCCCACCTTGCCTGAGCTGTTGCCGCTCCTGATGCTCGTGCTGCAGCTCAGCCTGATCTCTGCCATGCTGCGGGCCAAGCGGCTCCGGGTAGGTGACCGTTGCACCGCACCACACTGCACGCACCGCGGCACACCATGGGGTGGGGTGGGGTGGCGTGGGGTGGAGTGTCATGGGGGACTGTGGTGTGGGGCTGGGAGCTGTTCCCATCTCACCCCACTTCCGGGGGTCTTGCAGAAGTGGTGGAAGAAGTCGAAGCGTCGGACGAGCATGGCCAGAGCCCAGCCAGAGAAGCCGAGTGGTGAGTGGCCCCGGCACCGAGCGCCCTGCAAACAGCCAACACTCCACAGCAGCCCTGACCCAGGGCTGTGCTGGGGGCTGCCGGCCGCTCACTCTGTCTCATCCCTCAGCAGCTTCTACCCTGGCAGACGGAGGAGTAGGGAAGCCTACAGTGACCCTGGAGACATGGTGAGTGCTGGGGAGACCCCCAGATCCTGCCCCAGACCCTCGCCCCGTGCCCTGCCCCTGCCTGCATTGGGCAGCCCTTCCCACCGGCCATGGGGGGGGTGCTGCCCGCAGGTCCCACCGGAGGGGCTGGGGTGCAGCGGGTCTCTTCCTTCTCCTCTTCTGTAGGGACAACACAGAGGCTCCGAGCAGGAAGCGCCTGTCCCGGTGGGCCCCGCTGGCCTCCATGGACTCCCTGGGCTCCCTGTCAGGGAGCAGGTCCTCTTCCCTCAGCTCCCTCTATTCTTTCCCGGAGCCCTGGCATGGTGCAATGGCGGAGCTGGCAGCGCTCACCCGCCCGGGGCCCCCCAAGGCTGCCGAGGGGCCGGTGGCAGAGCCAGGGCCAGCCCTTGGCCAGGACCCCCCGCTGGAGCTGCCCCCGCGGACAGAGCAAGAGCGGGTCCCTGGGGAGGGCAGGGACAGGCCGCAGAGCCCCGTGGACGTGGAGCCGCCCCTCAGCAGCCACTCAGCCATGGCCACGGCCAAGGGGCAGCTTGTCCTCGACCTCATCCGCACTCTCCGGGACACCCAGGCAGTGACCGAACAGCAATGCAAGCAGCTGCAGACGGATCTGGCCCTGTGGCAAGGGGGGGCGGCGGTAGCCTGCGGTGGGACCAGAGCGTGGGCCCAGTGCCTTCAAGCGGAGTTGCCGTGGGTGGATGAGGACGTGGCCATGGACAAGGCTGCGGATGGGGACATGGCAAAGGACAAAGACACAGGTGCAGACAGAAGCAGCGCCATGGAGCAGGGCAGGAGAAGCCTTGAGGAGCTGGGCAGGAGCAGCCCCATGGAGCAGGGCAGAAGCAGCCCCAGGGAGCTGGGCAGGAGAAGCCCCATGGAGCTGGGCAGGCAGAGCCCAGTGGAACAGGGCAGGAGAAGCCTTGAGGAGCTGGGCAGGAGCAGCCCCACGGAGCTGCATAGGAGAAGCCCTAAAGAGCCGGGCAGAGGAAGCCCCATGGAGCCGGGCAGAATGAGCCCCATAGAGCTGGGCAGGAGAAGCCCCACAGAGCTGGGCAGAAGCAGCCCCATGGAGCTGGGCAGGAGGAGCCCCATGGAAGTGAAGAGGCACGGCTCCGTGGGCCTAGAGAGCAGCAACCCCGTGGGGCCAGGCAGGAGCACCCTGGCAGAGCGTGGTGCCCAGCAGCAGGTCCCCCCGGGCCGGGCGTGTGGCCAGGCAGCCCCAAGGCTGTGCCGGGCAGGACGGTGCCTGCGGGAGGGCTGCGCCCGGCTCTGGCGCTGCCTCAAGGCCTGGTGGAGACGCCGCTGCCGGCCCCTCCACATCCGCTTCTGCAAGCCCCCGTGGTGGCAGCGCTGGTCCCAGAAGAGCAGCAGGTTCCCTGGCTACTGAGCTGCCGGGGGCATGCGGGGCCGGGAACCCCCCTGGGGCACCCCTGCATCTGCAGTGTTATGAAAATAAATATTTTCTCTATCCCTAATGCTGTGGTTCAACTGCCCATCCCATGGCTGAGGGAGCAACCCCCTCAGTGCTCGACCCCGGCGGGGACGGGCTGGCACCAGGCACCACTGGCACCCACAAAACCGGGGGTGGGGGTGGCTGGTGCCCCAGCGGGTGTGCTGGCGTCTGGGGACCTGGGTGGGCTGGGGAAATAGCACCTCCTCAAGTTCCACAAGGGCAAAGTCCGGCCCCGGTGAGGAACAAGGCCAGGCACCAGCACAGGCCGGGGCACGTGGCTGGAAAGCGGCTTGGCAGAGAAGGTCCTGGGGGTGCTGGTGGGGGGCCGCAGGCCCCTGGGGCCAGGCAGGGGTCCTGACCAGAGGCGAGGGATGAGCGACTTGCTCCTTTTGACAGATGTGGTGCCTGACGGTCTGCCACTGGAACCAACCAAGGGACGTGGGGGCTGAGGGGAGGCCTCACAGCCTCTGTACCCAACGCCTTCGTTCTCCACTGCTCCCCTCCTCCAGTCAACAGCACAACAAGCCTTGTCAAGGGCCAGTCGGCACACAATACTTGACTGAGTCCCACCTCGCCAACAGTATAAATCTGGCTTTCAGAACCCTCCATTTTGAGGATGAGAACGGGTGGACGGCCTGGACCTCTCCCCCCCCGCCCCAAGCAGGGACGCCTCTTTGGTAAGACTTGTGCCTCTGACTGTGTCGGGTGTTCCCCCGGGAAAGTACACTTAACAAAAGCGCTGAACAATTATGTCCAGCTGGATCTTTGCACTAAGTGTATTTATCGGTGAAATTCTGAACTTGTTTCATCTGCCGCCCCAATAAATGACCTGTCTTTTCGACTTTGCGACAGTGTCTCAGTGAAGGTCCTTGAGAGGGCTCCGACAGGCAAACGTGGACTCTGCTAAGTGGCCACGCGCGTAACGCTTTAGACGTGAACCCTTGAGCAAGTCTAGGACTTAGACTGGACCTAGCCGCACCTCGGCTCCTGAGAAGGAGTTGAGAAAGCAAGGGGGTCCTCCCTGAACCTGGGCACTCGACGGGAGGGCCCCCCTCAGCCACGTGTGAGACTCGTACTCTTCTCGCAACAGTAAAATTGGCATCATGGACAGGATTGCCGTGGATAAACTGCGGCGAAAATACCTGTGCGCGCCATCCCGAGTGGGAGTAGAATGGGGCCAAAAATTTTGGAAAGATGAGGACAACGTGGTGGAGTGGATGGACCAGTGTAGAAGTGAGCCTGGCAGTTTGGCCAGGGGACCTTCTTCTCGGTGGAGACCTGCTACGGTGCCCTCATCAGGAACTTCTCCTTCTACCCCGATGAGGGCCCAGGGCCCCCCTGCAGCTGGGGAGGGCAGACCCCTGCCAGGACCCCTGCCCCCCTCCCCCCAAGGCTACCCCTGACTCCCCCTCTCTGGCACCCCCAGGCAGGAGCATCCATGGGGAACCCCCCTGCCTCTGGGGGTTATTCCTGGCAGCCACGGCCCTGGCAGCCCCCACGGGATCCTGAGCCGAGATGCCACCGCTGCCACGGCACCACGGCGAGGGAAAGGGGTCGGGAATGGGAGCCACCAGCTTCACGGGGCCGGCGGGACAGGACGGCATCATGGACAGTATTGCCGATTGGGAGTAGAATGGGGCCAAAAATTTTGGAAAGATGAGGACAACGTGGTAGAGCGGATGGACCAATGTAGAAGTGAGCAAAAGATTAAAAAAGGTAAAGGCAAAGGAATTGTTAGTGCAGCATTGGGGCTTGTTTGTCTTGTGTGCAAAGGAAAGCCAAAAGTCTCCTTCCCCTAAATGAACTGCAGATGTAGAATATGCCTCTTTGAAACCACAAAAGGAGATATCGAAAACCTCTTTGACCAGTGAGAACGCAACCAGTGAGAAATTGGAGACACGAGAAGTTGCCCTCAGACTGAAAACCAAAGCTTAAAACCAGGGAATGGGGAACCTGAAATGCTGTTGGCCTGAGCAGAAGGGTGAGAAAAACAACTGCAGGAAAAGTGAAATCTCTTCCTAAATCAAATGCTGTTCTCAGTCTCAGGTAAACAAGTCTGCAAATTAATGCGCCGTGCAGATCCCGAGACATGGGATGGAGACATCTGGAATGATAATGGTAACGGTGAACTGGTGGAAGATTCCGATCTTACCCCAGAACCCGTGCCTATATGACCACTGATCAAAACCGAAACTACAAACAAAGGGGATGATGATGTTCGTACAACCGTACACATGTTCCCCTGGTGTCCTGCTGAATTGGCAAAGTTACAGGAAAAGTATTACAGGAACTCGGAGGAGTCCGAGACAGAATATGTGTGTTGAGTCTCCCTTACGGGGAGGATCGAATCTTGCCGAGCGAGGAAGAAGCAGGAGGGTATTGGGGCCCTGGAGTTTTTTTAACCGCTGCACCGGGCAATCGTAACTACTCATTAACTACGTGGGCTGCCAAGTGGGCTGGCAAGAAAGAAGAGATCCTCTTGTTATCAAAACATCAGGATTCTCTGACTTGGCTGTGTCTGTACAAAAGGCAGCCTGCATTCAAGCGATGTACAAGGGACGTGTTGATGTGCATGATTAACTCCCCTTATCCATGGGCTCACGGACAGCCTAAAGACATATGTAGCCAGTGTCCAGGATGGGGTCCGAGCCACTCAGGAGGCTAATGCTGGACCTTACCGTGCACCCTGAGCAGGGAGACCCAACTATAGGGATCAGCCGATACCCACCTGGAGTGAGTTTGTACAAGAAATAGTGAATTATTGGCACCACATGGGCTGGATTGGATTGACCTCTGTTAAACTCCCAGAACCACTCCCTCAACAAGCTTGTCAGGTCCACAGCACTAAGCCTAAACCAGCGTTCAGACCCAAGTTCGATAAGGAACGTAACGCTCTGTGGCGTAGAGCCTTGCCGATGGGAGTGCCATGGCACTTACTGTATATTCCCATTGTAACCTGTGGCAAAAGGGACCAGAAGGGCCAGAGAGACTGCGAGAGCTTAGCTCCCACTCTTTCAATGCCACCAAAATGAGATAGTCAGACCTTGCAAAGGCTCGCTGTCCTTAGTGCGAGCAGTGAAGCGAGTGGAACAGGCAAGAAAAGGACAGATCTGATCATTCGGGGGCCTTTCCATCTCCTGGATACAGCGCGCAAGGGTGCAGCCGTTGCCCAGAAGCCTACAGCCCGGAAATGGTACGCCTGTCTGGATGGTACCGATGAAACCACATCGGTTACAGAAGGCAGCATTAAAGTATCTAAATTACAGGAAGATAGAGACAGCACGGTGTTATTGCAAATCCCGCCAAGCAAAGCGTCTGTGATTCAGGGGGCACCTCCTCTGAAGGAAGGCAGTGACCTTCAAGGGGTCTGGTTCACTGATGCACCATCTAAGAGGCAAACCCATGAGTGGAAGTATAAGGCGGTGACACTGGAAGTGGCCCCGGGGGAAAAGTTAAGCACAGGAACAGATAAAGGAATCGCACGAGTAGGGGAGCTTAGGGCAGACCTACCGGCCGCCCAACATGGCGCCAGCCATATCTATCCCGACTCATCTGCTGGTTTTAAGGGATCCACAGAGCGAGTGGGTCTCTGGGCAGCCAACGACTGGCAGGTAAAGAGAGTCCCGCTCTGGCAAACCGCTGACAGTTGGAAACAATTGCAGAACTAGGAGAACAAAGGGTGTCGCGTATTGGGTGGGTGACAGGACAGGACTGATCAGCTCCTATCGCTGCCCACTTCAACCAACAAATCGATAGCCTCACCCCACTACAGGACATGGATGTCGTGAGCGATGACCACAAATGGGAACGCTTACTTGAATGGCTGCACGGGAAACGAGGCCACAGCGGGTGAGCCCATTTGTATGGGGAAGGTATAGCCCGAAGATGGCCCGTCTCGGTAAAGCCGTGTGATCGAGCGGTAGCTGCCTGCTCACGATGTCGTTTATAATTTAACAAAGACCATCCAAGTAAGGCACCTCCCCTGCATATCCGGGACAAGAAAACACTGTGGCACATCTGGCAGATCGACTAGAGTGGCCCACTATGACCCTCAGGGGGTAAAAAATACATAGTGGTGAGAGTGGAGGTCATTTCAGGAGCTCCCATGGCTGCAGCCGTCACGGCTGCCACTGGGAAAAATACAGTCCTTAGTCTGAAGGAGTGGTTTAGTACACTTCCCCTTCTTGAGGGGATTCAAAGCGATAACTGGTCGCATGTTTCAGCATTTTTCAGCTGCAGTGGTACAAGACTGGTCAAAGGAAGAAGGGATCCGGTGGGTATTCCATACTCGGGCAGCAGGGTCCTGCCAGCCAGCGGTGCCTACACAGCTGTATGTATGCTGCTCTGTCTGTACCGCTCTATCTGTGCATCTCTAGAGCTCTAGGTCTCTCTCTATAGCTCATGCCCCAGGGGGGCCGGGACCCCTCAGCCCTGCAGCCGGGGCAGCCCCAGTGGGCATGGGGGTCCCACTGTCGGGCTCCTCTTCCCTGGTGCTGGTGGAGCTCCCACCCTGCAGCTCTGCGGGGAACGGGGGGTGCTCAGGACGTGCCACCCTCATGGGGCACCCGCGGCCACCGCTGGTGCTGGGGGAGGACCCACGTGGGCAGGGGGTGCAGCGGGGTGCCTTGTCTCTCCTCCTGTGCAGGGGGAGCAGGGAAGGGTGGAGCAGGGAGCGTCTGTTCCGGTGGGCCCCGCTGGCCTCCATCGACTCCCTGGCCCAGCGGTGCGGAGTGGCGGAGGGGGGAAGTTGGGGCTCCTGGTTGCCCCTGTCTAGACATAGCCCACCACCCCCCCCAAAGTGACGTGACTGTTCTTTGATCCCTGTTGATCCCTTCATGGTAACTGGGCTCAGCCAAACCATCAGGAAGTCCTGCAATGAGCTTACCAGGGTTGCAAACAAGCTTTGAGACAGTCCGCTCAAGGCATGGTCCCTCACAGGGGCTCCCTGCCAGGTGCCTGAGGGAGGGGTGCAGGGACTGAGCAGTTGCTTCCTCCCCGTTTCGGATGGCTCGAGTGTGCTGCAAAACCTGCCCGGGTGATGGTGGCTAGAAAGGAGCAAGGAGAGACCTCAGGGACACGCGGCTGGGGTCACCCTGCAGCCCTGCTGGGAGCTGCTTGCGTGCATGGCTGGTGTGGGGCCAGGGGCTCCAGGGGACCCCCCTCCCTGGCCTCGGGGGTGAGCACCGCCGAGATGGATTGGCACTCAGTGCCATTCACTGCACTGAACGTTAGGACGGGATGCAAAGATGTTGGTGTAAGGCTTCCTGAGGAGGCAGCATGTACCGCACGATGGGTGCTGCCATGCGCATGCGCAAGAGCCAGGGCGCGAAAAGGCTTCCCGAGGAGGCAACACGTACCGCACGTGCTGCACGAACGGCACGTACGTAACCGCGATCTGCGCATGAGCGTGGGACCCTATATAAAGGAGCGCACGTGCTCCAGTAAGTGGCAGGGCTTTTCTCCTTCTTCCTCTTCTCCTCGTGCATCTTCCGGAACCTGCTTCGACAAAACCTGCGACGCTAGGACACCATAGAGGGAGCTAACAGAACATCCCTGGACTCGGAGTGGTGGTAATTAGACTCGTCCCCGACTTGGTCCCTTCCCCTCTCTACCTCTCTATCTCACTACCTCTCTATTTCTCTACCTCCCTATCTCTCTCTCTCTCTCTCTCTCTCCTTTGCCCTTCCCCGCTCTCCCAGTTGTCTCTTCATATGCAGCCCATATCCCCCTGTTCATAAAAAATAAAGCTGAAAGGTTGTATGACATCTGACCTCGTTTGTGTCTTAATCTCGCTCTTGGGATCGTATACGGCAAGTCTACCCCTGGGGAGACCTAAAGGGAGTAAAGGAGGCTGTAAAGAAACCCCCCCATATGTGCCCACTAGTTAAAACGGAATACGTATATCAAGACAATAATGACAATTGCCCCCAGGTTATTACCAAAGAAACTCCTTTCACGGCAACCGAATTGGCCAAGCTGCAAACTGACTTTTGTAGGACTGCCAGAGAATCCGAAACTGACTATGTTTGGAGGGTGTCCCTGTCGGGGGGAGATGGGATTTTGCTGTCGGAGAAAGAGGCGGAAGGATATTGGGGCCCAGGCGTGTTTTTAACCACTGGCGACCGCCGAGCCCCATGGTCATTAACTCAAAGGGTTGCACATTGGGCAGGAGGGTTGAACCCCTTGGAAAGGGGAGACCCCCTAGCCATAACAGGCTCGGTAGATCAGCTGTTGGAAAGTGTGCAGAAAGCAGCTTGTCTGCAGATGATGTACGATCAGGAACTTAAGCCCAACCTGAGCTCCCCAATGTTGTTGCCAGTAGATCCCAAAGGAATGACGCCCCTGATATGGGGACTTCCCGACTCCTTAAAACCTATCGGGATCCAACTGCAGGGGAAAATTCAAAATATACCCAGGGAGGAGAGAATTGCGGCTGCCCTGGAGGGAATGGTGACCCCCGAGCATCGGCGGCTAGGGAGGAAGGTGTGGACATGGGGGGAGATAGCACAAGAGTTAATTAACTATGGGAGAAAGTATGGCCCTGTTAGCCGTTTATACCAGAAGGTTGAAACCAGAGCTGTGTGAGCAGCAGAACTGGGAAGCGGGCGACTGCCATTCTCTGGGAGGAGCCCAGATCTAACCATAAAAGAAAAGCCCCTAACCCGACAAGGATTATGGCAATTGGGGCTGCAAAAGGGTGTTCCCAGGGATTTGATGGATGGACTCCCGACTAAGAAGTTAGAGTTGCTTGTGCAAAGATGGTCCAGGCAGGGAACTGCTCCTAGACCAAGTTGTAATACCAGACCAATAGTGAACATGGGGGAGGAACAAAAAGGGGCCGAAAGGATGGCGGGAAACTAAATCCTCCGTCCCCCCAGGGTGAGGGGGGAGGCGGAGGGTGGATGTTTATAAGGCAACTCACCTGCAACGAAAAAGGGGACATACTGATTACAGTGGTGGTAGGGCCAAAGAAAAGGCCTGTAACCTTTTTAGTTGACATCGGAGCCCAAATTACAGCACTAAGACGAACTGAGGCGGAACAATGTGGTATCTCAATCCCGTCCAAACGCCTCAGAGTCCTAAATGCCCTGGGTAAAACCCAAACCGTACCTATGACCCCAGTGACATTGTGGCTACCGGGAGAAGAAGGTCCCGTTAACACCATGGCAGCAGTGGGGCCCTTCCAGATGAACCTCTTAGGTATAGATGTCCTGAAGGGTAAACAATGGCGGGATACCCAGGGGAATTTGTGGTCTTTCGGTGTCCCCCAAATTAGGCAGTTAACCGGAACCTTTGGTGCAGCAGTGCGCCTGCTGCAAGCGGCGCCTCCCCTCCCTCCTTCCCGGCTAACCAGTGTAAAACCCTATCCATTACCGTTGGGAGCAAGAGAAGGTATTGTGCCAGTACTAGAGGATTTGAAAAAACAAGGAGTTGTAGTCCCAGCACAATCTCCTTTTAATTCCCCTGTGTGGCCAGTACAAAAACCTAATGGCACGTGGAGATTAACAGTAGATTATCGCAGGCTTAATGCAAATATGGGTCCATTGACAGCAGCGGTACCAAATACTGCCGAGTTGATAGCGACTATCCAGGAACGAGCCCACCCCATCATGGCAACAATTGACATTAAAGATATGTTTTTTATGGTTCCCCTGCAACCTGAGGACCAAGATCGCTTTGCTTTTACGTGGGAAGGCCAACAATTCACTTTCACCCGACTCCCACAAGGGTATAAGCATTCCCCCACTCTAGCCCACCATGCATTAGTGCAGGAACTAGAGGCAGTCCAAGTAGAGAAGGAAGTCAGTGTTTACCAATATATCAATGACATTCTTGTGGGAGGGGATGAGATAGAGAAAGTTCGGATAACTCAGGATAATATAATTTCCCACCTAGAAAGTTTGGGGTTGAAAATTCCACCGGAAAAGGTACAAACACCCTCAAGCGAGGTAAAGTTTTTAGGGATCTGGTGGAAAGGAGGAATGACATGCATTCAACCGGACACCCTTTCCTCATTAGATCAGATTAAAATGCCAGAGTTGAAAAAGGATTTGTAACATGTATTAGGATTATTTGTGTTTTGGAGAAAGAATATTCCCGATTTTTCGATTATTGCAAGACCACTGTATGACTTATTGCGAAAAAAGGCCCAATGGGAGTGGACCCCGGTCCATGATGAGGCATTACGACTGCTAATATTTGAAGCAACTGCCCATCAAGCTCTCGGTCCCATTCACCCCACAGATCCTATCCAAACTGAGTGGGGGTTTGCCCAGACCGGGCTCTCGATTCATTTATGGCAAAAGGGGCCAGTGAAGCCCATTCGGCCTATTGGGTTTTACTCGCGCAGTTTTAAAGACGCTGAAAAAAGATACACAGCGTGGGAGAAGGGCCCATTTGTAGTTAGTCCAGCTTTGAGAGAGGCTGAACGAACCATTCGAAAGCAACCCATAATTCTTCGGGGCCCGTTTAAGGTGACTAAAGCAGTCCTAGCGGGAACCCCACCCCCTGATGGGGTGGCTCAGACAGCCTCTGTGCAAAAATGGTATGCTGTCCTGGTTTCAGCTGAGAGGATTGATTTTTCTTCATAGTAGCTAGTGTGAGGATATGTTTTGGATTTGTACTGGAGACAGCATTGATAATGTAGAGATGTTTTTGTTCTATGGACCTGTTGTTGAGCAGTGTTTACGCGGGGCCAAGGCCTTTTCTGCTCCTCGCACCGCCCTGCCAGTGGGACGGCTGGGGGTGCACAAGGAGTTGGGAGGGGACATAGACAGTACAGGTGACCCAAACTAGCCAAAGGGGGTATTCCATACCACGTGACATCATGCTCAGCATAAAAGGGGGCTAGCCGGGGAGAGGCAGCAGCAGCTCCAGGACGCGTGGCTCGGGGACAGTCCGGTTTCGGGACAGGTCTGAGCGTGCGGTCTGAGTTGTACGGTCCTCGGGTGAGAAACTGCATTCTGTATCACCAGTTTCATATACTCTGTTAAGTACTGTTTTGTTTTGTTTTGTCTTGTCTTCCCCTCTCCCTTTGCAATCCTAGTAAACTGTCCTTATACCAACCCACCAGGTCTTGTCTTTTTCCTTCCCATTCTCCTCCCCATCCCACTGGGCGGGGGGGGGGGGGGGGGAAGTGAACAAGCGGCAGCGTGGTGCTCAGCTGCCGGCTGGGGTAAAACCACGACATATGCCCAGATAGAACATTATTGTGACATATTTACAGTGTCTGAGGGAGCCACAAAGAGGTTAACTATCCAAGAAGAGGTGGGCCCAGATAAAGAAACAGCTGAGCTTCCCCCTGTGATACAGATAGCTCCCCCGTTTTCTGAACAAATCCACAAGGTGTGGTTCACAGATGCCTCGTCAAAATGAGAAGGAAAGGTCTGGAAATATCGAGCTGTAGCACTCCAGGTAGAAACCAAAGAACAAATCATTACCGAGGAGAGGGTAGCGCACAAGGGGGAGAACTGGTCGCATTATGGAGCGTGTTCCAACATGAAGCCCAAACCACCTCCCCTGTATACGTTTATACTGACTCTTAGGCAGTATTTAAAGATTGCACAGAATGGCTACCATTTTGGGAGCAAAATGGGTGGGAGGTTAACAGAATACTGATATGGCAAAAGGAAAAATGGCAAGACATCCTTGCAATTGCTAGACGTGGGGAATTTGCAGTGGCGTGGGTGGCCTCCCGCCAACAAAGTGACACCCCAGCGAGCCGGTGGAACACTGAAGTAGACGAGTTAGCTTGGTTAGCTCCCCTTCAAAACACCCAAATAGCAGAAGACTGGGAGCGATTGTTGGAATGGTTGCATGTAAAGAGGAAACATTCAGGGATCAAAGACCTCTACTGTGAGGCCCAGGCTTGAGGTTGGCCTGTTGCTAGAGAGAAATGTAAGACTTGTGTGTCCGCTTGCGAACAATGCCGTACCCGCTTAGAAAGACACCCCCTGGAAGATGATCCCCTACACTTGAGGGAGGGGAAAGGGCTGTGGGAAACCGGCAAGTGGACTACGTTGGTCCCTTCCAGAAGTGAGAAGGAAAGCATTATGTGTTGGTCGGAGTGGACATAGTGTCAGGGTTGGTCCAAGCCGCAGCATTTGCCAGAGCTACTGGAGAGAACATGGTGAAGGCATTGAAAGAGTACCTTCCCCAAACCACGGTCGATTCAGTTGGACAATGGTTCTCACTTTACAGCTAAGATAGCTCAGGAATGGGCAGCCCGGGAAGGAATTTCATGGGTGTTCCACACCCCATACTACCCGCAAGCGAATGGAATCCTGGAAAGAACAAACGGGCTACTCAAACGCTTCCTGAAACCACATAGACCAGGATAGGCTGAGCGGATGGGAGATGCAGTGACCAGCGTAAATAGCCGCTGAGGAATGAATGGATGCCCAAAAATTACAGCATTTTGCCCACAAGCCCCGACAATCATACCCACCTCCCACAGCCCTGATCACCCTGACAACCCATCCCACTTCCCCAGACAACCTGTTTTAGTTGAACTCCCCACCGTGGGAGCAGTACCGTTAGTGTTAGACACCCCAATAAATAAATACACTTGGAAAGCAAAAGACGCCAGCGAGAAAATCCATAAGATTCACACTAAATGGATTACTCCTTCCTTCTAACCCGAGGAGCGAGTTTGTTTCTGTTCTTGTTTTTCAGGACAGAGCAACTGACCCAGACACATACCCCCAGAAGAAGCCAGACAGACATCGATTGCAGTTTGATCCGAATGCACATGCTATTTTTGATTATTCTAATTCAGAAGTGTATTTATGACAGCGATGAAAAAACAATTCCTCTACCTTCCCCTGACCCATATGATCCCTTTAAGGACAACGAATTTGTATTATTGGCTAAAGCAGTAAGCCGAACCTTCAATTTGAGTCATTGTTGGGTTTGTGGAGGACCTCTGGGGTTGTCGAGTTGGCCGTGGACGTCCGCACCCCTCACCCCAGACCAAATCGTGAGCAACTATAGTGAAACCGCGGACGGCACTTGGGGCGACAGTGGGACATGGCCAATTCAATATCCGACTGTAGGGCAGTGTTGTCTAAACCATACTCAAAGGGGAGGGATCTAAGTGGGGGAAAGTAAATGTCAGTGGACACTCACTCGTAAGCTAGTTGATAAAGATAGGAGGGTCTACATATGGATGTGGCTTAATGAGACTGGGCGCACTCAGGGATTCAAGGGATATTGGTCAAACAAAAATGAAACCCTGTCTGTCCCACGAACCAATTATAAGCAAATTTGTGAGTGGAAAAATAATTCTGGCGCTTGGTATTGCACCGGCAGAACAAATAATCGCCCAACCATGTTTTTTAGCCCTCTGGGCGACAACACCACAACTTATTTTCAATTCCCAGAAGGGGCAGCTGGACCATTTACTCATGGCGTTAAGGCTAAGAAAGGGCATTATTGGATCTGCGGACATACCTCATATAAACATTTACCCGCAAGCTGGTCAGGAATCTGCTACATAGGGATTATCCGGCCCTTATTTTTTCTTTTGCTGGAGATAGGTGGACCTCGGTTAGGAGTAAAACTATATGATAACCTCAGAGATAGAAGTATTGCCCGTAAGACGCGATCTATTGAGGTAAATTTAGGTGGGATGCAAAAATGGGGAAACAATGAGTGGCCTCCTGAGCAAATAATTCAACATTACGGACCTGCCACCTGGAACCCTAATGAACCAATATCTGGGGCAAGAGAACCAATTTATAATTTAAATCAGATAATCAGATTGCAAGCGGCTCTAGAAATTATTACCAATAAGACTGCCGATGCACTAGATCTTTTAACTCAGCAGTCCCGACAGATGCGCACAGCAATTCTTCAGCACCACGTGGTCCTAGATTACCTGTTAGCTGAAGAGGGAGGGGTGTGTGGGAAGCTAAATGCTTCCAACTGCTGTTTAGAAATCGATGAAGCAGGTGAAGGGGTCCTCCAACTGACCAAAGACATTAGAAAATTAGCCCATGTCCCCGTCCAAACCTGGAACGGTTGGGACGGTAATTTGTGGTCCTGGTTACCAGGAGCGCCACGGGTAAAACAGCTGCTATTGTGTTTGCTATGTGAGGTTGTCGCTTTAATATTTTTGCCATGTGTAATCCCTTGTTTTATCCAATTAATCCGACATGTAGTATCTAATATGCAATTTGTTCCTACCACCTCACCTGATGGCCTAAAACGGATCCATGCCGTTCACCAGTCAGAGCCAATCACGGTACCCATTGTTTAAACCCTTTCAAATTCCCAAATTGTCTGAGAGAAAGATTGCATATTAGTACCCATATTGTACCTGCCAGTTGTTCTATGTTTGCTATAATGGAAAACTACCTCATTAACCTGATTTTTCAAGTTTGTTCTGCAAAGTTAAACATTGTTTGCTATTGAGCATTCCTCTACCATACCCCACATCATTCTTCCTTCCTGCAACTTCCCTTTGCCCCGTCCCTATTTCTCACTCTTACTCTCTTCCCTCTACCTTCTCCTTCTCTTTCCCCTTTTCCCACCACCACTAAGGAGACTGCAATATCGAGCCACGGGGTGGTGTCGCGGACCGCTGCTGCGTGCAGTTTGTCTCGACACTGCCGTCGCACCACCATTTCCCTGCATTGACGTCCTGCCTCGGAGGGCACTGCCCCCCCCCCCCGCCCCCCCCCCCCCCCCCCCGCGGTCTGCGGACAAGCGCAACCGTGCGCATGCGCAAGAGCCAGGGCGCGAAAAGGCTTCCCGAGGAGGCAACACGTACCGCACGTGCCGCAAGAATGGCACGTACGCAGCTGCGATCTGCGCATGAGCGTGGGACCCTCTATAAAGGAGCGCACGTGCTCCAGTAAGTGGCAGGGCTTTTCTCCTTCTTCCTCTTCTCCTCGTGCATCTTCCGGAACCTGCTTCGACAAAACCTGCGACGCTTGGACACCATGGAGGGAGCTAACGGAACATCCCTGGGCTCGGAGTGGTGGTAATTAGACTCGTCCCCGACTTGGTCCCTTCCCCTCTCTACCTCTCTATCTCACTACCTCTCTATTTCTCTACCTCCCTATCTCTCTCTCTTTCTCTCTCTCTCCTTTGCCCTTCCCCGCTCTCCCAGTTGTCTCTTCATATACAGTCCTTATCCCCCTGTTCATAAAAAATAAAGCTGAAAGGTTGTATGACATCTGACCTCGTTTGTGTCTTAATCTCGCTCTTGGGATTGTATCGAACCTTCCCTGATATCGGATCGGGACACCTTGGCCCAGAGCCGCTCGTGCCGGAGCGGGCAGGGACCGGGCTGTCCCCAGCCCTGCTGCCTGCACCCTGCCCTGCCTCCTGCCTTCTAAGCCCCTCCAAAGCCCGGGGGCTGTGGGCTGGGGCTGAAGCGCCGCAGATGCCCCTCGCCTCCGCACCACCTGTGCCACAACCTGCCCCGTCCTCAGCAGCGTGACCGGGGGTCAGTGCAAGCACCGGGCCCCGGATCAGCAGGATCAGAGCTGGGGTCAGGTGCTGCAGGAAAAGGCAGAGCCCCTGCGAGGCGGGACGGCACCCGCACCCAGCTTAAAGCCAAGGCAATTTATCCCACGGGGGGTTCCTGACCGTCCCCCACAGCCACGCTGCAGGGCAGGAGGGGGCAGCGGCTGCTCGGGGGGTGGGAAGGTAAAAATAAGGGGGAGGTGGGGGCTGGATCGGGGCCCCAGCAATCCTGGCCAGGGCTGCTATAAAAAGAACGATCAGCCGATTCTCAGCTCTCCTTCTGGCAGCGGGCGGGTGCCGAGGGGCCGGGTGCCACGGGACCTGGGGTGCAGCACCCCGACCCCAGTGCTGCGGAGGGGTCCCCAGGGGTTTGCTCCCGGTGGGGCACACCGCAGACCTGCAGTTGCCAGGGCCACGGTGCCAGGCGCTGTGGACACCCGCCCGTTGGCAGGGTTTAATGCAAGTCACGGGGTCGGGGTCTGGGCCGGTGATGGGAGGTGTGCCGAGCGGGGTGCCCCTGGCTGGGGATGCAACTGGGGGTGCTTTCGCCCAGCCTGCCCCGCTTCTCTCCGCAGCCCCCTCAAAGGCCCTGCCACCCTCCCCGAGCTGACCCTGCTCTCGCTGCCTCACTGTATGGGGTCTGGCTGGGATGGAGTTAATCTTCCCCACGGCAGCCCCCATAGTGCTGGGCTGTGTATCAGTAGCCAGCAAGATGTTGGTAACACCCAGCGGTTTGGCTACTGCTGAGCAGTGCCGGCACACATCCAGGCGCTCTCTCCAACATTTCTCCCCCTCCCTGGCCACAGCAGTAGCTTGGGGGTGGGCAAGATCTTGGGAGGGCACACAGCCAGGACAGCTGACCCCAACTGACCCAAGAGCTATTCCATACCAGATGATGGCTGCTCAGCAATAAGAAGCTGAGAGACAGGGGGAGGAACTGGGAGCATGCGTGGGTTTTTCTACAATGTTTGTCGTCTGGAGCAACCGCTATGCGTACTGAAGCCCTGCGTCCCAGGAAGTGGCCAGACATCGCCTGCTGATGGGAAGTAGAGAATAATCTTCTGCTCCTGCTTTGCTTCCATGCTTCCAGCCTTTTGCTGTATTAAACTTTATTTTGAGTCACGAGTTTGGGGTTGTTTTTTTCCATGTTATTTTTCTCCCCACCCTGCCCTGCTGAGGAGGGGAGTGATAGAGCAGCTGGGTGGGCACCTGGTGTCCAGCCAAGGTTAAACCACCACACCCACTGCCCCAGCCGCTTGCCGAGGAACCGGCTGCTTCCCTGCCTGTGGCAGCTGGGCACTTCTCCTGGGGAGGCTCTGCCCGCCATGGAGCACCTGGTGCTGGGCTTGGTGCTGCTGTCCCGGACCCTGGACTCTGCCAGCCCCCGGCACCGGCGAGACCTCGACCCTGTCAAGGTGCTGGACATGGCCCCCAGCTCCTTCGATGACCAGTACCAGGGCTGCAGCCGCATGATGGAGGAGGAGCTGCAGGAGCTCAACCAAACTGAGTTCGCCAGCAACAGAGTCTACAATGAGGCCTGGAGTCAAGCCATTGCTGAATGGCAGAGCAAGCAGCACCACGTCTCCCGTGTGCCAGCGCTGCGACTGGAGCATGTGGTCACCCTGCTGGCATACACCCAGGACTCCCCCCTGTACCTGGAGTTCAACGCAGCCGTGCGTGTGGCCGGGCGCTCCCGTGAGGAATACCTGAACACCTTCCACTTCAAGGTGCTGCATTTCCTCCTGAGCGAGGCCCTGCGTATCCTGCGGGACGCCCAGCCCCAAAAATGCCACAACGTCTACCGGGGCGTAGACATTCGCTTCACCGCCCGGCACCACCAATCCATCCGCTTTGGCCAGTTCACCTCCACCTCCCTCCAGAAAGACAAAGCCTGGCAGTTTGGCCAGTTCACCTCCACCTCCCTCTGGAAAGGCAAAGCCTGGCAGTTTGACCAGGGCACCTTCTTCTTGGTGGAGACCTGCTACGGTGTCCTCATCAGGAACTTCTCCGTCTACCCTGATGAGGAGGAGGTCCTCATCCCACCCTTTGAGATCTTCAAGGTCACCAACATCACCCACAATGGGAACAGAACCATCATCCAGCTCCGCTCCCAGGGCGCAAGCAGCACCTACAACTGCGAGTGGGTGAAAGGTGAGTGCCTGTGGGGACGGTCCCTCCCCAACACCGGGGTGTGGGGTGCAGGAATGGGGGTGGCCCCATCCCACCAACTCTGCCAGGAAAGGGGGTCTCGATGGTGGGGAGGGCGAGGGGGGCAGCTTGCCTTTGGACGCGCATCCTTGCACGTCTCCCAGCCGCTCTCCCCTGGGGTTTGCAAAGGGGCCCTTAGCGGCAGAGCACGGCACAGCGTGGCATGGCACAGCGTGGCACGGCTGGGGAGGGGCGAGGAGCGGCACGGTACGTTGCGTGCAGCAGCCGTGCAAACGGTTGGTTTCTTTGGCAGAGAAGAGCTCCAAGAACCAGACATGCGTCTTCAGCGCAGGTGAGCCCAGAGCCCCCCTGCAGCTGGGGAGGGCAGACCCCCGCCGGGACCCCTGCCCCCCTCCCCCCCCGCCAAGGCTACCCTTGACTCCCCCTCTCTGGCACCCCCAGGCAGGAGCATCCATGGGGAACCCCCCTGCCTCTGGGGGTTATTCCTGGCAGCCACGGCCCTGGCAGCTGCCACAGGATCCTGAGCCGAGATGCCACCGCTGCCACGGCACCACGGCGAGGGAAAGGGGTCGGGAACGGGAGCCACCAGCTTCACGGGGCCGACGGGACAGGACGGATCAGCAGGAGGGCTGGGGGTACGAGGACAGCCCCACTACTCAGCCGTGCCATGGTGCCACCGGCCCTGGGACGCCCCGGCAGCCCCAGGACGCCAGCAGAGCCAGGACGAGACCTTTCCCTGGCTCCCACAGGAATAAAGATTTGCTCTGGGACTGGGGTGTCTCCGGGGGATCCTGCGGTTCCCTGGGCTGGGGGCAGCTCAGGGTGGGGGGGCTGCAGCCGGGGTCTTCTCCAGCCCCCTCACATCCCCAGACCTCCCGCATCCAGAGCTTCCCGCAGAGCGATGCCTGCCGCCCGGGTCCTGCTCGAGGTGTCCGGAGGGGTGTGTGTGTCTCCTCCTGGACTCTGTCCCCTGCCTGCAGCCCTTCGCCTCCTCCTCCTCCTCCTCCTCCTCCTCCTGCTCCTCTGGTGCAGGGTGCAGCCATGGGGCCAGGCATCCCCAGGGCAGGGGCAGGGGCAGGGGCAGGGGCAGGGGCAGGGCTGTCCATGGCTCTCCAGCCCCTCGCCAGGCTGGGAGGGAGTCAGGGATGGATCCTGCCCTCTGCGTGCACCAGAGCTGCCTCCTCTCCCTCCCTCCTCACCCCACAGGTGCCCCCCCGGGACGGCACCCCGTGTCTCCCTGCGCCCCCCCACGCTATGTGCAACGTCCCGGGGTCCCCTTGGGCTGTGCCCAACAGCTCTGTGAGACCACCTCCCTCCTTTACCCCACACCCCCCCCCCGCCCCATGTCCCTCCCGTGTCCCCTGGCTGTCGGGGTGGCAGAGGATGCCATCTATCTATCCATCCATCTATCCATCCACATCCACGCAGGGAAAGGCTCTGCCCAGCCCTCCTACCTCTGCACGGCTCCAGATGAGGCTGCAAGGACCGGGCACGGCCCCACGGAGAGAAGGGTCCCACACCGCTTTGCTGCCCACTCCGTGCACACCCCCAGCCCACGCCCGCTGGTGCCGGTAACGCAGCGAAGCCCTGGGACCCCCCCTAATCGCCAGGCAGGAGAGGCAGGAAACACGCTCCAGGGTTTATTTCCAGGGGCGCAGGGTGCAATGGGGGGACGTGGGCACACGCCCTGGTGCAGCTGCCTGGGGGGCCGGGACTCCTCAGCCCTGCAGCCGGGGCAGCCCCAGTGGGGGTGGGGGTCCCGCTGTCGGGCTCCTCTTCCCTGGCTCTGGTGGAGCTCCCACCCTGCAGCTCTGTGGGGAATGGGTCATGGGGCACCCACAGGCACCGCGGTGCTGGGGGGGTTGTGGGCAGTGTGTGAATGGGGGCGGTGGGCCCACAGGGCCGTCAGGCAGCTTTGCCCAGGACCAGCATGCTCATGAGGAAGACCATGAGGAAGAAGACCCACATGAAGAAGCGGTCCATCACCTTAGCCACCTTCTTCCACTCGCCAGTCCGGTGCTGGGCAGCTCGGTGGCGCCGGAAGCAGCCGGCGATGTAGCCGACATTCCTCAGCAGGCCGTTGTGGTGGCACAGGCAGTGGTCCCGGGGGCAGCCCCCTGCCTTAGCGCCCACCTCCCCTTCCTCAGGGCTCTCCCCTGGCACACTGGCATCCCGCCTGCCCACCCACTCGCCCGGTGCCCGCTGGGGGCTCTTGCAGCTCTCGCCCACCTCGTAGACGCAGCAGAGCCGGGCCATGTGGTGGAGGATGAGCCACCTGGCCCAGGGGGGCACAGGCCGGGCCCCCGGGCCGCAGTGGTGGACGTTCATGATGAAGATGGTCAGCGCGGTGGAGGCCGTGATCATGGTCATGGTGGCGATGTAGTACTTCCCTGTGTGGGCAACGGGCCGGGACGCTGCGGCGGAGGGACAGAGACCCGCACACCCCCTCCCTGCACCGCAGCCACCCATGGGTGCTGCCCATCACCCCGGCACAGATGCCCTGGTCCTGGGCGTTGTCGAGGCTCACCGATGAGCGGGACGCTCTCCGAGGGCGGCATGCTCTCTGCCACCAGCAGCTGGAAGACGGTGAGGGCCAGCAGCACCGTCACCCCCAGCGAGACCTTCTCCCCCGAGTCGGCTGGCAGGTAGAAGCCGAGGGGTGCCAGGAAGGAGACCATGATGCAGGGCAGGAGCAGGTTGAAGATGTAGAAGGAGGCACGGCGGCGGAGGAGCAGGGTGTAGGTGACGTCGGGGTAGGGCTCGGAGCAGCAGCCATAGGTGATGACGTTCCTTGTGGCCGGCATGCCCAGCACCTCCCACTCCACGTTCTCCACGAAATCCGTCAGGTCCCCTGTGTCCAGCTGGTTGCGGAGGTCGATCTGGTTCCCGTTATAGGTCCAGGAGCCGAAGGTGAGTCGGCACCTCTGCCCGTCAAAGGGGAAGTAGGAGACGTCCACCTTGCAGGAGCTCTTGGTGATGGCGGGCGAGTCCCACATGATGTGCCCGTCGGAACGCAGCACCACGTTGGTCTCCATTGAGCTGCCGAAGTGGTCGTCGGCGCTGGGGGAGGGACGGCTGTGGGGCCGGGATGGCCCCGAGCCCCACGTGGAGCAAGGGTCTGCGGGGCCAGGGCCGAGCACTTCCCCCAATGCCGTGTCCCCTCCCCGCATCACCCTGCTCCCCGAAGAGGGAGCTTTGTGCACCAGCCGCCCCCATGGTGGCCTATCCCAACCGGCAGGTCGGTGCCAGGCACACCTCGCTGCTGCCAGCCCCCCCTGCACCCCCCAGCCCCCACTTGTCACCCAGTCGGGGCGATCATCTCCCTGTGTCACCCACACCAGGACCTCCCGCTTGTGCAGCTGCGCAGCCCCGAGGTTGCCAATACACCGTGCAGCCCACCCCAGCACCAGCCTGATCCCCCCCAGCTCCAGGAGCAGTGGGGGGGTCTGAGCACAACCCACTTGTTGTAGAGGATGATGTCTGGCCGCCAGACGTAGCTGCTGGGGATGCGGATGCTGTCGATGCCATCGTAGGCGTCCTTGTCCCAGGTGAGGTGGGCGTCGAGCCAGGCCTGGCGGACCCACAGGTAGGAGGTGAGGACCTGGTTCCTCTCGTCCTGCCGAGGGGAGAGGGTGGGCATGGGTCATGGGCCTGGTGGCCTCTGCAAGGGTCCCGAGGGCTGAGCTGCCTTTGAGGGGGCTATGCTGGTTTGGGGGGATTGGAGAGGTCCGAGCTGGTCCGAGGTCATTTTGGGAGGTGGCTGAGCTGGCGTTGAGGGGTCTGAGCTGTGCTGCTTTTGGGCGGTCTGAGCTGTCTTGAGATGGTCTGAGCTGACCTGGAGAAAGCTGAGCTGGTTTTGAGGGGTCTGGGCTGGTTTTGAGGGGTGAGCATCAGCTCTGGGACCCACTGGGGGAGCCTGGCTAAGCAGGGGCCAGGAGTGTGACAGGGACGCTCTCATTTGGCTGGGCTTGGGCTGCCGGTGCCACTGCCATGTCTGTTCACTCACCATGTCGATGATCTGGGAGAGGGTGACCTGGAGGGTGACGTTGAGCGCCCGGTCTGTGTCGTCCACGGGACGCAGGGCGCTGGAGTAGTTGACGAAGAGGTCATGGAGCAGCTTGTAGGCGAACCTACCCTGCGCCCCCTGGCAGCCTGTGGGGACCCAGACGGGGCTGAAGGAGCTGCGGCCGTGAGCGCCAGGGTTGTGGCCAGACCCCTCCCGAGGGATGCCCAGGACCTGGCCGTGGGGACCCACTGGCAGCAGAGCAGGAGGGGGGGAGCACACCGGGACCCCCATCCCTCCTTGCCACCAGCCCGAGCCCCCCATCCCACCGACCCTGTCCCCCAGCTGGAGATGTCGCTGCTCGCGGTGGCTGGGGGACCATCTCCCGCACCCAGGGCTGGGTGGGGGTCAGTGCCCCTCGCCACCCCCTCCGCCACTTACCTGGGGCCAGGAGGCAGCTGGCGAGGCAGAGGGCGAGCAGCGGGCGAGCTCCAGGCTCCATCCCGCCGCGCTCCCGCCCCGCGCAGGTCCCAGGGGACGTGGAGGGGGCCGTGCTGCCTGCAAGTGCCGGGGTGACGTCAGGGCCGGGATAGGGCGGGGGGGCACAGCCTCCCCAGGGACCGACAGTCCCGGTGCAGCGAGCCCTTGGTGGGGGGTAACGGAGAACGACACCCGAGAGGCCCCGGCTGGGACCTGGCAGGGAGCTGGGACGGGGTTTGCATGCAGCCGAGCCCCTTTGGGCCAGGTCAGGGTGCTGAGCCACTGCCAGCAGCGACACGCTGCCTGTTGGCTGCCCACTGGGTGCCCACCAGCTGCCCAAGCCCAGGGAAGGCTTTGCCCACCGGCACCCTGAACCGTCACTCCTGCGAGACCCTCCCAGCCATGCCGGTGGGCAGCCCCTTCTCCGCCTGCTCCAGGGGCCAGGACCACGGTGACAAGGACCAAGCAGTGGGCTGGAGCAGGCAGGGACGAGGTCGCTCCTTGCCGTGTTCTGGAGCTTCTGCCTGTCTGGAGCTGCCAGCAGCTTCAATCCCAGCTGGCAGCTTTGTGCACTGGAAACCACCGTCTTGAGGTGCCTGTGGCCCGGGGGGGCTGCAGGGATGGGGGGTGGTGCTCCCCACAGTCCTGGCCCAGAACAAGCTGGAAATGGAAACCCCGGGGCTGAAAGGGAGACATCGGGCACTGATGCCCACCGAGGCCATGGCAGCAGGTGGTGGGAAAAGCCGAGGGCGGCTGCTGCGGACCCTGGTGTGGAGGGACGGCCGTGCACAGCGAGGGAGATCCCCTTCTCTGGTCTCGGTAAAAGAAGAGGAAGAAAAGGGAAGAGAACAAAACCCCGGGAGGTTAAGGGGAGGCAAAGCAGCAAGTGACAGGGAGGTCCCTGCCACGGGGGTGCTGGAGCATCTGCCCAGCTCCAGCCATGAGGGAGGCCACCGACTCCCGCTCCCCCGGCACCTTTCCCACACCGCTCCCCGGCAGCAGATGCCAAGCAGGGCACTGATCGGTTTTAAGGCCGAAGGTTTTGTTTCCAGGCAGTGAATTATTCATCCTCAGCCCGGCATCCCGGCCACGCTGCCCCTCCGCCCCAGGCAGCAGCTGGGTTTGCAGAGATGCAATTACAATAATGGAAGGAGGCGAAGCCGGCATGACCTGGCTCCCCTGCGGCACGGCACAGCTGGTGTCACATTTAACGTGTGGCGATGCCGGCACCGCAGCACAGCCACCCTGCGTGGGCAAGGAGACACAAACCGCCGCTGCTTTTACAGGAATCCGTGCCCGAGAGCTGGCCTTGGAGTGCGGGTCCCTCCCAGCCCCGTCTCCAGAAGTGACCACCGGGCAGCCGGCATCGCCCCACCTTGGGGAGCAGAGGTCTGGATTTGTGCCCAGACGAGGAGGATATTTATCTGTGGCTTATTTAACCTCTTTTTGAGCACACCCAGAGTTTTCAGCCTGAAAGAAGCCTGTTCCATGCCAGACTTCCCTCAGTCTGCCGTGAAGCTGTGACCTGTCCCATCCCTCCCCTCTTCCCAGAGATCGCCCTTCCGAGGCCACCTCCCCCTCAGCACCGTCCCTGGCCATACGGCCCCCACCACCCCCTCTCCTTCCAAAGGACGTGCTCTGTCACCCCAAGGACCAAGGGGAGACTCACCAGCCCATAGCTCCCCCCATCCTTGAAGACGGGGTGACTTTTTTTATTCCAACCATTCTCGCATCCTTCCAGGGCTCCGAGGGAGCCTCCCCTGGTCGCTATGACCTCGCACGTGGGTTAGCAGCCGAGCAGTGACCGAGGCCAGGTCCCTCACCCTTACAGCCATACCCTGCCAGGCTCAGAGAGCCGGGACACCCGCTCCATGCTCCCTGCCCTCACCCCAAGGCGCATCTTCCTCCCTCTGACCTGCTGCAGGCCAGTCTCACCAGTACAGACCAGCTGCAGTTGACATCCAGTACCTGCTCCCCGCTCCCATTCCCCACTGAGCTCCTTTTTCCGCTGGTTTGCCAGCACCCTTCCTGCTGCTCTTCGCATCCCACAGACCCGGCTTCCCCAGCACCAGCCCTGCATACTCCAGTCGTGGTGGTGCCACCACCCCAGCCAGCCCAAACCACCCCGGGGGAAAACCCAAGGGAGATGGGAAACTGAAATCTTACTTAAAAAGCAAAGGAAACAGTAGGAATACTATAAACATTTTATTTATTGTTTTCAAAAAGACAGGAAAATAATCTAGATCATTTATAATTTTTTTTTTTTTTAATAAAAACCTTTACATAATTCTCATGCATAAAGACCTTCCGAAGCAGCACCGGGCAGCCAGGAACCGCTGGACACCACGAGCAGCGGCTGCCTGTGGCAGGAAGTGCTGCAGCAACCCTGATGTCAGGGCAGAGCAATAGACAGCTTTTCTTCTTCCAAAAATAGTCGGTTTCTAAACGCAGCAGGAGTAAAGACTGTACACACCAGAGCACACCGACACGGGCGGCTGCTCACTCGCGGGAGGGTCATAGGCCAGATGGCAGCTCCGCGTGATGTCAGCTACGCAGCTAACACGGCGCGCACCAGTCGAGGGGCTGCCCAGGCACTCACGCGTGTGGCAGCGCGTGCCCCTACCTACGCAGGCGGCCGTCCGGCAGTGACGAGGCAGCCCGGCCGCTCTGCTCCTCGGGCAGCCAACCTCTTCTGGCAGCTCTGCTGTCAGTGCAGAATTTGCCCCCTCGCGTCAGAAGCCCAGAGTCCTGGAATGCGGCAACTATTAAGAGAAGCTCCTTGCCAGGCTGCGCGTGGGCCCCGGGTGACGCCTGTCCTCAGAGCCCTGCACAGCGTGGAGCTGGCCGTAAGGCACACGCAGAGGTGCCGCCTCCCTTCTCCCCAGTCGGGGAAGGAGCTTGTTTTGCTTTTGGAGATGGAGGACGGAGAAATGAGAGAAACAACACATTCGCAGGTCTCCAAACTAGCAAGAGAATGCAGGAAAAGACACTTCTGAACTTAGTTTCTTCTCCCCCCCCACCCACTGAGCAAACTTCTAACATAAAGCCCCAGTTAAAGCTTGTCCACCGTCAGTTTGGGTGCCAGAGGTTCATTGGTTTACCAAGCGCAGTCCCAGCAAAGCGGGAGTCTGCGGAAAACCGCTTTTTCCCCCATGGAAAACTGTCCCGGAACTTGCTTCACCATCCTCTGCACTGCAATGAAAGGGGTGAAAAGGATCTGCCAGGAGACAAAGCCCACACCGTGCCCCCCTCCACAGGTACAATCTCACCTGCAGACAGGTTCGGCAAGAGGCGCTTTATTGATTCTAGGAAAACGTGGTGTGGTTGAGGGTGCCAGCCAGCAAGGTCCAACCAGTCTCAATCCTCCCCCAGGTTACAAAAATTCCTGCGTTAGCCCACACACTAAAGCTGTTTTACACCTCTATGGAAAAACCTGCGTGGCTGGAGAGGTGGTTCGCCCTCAGAAGAGGGGTAAGGGTTAACAAACGGTAAAAACCGTCCATCGGTGGAAGGGATCCTTCCTCAATGAGTCACAACTGTCAGCTCCCGAAGGTAAGACTGGGTGAGGCTGCGGAGCTCCTCCAAGGCATAGTCCTCCGGCATAGGCAGCCGTCCGATGTGGGGAGCGAGCAGGCGAAGCGGGACGCGCTGCAGGTCAGGCGTGGAGTCAGAGATGGGCTCTGGGGCATGCTGCAGGCTGAGGACCACCCGCAGCAGGTTAGCGATGCGCTTGGCCATATCTGGAAAGAGGGAAAAAAAGAGGAGTGTTTCTGTGTGCCCCGGAGCGGGAGCTAGCACACAAGAGCACTCGAGCTCACCCTGCGGACGGTGAACTCGAACTGGGACTCAACAGGAGATTCTGGAGCAAAGGGTTGGTGGAACCACTTCAGCTCCAGCAGTGAATCTCCTCTCTCCAAACAGACTTCCTCTGCCAGTGTAATCAAAATTTGGCCTTATTCCTTAGCCCAGACTGTTTTCTGCAGTATGCTCATGCTTTATTTGGCACTGTAAAACTCAGTATCGACAAGAATTTACAGCTAATCAAGAGGCCAGATACTGGGTGCCACATCAACCAGGCAACAGGAACTGCCTGAAATGGCGACCAAGTACAGTAACTCCTGGAGCAACACGCGGCTCAGCCTGCCGACCACAGCCTTCCTTCTCAGCAGTGCCGAGGCACAGACACAGCCCAGCCCAGCCTAGTACCGGCCGGCACACTGGCTTTCCCAGTGGGCTGCTAGATATTGACGTCATCTTACCCGACTGAGCCAGGCGGTCCTTCGCGTTGTGGCACTGGATCTGATCTATCCTGTTGCACAGTGACGTCACTTTGGTATGTAACCGCTCCAGCTCGTAGGTGGAACAATCCAGCTGAAAGCAAGCAAGCGAGTCACGCTCCGAGTCACCCACAGCCTCTCTAACTGTGAATTTTATTCCTTCTTATCTCACTGTCATGCTCCACAGAACGTGTCTGCAGGGCAGAGCCCATGTCTTATTTTGACAGTATCTACCAAATCTCTCTGTATTTTCAGAGATGCACCATATTCTGTTTGCTAGTGCCTGCCAAAGGGAAACACTAACATTAGCACTACACAGTAAAAGGCTATTCTAAAAGTGAGCTTTCAAACTGTAGGAAAAAGCTCACAATTGTTTTAGTTTGTTACCTGCTGAATCCTATCAAGCATCTCGATAACACGGATGTAATCTAGGTACACCAGCCCCGCCATCTCCCAGTCCTGGATGAGTGCACTGCGCTCTGGAGGGGCAAGATCTTCCAGGAATCCTTTCAGGTACTTGTAGTTTTCGTTAATAATAGCATCTGAAGAGAACAAGCATGTTAGTAACAGAGCAGAGGTGTTTCTCACAAGTCAGGAACACTGTTAAAGAAAAAGCTATTAACAGACTGTACTCTGTCAGTTTTGTAATTCTGTGATGCTACCAGTCATGGCCTGAAACACTTACTTGATTTATGACCTACAGAAAGGCAAGTCTAAGGCTACCCCATTTCCTAGAGCAGGGACACCTGCAGGACTGGGGCTCCAGGAATGCTCCCTCTGGCACAAAAGGTGGATGCACAGGTGGTTAAGCACTACCCTTCTCGTGTGTTTGCAGAACCATCATGTCAGGTATCAAGCGAGTGCTGTTTTGAAACAGCCAGCCGCTCTCTACTGACCCTGTTGCTACAAACACAGCCCTACTCCTTCACATTACTGAACACCCGATGACTTCGGTTCCCTCTGGGTTTGTGTGCTGCTCAAAAGCCAGAATGACAAAAGTCAGGGAAGCAGACTGACCTGAGGCCAAGTGCCTGACAACCAGCTTGTGACACTCGTTCCAGTGCCCAGCCTTGAACAAGAAGAGGGCTTCTTTATGCTTGTCACCCTCCATCCTTGCTCGAACTGCCTTTGCTTCGTGAATCCACTCCGGGGGGACGCAGAGCCTTCGTGTCAGAAAAGTCTCCTTGGCCCAAGATTCCGGTGTCTCCGAGAGGACGCAGTGCCGATTTAAGAGTTCACGCACTGCCTTCTCCCGTATGCTGGGGGAAGAGAGGGCGAGGCGTTAGTCCAACAAGCAATCCTTCATATCACATCATCACAAGGCACGCTTCAATACAAGGAGCCGAGGACCGAACGAGGCAGCAGAGAATTGCATTAATACTTCTTGGCGATGGCACAGGCACTGGCATAACAGACGGCAAAAGCCAGCCTCGCTGGGTCTTAAACAGTCTCACCGCAGGATATTAGAAAAATTCTAAAATCAGTTGAATTCCTTCAGTGCAGGTTAACCACTAAGAAAGAAGCCATTGCTAGTGTTTTGTACCACTTAAATGTTTTTTAAACTCACAACATTTAAGTATGATCCAGGCCCCTAAAAGTAATACACAGGCTCTCTTTGAAGTCATCGGCTGGAAAAAAATGCTATTGCAATGCATTAATGGTAGCTGTACCCATGAACAGCAAGACACGCCTTTCCACAAAAGAGGTATTATTTACAAGTTTAAGACAATATTTTGTTAAATCTGTACTTCACAACAGAAGCCAAACATGCATTTGGGTGATTCCCAAGCTCTCCTTACAAACACCCTTGCTTCTGTTCGGTTCCAACGGGAAGTTACAATGGTTTGCATTAATAATGTTTTCAGGACAAATTCTGGAACGCAGTAAGCGTGCTGAGCCACCGCCCAGATACCCAGCTCCAGGCTGTCACGGTGACTAACGAGATCTGTTCTGTAGCACAGTTCATGAGTTACAGTCATTACAATACAATGCTATTTAACACCTAACAAGACATTTAACTAAGCAGAATTATTCATGGCACTTTGTCATCTCAGCTCACAATTTTTACAAGTGCATGAAGTTCTCCAGCTGTGCAGAGAAGCCACAATAATTCCGGTACCCATAGCAGGTCTACAAAACAGACAACACATTATTTTCAAGGCAAAAAAGGTCTTTTACTCACTGTGTGTCAGGCTCGTGCAGCAGTATAAAAACGGCCCATTCCCAAAGCCCTTCGCTTTCGAGCTGGGCAGCGTAGCTAGTATTCAGCACCCCTCGACTCTGCTTGAATAGATGGGTATAGTTCAGGGTTCTGAGCACTTCCCACAGGTGCCAGCTGAGACGGTAGTCCAGAGGGTCAGATGTTACGCTCCTGGGATCAAGGAGCTGGTCAAGATCATAGTGCCTGCAGGGAAAGATATTTGCAACATAAACAGCTAATTGTGTCCATGTAACAAAATCAGAAATCAGTGCTGCTTAGTTCCTTCATCCACTCCAATTATTCCATGTATGTGATTTACATGGGGGTGGGTTTTTAGTTTGTTTTTTTTTAAAAAAAGGAAAAAGATAGGAGCAACTTAAAATCCTTTTGCTCTTCTTTCGAGTCTGCATCCAGACTGTCACAACCTTTTCTTTTGTACGTGCTCCTCCTGCAGAATTCTCAATGCCTTCAAAAGAGACAACTATGGTGAGGCACGATTACCGCACTGTTCAGACACAGAAAATGCATAAGAAAAACCCCCACAATTGTGTTCCAAAGCTTGACTTTCATCATCTATACCCTCACCACATCCTGTAAGGGTGTGCATGCAAGGCAGATTTCTGACTACTGTAAGTGGTTCAGTAAACACTGAAGCTGATTTCACACCCCTGGTTTGGGAATTCAACGTCACTGACTGATCAAGGTTTTTCTAAATAGTTCTTGAACTATTTACTCATTTACCTGTCACTGTAGAGCTTTAACAAATGGAAACAGACATCTCTCAGAGGTCTTCCTGCATTATCATCTTCTTCAATTACACAGCCAGAATCTTCTAGGTAAGGAGGCAGAGGACAGCAGGCATATTTTTCACACTCTGGTGTGTTCTAAAGAAATAGTTTTAACAGTAAGTTTAAAGATAGCACTCTGAACAAAATTGCACTCCAAACTCCACACAGCTCAGCAGGCTCACGAGCATGCTTTCTGCCTCAAAGTAGAAGGTACACCCTACTGCACCCGCAGTTAAAACTTACACAGCACCTATACGTGAACACAACTAAAAAGAAAAAACCTAACCCCAAAATGCTTAATCACATCTCACACGGAGCTCTTAAAAGCCAGTGTGTGGGGTACAGTCTGTTCTCACACACATGCAGCCTGTATTCCTCAATGTTTTTATAGCTGGAAAAACACACGTGACTCGATGGCATGAAAGACGGCGCATCCCTGCGAGCCACCTCTCCCTCCACCAAGCTTGCACAGCCAAGCGAGCGGCACTGAACGCACCGAGTTGACAAGACCGATTTTACAGGGCACTGAACTGCAGAAGTGCTGTCTTTCATACCATTTAACCAACCCAGGTCACCAAAATCCTCCTGACACGTTCACTGCTGGTGAAAACACCAGCTCTGGGTTCAGAGGAGCATTTCATGTCCTGCTGGTTTTCCAGTTATCAGCCCTCTGACATGAAGTTCTGGAAACGAGCTGTATCTACTTTTCCTCCACACCATCGAGTTGCAGTGAGACCACCCCCACGTTCTAACCTAGTAGCATTACCTGAAGTTCAATCTATGATAAAACCAAAGCTTAGCGTTCTGAAGCGATGAACATGTGACAGTGACGTACTACAAAGCTAACACTAGAAGTTCCTGCAGCGTTAAGCACACATCAGTCAGAAGTTACTAGATGTGACGCTGTGCTCAGGCTCAGGCCTACGGACCAAGGGCGAAACCATCTTTAGTTAAACGATTAAACACTTTTCTCAATGGACCCCTTGGTCTTTCTGTACACAAAGGCTGAGAGCTCTGCAGCCACAGACAAGGCTTTGCATAATGCATGCAGCCACGCACTGCCTGTAGGACAGCTTCCACGTTTGCTGTGGAAACAGCGAGTGTTAACAGGGCACACGGTTTGGCAAAGACTATTTTAGAAGTCAGGCAGTTGAGTATTAACATCACATTGGGAAAGCAGGTTGGCTGCCTGGCTCAAACAGCCTTTTTCCTGCTGCTGGCCACTACCTATCTTCCTGATTACGTCAATCGCCTGGAAACACTTTATCAGTGGGAGATAGGCTTCAAATAAGTCACTACCAGGACACCCTAAAGAGCAGGTCCAAAGCTTCTCAAGCTACTAGAATTACCAACAAGTTCCACCCCAGTGCTCTATTCCCATTCCAGAGGGAGAAGTTCGCTCCTATCTGAGCAAACTGCTGCAAAACCTCATCATTAAAGCTGGTGAAGGAACCCGATGTTGGGACAACTGAAATAACGAACCCATATGCAATTCCACACTCAGCACCTCCGCAGCAATACTTGACAGCTCACAGAATTCTCAGTGCAGTGTTGGACAGTCAAAGGTACCAAGACAGACTTCCCTTCACCCAGGCGTGACTGACCTACCTGAAATGCCAACTCGTACATGGCAAGCGCCTTGGAAATAGAAGATGTTGGAGGAAGCAGGTACCAGAGGTGGACAGCCATGCAACGCTTCCAGTCCAGCAGGGAGCACACATTGATACTTATTCTCTCTGATAACTGCCACACCTAGAGAATAACATTATGAAGTTAAGTCAAACTTATCACACAATGGTCGGTACACACCAGGCATGCAACAGCGTGAGGTTGCATTAGTAAAAAACCCAACAGGTCAATACGTTGTACTCCTTTCCTGCTGCATACCACATGGTGTGGTTGAGTGTTACAGCTGAAACCTACTGCTGTCACAGAACCACGGACTGGTGGGGGCTGGCAGGGACCTCTGGAGATCATCTAGTCCAACCCCCTGCCAGAGCAGGATCACCCAGAGCAGGTCGCACAGGATGGCGTCCAGGCGGGTTTGGAATCTCTCCAGAGAAGGAGACTCCACAACCTCTCTGGGCAGCCTGTCCCAGGGCTCGGTCACCCGCAGAGGGAAGAAGTTTTTCCTCACGGTCAGGTGGAACTTCCTGTGGTCCAGTTTGTGCCCGTTGCCCCTTGTCCTGTCGCTGGGCACCACTGAGAAGAGTCTGGCCCCTTCCTCTTGACACCCACCCTTTAGATATTGGTGGGTTGTTGATCAGATCCCCTCTCAGTCTTCTCCAGGCTAAAGAGTAAACAGACCCAGCTCTCTCAGTCCTTCCTTGTACGAGAGATGCTCCTGTCCCCTCATCATCCTTCTCTGCAGAGCTGCTTCCCAGCAGGTCAACCCCTAAACTGTCAAGTACGATGACAAAACAACTTACAGGCTTTCCTGCAAGCAGGGCAAAGATCCGCAGTCTCTCTTCCTGGATGAAGCAGTCTGCCTGCAACCTGTGCCAGTCCACCAGCTGCATGGTGAGGAGGTCCCGCACGGGCTGGCTACCTGCCAGCTGGGAGAGGAGCAGAGCAAGCCTGTGGTCACCTGCAACGGGAGACACCACCACATCAGGCGAATCCCCCTGCCTACCAGGGCCACAGCTACCTGCTTCCGAGTTGCGGGGCGCTTTCGTGAGCCTACAGCAGAGCACTTGGGTGGGTTTTGTGCACAATTTCTTATGAAATAAACCGCTCCATAAATACATACCAGAATAGGGGCTCGGGGGAGAAGACAAAGGAATGGGACGGACAGACTCCCCCCAAAGGAGACAAACAAATAGAAAAGTTTTAAGATTTGAGCTGACATAAAAGATCAAGATGAAACTAGCCATTAGGCTCTGAAAATACTCATTTTGAAAATGAATGTAAAGTGCTTAACAGAAGCTCAATTAAAAATAACTAATTAAAAAAACCTTTCAAAGGAGACAGTATGCAAAACAAAACAGTTCCAAATGCAATACAGCATCACCTCTTAACTCCAGGAGAGCTGAGAAGTTAAGCCAGTGTAAGTATGGGCAGGAACTCAAGCAGCAAGTAAACCAGCAGGCGCCCACCTCGATCACTGCTGACGTGGGGAAACTCCCAACTCAGAGCAGGCAGTTACTCACTATCAGCTCTCAGTTTAAATTCTCTTTCTGTGTCTCCCTTACTCCTCCCCGCAAAAAGCTGAGAGATTTAAGCATCTTACCCGACTGCTGTGCCAGCCTGCAAGCTTCACCAATTCTCTTCCCAGTGAGGCAGCTGAAGACAGCCTCTACGTGATTACCATGTCGGGACAGAGAGACTTCCTCCTCAATTCGTTCTGCAGCGGTCTCCGACAGCCAGCGAGAGAAGGCTTTCCTGCGCTCCAGGGCTAGGATGTACTCACTGGGTTCCTCCAAGCTGGCCTCTAACTCTTTCAGGTTCCCCCAAATCGCTTCGCATAAAGTCCATGTCAAGCACCAGTGCTTCACAACAGCTGTCAGGACAGAGTTATTCCATCATCAGGAGTAAAAACATACAGAAGGATATTTAGAGAAGGCTCATGTTAGATTATAAGAATAACCTCGTAGTGTATCTTAAAGGATATCCCACTGTTACGAGCTGATGCAGGAAGTCAGCTAGCTCCCCAAATGCAATCAAACCATGTTTATGCTTTCAGAAAGCAAGCACAGTCAATTTTTCTGCTTTATTCATATTTCACTGCTCTGATGCAACCTGAAATTAATCTGAACTGGACCGTTTTCCAGATTCACTATCGCCATTGTGAAAAGAATTATTCCATACTCACTTTCTGCCACAGCGGGATCCTCAGATGCGTTCCTAACCCAGTCAGCGTAGTCGTGAATAGCAGAAACTCCTGGGTTGGGCGCTAGAAGAGGACAGTGCTCATCCATATGGACAGTGCTGTGTTTCAGCTTTATCTCTAGAGGGATGAGGTACAGCTGTTTGTCTTTGTCCATCTTCCGTTGTTCTAAGCTCAGCTTCTCCACGTGAACCTTGAATGAGGATTCTGAGAGTCTGGAGGGAAAAAGATGATAAAAACAGGTAGCAATGTTCTGAATCATTCCCTGTGGAAGTGAACTGCGCCCATCACGGAGCAGCTGCATCATGCAGCTTGTCCTGATTTTAACATAAAGACAGTAAGACATATGATCCAAAGTCAACAGGTAGGTTCAAAGAACCTCATTACACAGTTTGGGATTCAGAACCAGACTTTGGCAAATAAATGTCACCAAACTGGGTGCTTCCAGCTCCCAAAAGGCCATTAGCATGCCTTACCATACCCCAGTGTGTTCTGTGTGAGCACCTCGTTATCTCAATCAGATACACTGGAGAACATCAACCAAACAATGGTTGGCATGGAAGACTTAAAGGGTAGAACATCCAGCTATATTCCAGTCAAGTTACACAGTCCAGGAAAGGTCTGTATACAGCTTTAGATACAAGCAGAAGTCTAAGGCATCTGAATTCCAAAGCTAAACAAGAAATATCTTAGGTAGTGCAGGCAGATTTCCTCAGGGGGATTCAACAGCAGATTAGAAGCTTCCTGGACAACAATTCTGAACTTTCTCTTTAACCTTTTTGCTGGATGACAGTGCTACTTAATTGTTAAAAAAATAACTACTCTTACTAGGATATTCCAGTTCTTTGAGATACAGATTTTTGTAAAATAGCACCCTGAAGGAAGTCTCAATGACTAACACGATCTTGCACCATTTCTGCATATCAGGAGGAGTATTAAGCTGAATTTCAAAAGGTATCGACCTACAATCAAGATTCTTTCAAATACTGTCCTGGTTTCAGCTGAGAGGATTGATTTTTCTTCATAGTAGCTAGTGTGGGGATATGTTTCGGATTTGTGCTGGAGACGGCATTGATAATATAGAGATGTTTTTGTTCTATGGACTTATTGTTGAGCAGTGTTTACACGGGGCCAAGGCTTTTTCTGCTTCTTGCGCTGCCCTGCCAGCGGGATGGCTGGGGGTGGACAAGAAGTTGGGAGGAGACACAGACAGGACAGGTGACCCAAACTGACCAAAGGGATATTCCATACTATATGACATCATGCTCAGTTTATAAGGAGCTTGGGGGGAGGGGGGGGGGGGGGGGGCGGCGGCATTCAGAGCAATGGCGTTTGTCTTCCCAAGTAACCGTTACGCGTGATAGAGCCCTGCTTTCCTGGAGATGGCTGAACACCTGCCTGCCCACAGGAAGTGGTGAATGAATTCCTTGCTTTGCTTTGCTGGTGCGCGCGGCTTTTGCTTTACCTATTAAACTGTCTTTATCTCAACCCACGAGTTTTCTCACTCTAACTCTTCCAATTCTCTCCCCCATCCCGATGGGGGGGGAGTGAACGAGCAGCTGCATGGTGCTCAGCTGCCAGCTGGGGTAAAACCACGACAAATACGAAGAGAGAGTACGTCAGAACCATCCTGAAGGAAACCACTACTCACGATTTTGGAGCAACAGGAGTTGGCAGGAATCCGTATTCCACAGACTCACATTGAGGATCTTCCATTTCACTTGATCCACTTAACTGATCTCCACAATTGACAAGTGTCCAGTTGGGTCCCCAACCAACACGAAACGAGCGCCCCATGAAGAGTGCCATATCCATCAGTAGCTTCCCTTTTCCATAGGTGACAGACTTTTCCAGAGGCACAAGCCCCTGCTGCCTGCGGACACCAACTGTTTTCATCTGCACCTCAGGCACTGACGGAGGTACAGAGAAGGCAGACGCTAACGGAGAAGTTGCCGACCAAAGGGCAGCAGAAGGGGGACTGCTCGAAGTCCTTGGTCCCTTGAAATCTTGCAGAGCAGCACTTGGTGGCTGGAAAATTACATTAGCGAATTTGGATTGCAGCAGCCCACCAACTAGAGGGAAGAAGCAGGAGGAAGGTTTAAGTGAACGAGGTACTCTTTTCAGCAGTACCTTTCTGATACTTTAAAGGTATTTCAGTACTTCTTGAGCAGCCAGCAAAAACATTTGCCGTGGTTTGTGATGATAACACATAGCTAAGCGGGGTTATTTACAGTACTGAGAACTGCAAACCCCGATTTGCGTTATCCAAACTAAAGCACATGGTATTATACCAAGAACAGTACACACACTCCAAAATTTGGAATTTCCAAAGAAGTCACTGATTTAACAGACATTGTCATAGTGAGACCATCAGAACAGTGGCATCTCACAGAGAAAGCAGGCACCAACAGCTATTAACAGAAACAGGGCTGAAGCTGTTCCCACAGAAATGTCTCAGGTCTGCCCATGTGCTTCAGAGGAAGCAACCCCACGCTTGCTGTCAGAGATGTTATCCCTGCTGAAATCCCCAGTTAGGGGATGTACTGGGTGTAAATGGTACAGTTTTGGCTGCGGGGGTGGTCTCAGAGAAGAGGCCAGGGTCTGCACTGTGCCGGACACAACTAGTGTCCACAACAGATCCACCATCATAGCTCGGCCCATCGGTGGAGTTTATGACACCTCTGAACCAATCTGCAAAGCTGGGGGTACCTGAGATCTTACACAGCAGAAAATGCCACCCAGGCAGGAAAAAAAAAGTGAAAACAGTAGTGCCAGCACCAAGATCAGAGAAGGAGGTGGCACCAGAGCAGCTATTCCCCTTGCAGCCCTCAGGCTCATGCTGGAGGGCTCATGCTGGAGCCAGGAAAAAAAAACAAGGAGGAAAGGAGAGGAACTGCTATGGACTGGCCACAATCCCCTCTGGGGTGGGGAGGGGTAGAGGAGTTGGGAATGAAGGAGAGAAGTCGAGCATGAGAAAGGCGAGGGAGTAGGAAAAGTGTTGTTTTCATCTGTCTTTGTTTCTCACTACTCAAACCTAGTTAACTGGCAATAAATTAATTTTACTCAAGTCAAGCCTGCTCACCAGTAACTGTCACAGGCAAAACAATCTCCCCGTTTTTCTCAAACCATGAGCTTTTTTCCTCCCATTTTCTATGCCCCATCCCGTTGAGGAGGAGGAGTGAGAGTGGGTATCTGGCTGCTGGCCAAAGCTGACCCACCACAGCACACAACTGTCTTGCCATATGCTCAGCCAGGGATAGGATTTTGCCTGTTAACACTAGAATTAAACTCTTTCTTCACGCAATATGTGGTTTCTCACGATACCTGAGTATCTTTTCTGTCCTTGTGATTTTGAAATAGGGAGCCTCGGAGAACAGATCTCCTGAGAAGTATCCGTTTTTACAGGTTGCTTCCCAGGATAATGATCCAGGATCAAATCTAGGTCATCTTCATCAGCAAGCAAGGAAGCTTTCATAATCTAAAAAGGTGAGAAATCAAGCCTGCATTAAGAATCACTCTCACAGCAGCAGCTATCTAATCAGCTCCTTTCCCACCCAAAATAACTTCTACATGTTGCACATGACCAAACAATAGACTCATGCTGCAAATATTTCAAGTAACATTGAAGGCACACAGTTCAGAACTGAAAGCAAGCTTGTCAGTTGATGATAAACTCATACAAGCTCCTAGTTAAATCAGTGTCACAGTCCTTGTTAGGATGGGGGTGAAGTCCTAAAATAATCATGTTTTCTTAGATCTTAGCTCTGTGTATTTGTTTTTCAGCTTAAGTAATAACCTCAGGACTCTTTTTTCCTTACAAATTAAGATAGAAACCCTATCCTTTCACCAAACAAATAAATCCACCACCACCAAAACCCAATTCAAGACCAGCTATCCTGTTACCTTGTTTACCACAAACTGGGCCCATGGCAGTCCTGCCTCCCTACTGCCCACATTTTGAAATCTGGAAATCTGAATTCTAGCCCTAAGAGGATTTTCATTTCTGCATTAAGCTTTTCATGTCTATAAAGGTTTACCACAGAAATACGTAAGAACGTGTAAGTTTTAATCACGCTATAGGTGTGATGTATTGTTTATTACAAACTGGTATATAAGTACACTTGGGGAGGCAAACGGAGAAGTTAATGAGAGTAATTGCACAATCCTTGCTTTCGGAGAGGGGGAATTGCAAGACACTCACCTGCAGGACATGGGGGTTAATACCCAGGGTTGACGCAATGTGAGTCGAAGCAGGCACTACCTCCTGCTCTTCCATCATGTTATTGCCTTCAGCGGGCTCCTGGGGAGGCTCCTGGGTGATATCTGCCATATCGCTGTCGAGTTCCACAACCCTGCCCAGCTGCTCCACTTCTGGGGTCTGTGGACACAGGCAGAGGCCACATCAGATAACAACAGATTGCAACATTTCGCAGAAAGAGTATTTAATAGTTTCAACAATCACCTGCAAATGAAGCGGAGTACTCCCTTGCTTGTGTCAAGACTCCACATTAAGTTTAGAGATGAATATATATAACCTATTCCCGTTTTCTTCAGAGTTGTAACATACGAGTGCAAGTTAAAGCGAAGGAGAAGTCATGGTTTAGTGATGTCCTCCTGAAGTTTACCAAGTGCTGCCATTCACCGTTTAAGAAACTACTCTTCAGCTTTCCATCTTTCATGCGACCAACCAAAAGGAAGAGAGTTTTGCACATCCTGTCTTTCTCCCCTTCTCCCTCAAAATGCTGTCACACGAAGAAAAGTTTCTGGTGCCTAAGTTCAGCCTGGAACATTTTAGATGACTGAGGAATCAGTTTACAAGTAGTGATTCTCCAGCATTAATGTGTGGTACCACTGGTGGTTGGTGAGCAGGAGTCACTGTAATACCTGCTCCCCAGCTGTGATGTAGCACAAATTAAAACCACAGAGTCTATATTGTACAACGAACTTAATAGAAGGTGTAAGCGGACACGAGCCCCTTCAAGATAACGTAAGACTGGGGCACAGGGGGGTGTGCGCACACATGTGTCTAATTACCCCCTTTTTTTTTTAAGCCAGGACACAACTGTCATTGGACTGGAAAGTTGTAGGGTTTTCCCAATGATATTCTACTTAGTGCTAGCACATCAGCAATTAGAAAGTTAAATACAGTGGTTCTCTTTGAATCTGCAGCTACATTTGTCATCTCTACTGCTAGTCCAAAGCAGGAGGAAGAGTTAATTTTATGATTTTTCGGAGGGCAATCACATGGCACCCCCTTTGTGATGAGCCCGAGGTGACGTCCACAGACCATCAATCACTTAAGACAACATAGACTCACGCTCCAGGCAGGGCCAGGACATCAGAAATTAACTCTGACCACTGCCACTGCCTCTAGTTCTGCCCCACTTGCTGACTGTGGTGACAGTCTGTGCCACGCTAGCTGAATGGCCTTCAGGCAGTTCCCGGGGGGGCTCTAACCCCAAACCTGGGCTCCAGTGCACTGGTTTTGCTCCAGTCTAACCATCCTCGGTGGCTTAATCCGAGTGTCCTGTGAAAGATTGATGCTTACAGCTTACACATGCAGACTGCTGAAGCAATGCTCTGGAGCGACGCATATATATGAGGAAGGAAACTGTGGCAGTGCACTGGAAATCATGCTCAGGAATTTAAGAGCATATTCAAATGGCTACTGCTTAGCTCATTAGAATCAGGCAAGAAATGCGATGAAGGTTATCAGATGAGGCAGATAAAATGAGCCAAGGGGGTCTGTAAAGATAGAACTTAATGGCAGACATGGGAAGAGCCTTCGCCAGTGGTATCTGAGTATACGGAACAGATTTACAAGTCAAATATGGTTACAAACACAAAAGTTTCACTACTCCCTTCATTGTGCTTTAATGCAGTCAGGTCCCTGGTGTAACTATTTCCTGTGGACCTTGAAACATTAATAAATTCATAAATATTTAAGCTGGTGAGGGAAGAAAAAAACCCCCACCCAAATCTAGATCCTAAATGCTTCCTACAGACCAAAGAAGACTATTTGCGGATACTTTACACACCAAGAGTTTGGCAAGTTTTTAAGCCACGCTATGTTGTTTCTCAGATCTGGGAAATGAAGCTAGATGTTTTTCCTATTTTCAGAAAAAAAAACCCTTAGTTAATGGTATGCAAGTCAAAGAGCTTAATTAACCTGGACGTGTTTTTGCTAAATAGATTTGAATCTGTAAGACAGGCCTGAATAAGTCACACATGTTCCCAATATTTTTGGCTGCCTAAAACATCAGTTCTGGTCCCCATTAATCCAAACAAGAAGCAAGAAGGAAAGCTGAAAGGTGGTACAGGCAGGCAAGTCTGTTTGACAGCCACGTCTTCATCTCAAATAAAATGCAAATATTTAAGGAATGTACTTTACAAGAGCAGAATGAACTAGCAGCTGTTAATTAGCCAAGGAGCCAGGAGGAGCAATAAAGCAGCACCTCTACACTACTTTGGGACACTCTGACGCCAGAATCCATAGAAGCTCACTTCATTCACCACTACAGTAGTGTGGCGTTTCTACAGAGGCTCTAACTATATCACAGACTAAGATTAAAAGCAATTCCCATTGATTTAATGTTTTCCTACTACAGAAGTAATGAAATCGTTCTTTTACACAAGCAATGGTAAGTGTGATTTGCTGTATCTCCTGACGGTAGGAGCAGAGCCTTCTCCAGAAGGGCTCTACATCACCCAAAGCCAATGGCCAAAGAGAAGCGCTGCTAGAATGTCTCTTGGTTTTGAAAGGATTAGCCCCAGCACAAAAAACCCCCCAAAATCCCAAAAGAAAAAAGCGTTCAGCCTATTTGACAGTACTGCCTCTTAAGCTGTTTGTCATGCTTTGACTTCCAAGACCAGAAATAAAACTCTCCTCCTCTGCTCCCCCATGCTACGGCACATCACAAACACTGGCTGCGCACCAGGCAGTACCTCGGCACACTGTGCACACCTCAGAGCTGCGAGCTCAGAGATCACCTTTCACCGCAGTCACAGATTACCCAAGGGTAAAACAGAAAGCCTGCTTAAGCACAGCAACACAACCTCTCAGGATGTCCTACCCAACTGCTAAACACCCCCTGCGCAGCCCTCCTGCGCCCCCCAACTGCTGAAGGATGGCTTCCACAGCTAGGCAAACAAGAACCCAGTTTGGGGAGAGAAAAAGATATAAAAAAATCTGCTCTCTGCACTTGCTTTCTGTTTTATGACAAGTTACTCCAAAAAGCTACAGGTAGCTCACAAACATTTACCATTAATGCCTGGCATAAAGAGTATGTTCAATCCCATCAATGCCAGGATACCTTCCAAATGGGCTGGTTTTTCACCCACAACGAAGCAGCTCTTAATTTAGCTTGACAATACCAATATTAATTACATTTGGAAAACACAAGTGTATCAGCTGCAATTAGACTAACCTTTAAACCCATGTAAAAGGATTTTTTTTAAAAAATGAAGTTAACATTGGACCATAAGGGGTTACCAATGAACTGGAAAGAACACTGCCCTCTCTGTGTCAGACAGAGGCATACCACTGAGGATGTTTACAAAGCTTTAGAAGCAGTCACATCCAACCCAAATACACTTAAAAATCCAGCATATAACCAGCCTTAAAAAAGTAATTTTAATAAAAATAGAGCACATTCTTAAAATATAAAGCATACAGTCTTGCATACTAAATGACGGTCAACTTAATGCACAAAATCATTCTCAAGGCAGGCAGCACAAGGCATTATAATTATATAGCATATATCCAATATTCACAAAAACAGGGTTTCTTCCTTAAGTGGTGCAAATATGCCAAACTCAATCTAGAGCAGAATTGAAACAAGAGACAAGGGTTTAAAGCCTTCCCATCCCACACATCCTCTGTACGAAATGTCAAGTATCTTAACGAAAAAGAACATGCAAACACTCATCAAGAGGTCAGAAGAGCTACTGAGTTTGTGCAAGTTTGTGTAAGGTTTTGCTCTTCGGTTTCCAGGCTACTTGTTACTTCAACACCCCCTCCCTAGGCACCAGCTATTCTTCACATTTCGTTTTACGAATTCCCTTTTAGTCACTGTCCTCCTTCTACCTGAGACGGGGGTGTTGGCTTGCCATTTAGGGTCATTTGCTGGGGCGGCAGATGCCCTTGGGGCGGCACTGGCGTAGTTTTTAACTTCTTTGTGTCCACTTTCGAAGGATGCTCTTCCTCTTCCTCATCCGAATCTTGTAAGCCATACTTGGAAAAGTGTGCCACCTGTGTAATGAGACAGGCAAATATGTTACACCTTGGAAGAAACATTTCAGGAGATTCTAACTTCAGATTGCTTCCGATATCCTTGTAAGTCACTCTACAACCAGAAAGCCAACATTACCTTAAACACCCAAGATCCGGTCTCGGGGCGGTATTCCTTGAATCGAGCGCCCTGCTTCCGAGATACAGACTCCAGTCTACCTTCGTAATTCATCTCTGCCAGGCGTTCGGGGCTTTTTATCAGGCAACGAGATGTTTTATCTGTAGGCCAGACTCCATCTAAGGTAACTTCAGCTCGTCTGTTAAAAGCAGGCAAAAGCGTAAGAGGCAACAAGGTTTTGAGGCAAAGCTGTTAAGGTACACGAGCTGAGAATTGAACATGTGGGCTCAAACCAACTTTTAAACTCAATTTCTGGCTCAGAAACTTGCAAGTATCTAGTAACTGTATGATGCTGCGATCTGAATGCACACCACAGGTTTAGATTTCCTGGTAGCTGCCCAGGAACACACCAGGCTGTCAATTTTGTAACAAACATCTTTACTACCACTGTCCCCACACAGTACATATTTATAAGTTACCTATTTAAACCTTCACCAATAGGTGGTTTTCTTTCATCATCAGGGTAAACAATAACTTCTTTTCTACGGATATGTACAATGTCATCCAGATTTAAATTAGTTAGATTTACTTCTCCTTCAAAGTAAATTGATCCATAACCTGCAAAACAAAAACCGAAACATCACAATTTGTCCATGGAAAAATCGCATGCCACAGAACCTACGTTCTGGCTCCACTCCTCCTTTCCCCACCTTATCACCTAGTCGTCATGCCTCCAGAACAACATACAACTGACAACTCCTTCCCAGTGTGAAAATACCGAAGATGTGTTACCAACTTTTTTATAGCCAATTCTTTTGCAGAAAAAAATTCTTTTTCATTATTGCTTGGCTATTCGTATTGCAACACAAATATTAAGTGCATCCTCAGCTTTATAGCACATTTAGAAAAAGTGTTTTAAAAATAGCATTAAACCATATGAATTTTTTTTCCTAAATAAAAGCAGTAAAGCATACAGTTTGGCTGCAGGCTTTTCACTAGAGCTCAGTCAGCTCCAGCGTAGGCAGCAGCTAAGATGGAAGCAATGATGACTCGTTTTGCATCAATGCTCCAGGGGGTTTGGATTTTCCAATCTTTACATTTAAGGACAGCAAGTGTCTTAGAAGCTACAGGCACTTTTGTTCCTTTCAAGTTTCTCAAGTCATCCCATACCACAGGCTGCGAGAGCTACCAATCTGAAAGATGACAAGCCTCGTTCACGATGCAAGGGTACTGTTTGTACTGTTTACAATCCTGCCGAGGGCACAGAACTCAGATTCTGTTTCCATAGCTTTAAAATCCCTGGTTCAACTGTAAGCAACGAGAAAAGCCGCACGTGCTCACCTTTGCGGCCTATAGTGAAGTCTGTCACAATACATTCATTTCTGTCATTGGTGAATCTCGCCAGCTCCTCCATGGACGGGATGGTGTAATAGCCAGCTCTCGTTAGAACAATTCCTACAACAGAAACCTTGCTGAGAACTGGGCTGACAGCAAGTTGTCAACTTTGGCATTTCAGGAGTTTCACTCCATTTCTTTTGCAAGCCTGAACAACTGAAGGTCCCAAACAAACCAAGAATCAGAGTAACAGAAGCAAGTGGAGAAATCAGAACACCTTAATTCCACAGCCCTCATAGCAAATGTAAGACAATTGCCATGCCAGGTTCTACCAGCCTAGCGATCTGTTGTCAGAGATCAGTGGCAGATGTGTAGCTAAGGAGAAAAATGCGAACACATGCAGCAACACTTGACAGAAACACTCTCCTAGCTTTAACAGTTTGGAAGCGCAGACACCTGCTGACTAAGAGTCAGCATCTTTTATATTTAACAGCCTCCAATGCGTTCTCATCTATTATTTTGTCTAATGATCTTTAAAATCCACAAAAGCATGTACAACTTCTTGGGTTGTAGAAGCCACCATTAGGACTTCTGAAGATGTTTCTTTTGAACATGTCACCTGCAACTTCATCAGATGCCACATCTTACCTGGGAGGATGAACAAATCTTCTCCCCTTCATCTTCTCCAGATCACCCATGAGTTTGAAAACCTAACACAGACCCTTACCTCTTCACCAGCTACAAACTCTTAGTAAGGGAATGGTACTCAAGATCTCTCATCATGTTTTCACACTTCTTTTTCAGTTTTACTAAACCCTGAGACCAGAATAGGGAGTGCTGAAAACACACACACGATGGGTCTACAGAGACACAACCACACTCTATGGTCCATTCCTTGCCCAGTAAATTCTACAATGTGGTTTGCATGTTGGTAACTACCAAGCATTAGATTTGTAACTCTAAGGTCTTGCTCCTGAATGACAGACAACTCTGTCTACTACCACAGATCAATTACAGATTGGGTCCTCCTCTTTCTCTCTCACACATCTCACCACCTCAATCTAATATAAACTTGGGCGATGAAATTTCACTGCTCAGCAACTCAGCAGAAAAAAATTCTGCACTAGGTAAGAGACTGAAGAGCAAGATTTGCATTCTGAAGAAAAGAGCAGAGAAAGAAGGGGAAGAAGAGAGAAAAAGCCAAGGGTCTAAACTGGCAAACGAGAATGTTAATGAAGTGTGCATAAAGCACTGGCAGGAACTACACGTCTCCTGCCTCCACACACAAATTCTAACCTGCAGGGTGCAGGTGGTGCACAGTTTCAGGCTCCTCTTCACGCTCATCCTGAAGGGAATCATCATGAAACGAGGCATCTTCGCTGCTGCCTTCCAGACCATTTCGCAAGGCCACCCGCATATTCAGAGCCACAATGGTATCGTCCACACTGTTCTGGTGTTTGTGCACAGTGTTCTCTGGGGTCTGTGGGATGGGCTTGGCAATGGGGTTAGTGTAAAACCTAGTCACTTCATGATGATCCTCCTCCTCCTCCTCTCGCTCACCATCTTGCCTGTGGTTTTCATCAGGAGGTACCGACAAGAAGAACCTGAAGAAATGAAGAATACAGTTGAATTATTCAGTTCTAAGGGACTTACATCAACATTAGAAATTGGTGTCTTTTCAGATAAAAATCAAACGGGACCACCACATGAACTGCAGAGTCAGCAGACTGAGGGAAGTGATTCTCCTTCGCTCTGCCCTTGCTAGACGGCCTCTGTCATTCTGCGTCTAATCTGGGGCTCCCACTACAAGACAGACAGTGATAAGATTAGGAGAGGGGTGTCAAGATGCTCTGGGGACTAAAGCCTGTGAGGAGAGCTCAAGTGAAATGGGTTGCTTGGCCTGGAGAAAAGACTTGCAGCAGGGTGCAATAGCAGCCTTCCAAGACCCATGACAAAATTCAGGCTCTCCAGATATGTGCAGCAGAAGGAGGAGAAGCAATGGTCAAATAAAAGCAGGGAAATCAATGAGGACAGTCAAGCACTGGAACAGCGATGCAGAGAGGCTACAGAATCTCCATCCATGGAGGTTTGAGACTCCCAAGTGGACAAAGTCCACAACAACCAGGTCTGAATTCAGTCTTGAGACTGCTGGAGGAACAGAGACCTCCTAAGGTCACTTCCCACCTGAAAGATTCAAAGATTTGTGAACCAGGCTGTTACAGACTTTTGCGCCCAGAATGCACACTGGTTTAGAAGAATGGGATGAGTAAGTCTTGCAGGAACTGTGATCAAACCAAATTTGAGAACACTATTGCGACAGTCACTCCAAGACACCAGCTTCAGAGAGCTGCCAACACAGCTAACAAATGCCTCTGCCCCATTATGGGCTGTCCAGGTCAGGACTTTGGTGATCGGAAACAAGGCTTCCCACTCCCATTATCAGTTCTTACGTCTAGTAGCTTTAAATAAAATCAAAACATTGAGCTGGTCAGGAATTTTTCTCAGATTAAAAAAACCTCGGGAGTTCATCTGAAATATGGCTGATTTTTAGAGGAAGTAGGTACGTAAGCTTATGGGGGGGGAAGAGATGGCCATAGAGATTCCTCATTTTAACATGTAGAAAACACATTCCTACTATGAGACGTTTGGATCAGGGGAACTTCCCTGCAGCTCCCACATTATCGAGGACTAAACAGACAGAGAGGTTGTTCTCACCTCAGGGTCAGCTTTATCTCCTCAAGAAGTGGCCTAGTTTCTTGCTACAGGGAATGAAGCGACACATAGCCAAAAAAGAAGTTGCTCCTTTCTGAACTCCTGATTTTGGATGGAATTAATTGGTATGTGACCACACAGGAAGAACATAAGGCTAGTTTAAGAGGAAATTAATCTCTTAATAGGTCAACCTGCTTCCAACAAACAGGTAAGATGACATCCCTGAAAATAACTACGTATTCTATTAATAATAATTTAGAGACAGGCATAACCAGTTTTCATTTCTCTTAAGTATAAACACCTTCACGATGAATCAACATACCGATCTCCATTCTCTGGATACTCCGATGGAGAAGCCAGGTCTTCATTTTCACGATTGACGGGTGAGAACAGATTGCTACTGTTGAGATTCTTCAAAACCAACTTTTTGATGCTCTTCCTAAAAAAAAAAAATCACCACCAAAGTGAAATTTGGATATATCGACTGCATAACTATATGTTTCATGCTTAATTCCTGTGTTTCAGGGATGAGGAACAGCTGTATAAAACCTGTTCCTACACTCAGGACACATGAAGTCTTCTGTAAGAGCCCTGCAGTAGCTAAGGTACTAAAACCTCTTTTGGGATTCCATTCAAGGCTTTGGTTTACAAGTAAGTGTACAAAGCACAAGTCATTGAAAGCTTCAAAACCCAAGTTCACTAAGCCACAGCATTATCTGCTATACAAAACAAAGCTCTTCCAGCTGAAGCACAGCACCCTGCATAAAAAGTCTGGCCCACAGATGCAGGTTCTTCTTCACTCCAGGGTCACGTTAGGAGCAAATCGATGCCAGGCTAGGGCTTGCTGCCTGAACATCACTGAATATCCACCCCAATTACACTCAGAGAAGTCTAAGTACCCCTTTGTTCTGATCTTTTGTTCATTCAGTGGTTTTCAATAGAACACTAAGTAATTCCATGCTCAGCTCTCTCCCCAGGAAGTTAATAGATGGGCCAGGCTTAAAGACAAACCAAGTTCACAAAAATTACAGAATGTTTTTAACCCCCCTGTGCTTAGAGGGACTTTCAATGACTGATGCATCTTTCTCCGAATTTTTTTGTTGTTTGCTTTTAACTGAGCTCCAAAGCTTTCCAAACCCCTTTTCAACTTGATTGCCACTGATGCTCTCAAAGACTGAAACTAAAAGCTTCAGCAGGGTAGATCCCCAGCATCATTATTAATTTCTCACAGAAGCATCTGTCTCTGAAATACAATCAGTGCTGGGCTATGAAAATGTCAGGACTCTGTCTTCATACTGACTGCATTAGCAAACCTAGTAACACTTGTACTTCAGAAGCAGGAAGTATTACACTGTACAAGCTTTCTTCGTAATACTCCTCACTGACATTATAGGAGCTTTGCTCTACTCATGGGATGACCTCATTTTACAGCTTATTTGGCCATAACAGTTTAAGCTGAACATTTATCTCTCCTCTACAGAAAACAGTTCTATTCGGGTTTTACAGAAAATATGTTATTGCTATTCAGATTTGAACCAGGTCAGAAAACAGTCATGGAATTTAGGACACTATACAGCAGTGCACTGAATCTGATCAGAAGATTCTTGCACCACCTCCTTCCTCCAAAATATAAAAAAGAAAAACTTACTTTGGCATGAATGCACCATTGGATAGGGATGGCTCGTCATCATCAAGACCATCAAAGAGATGAGATTTAGCAGAGCCAGCTGACTGCAAAGCTTTTGGTCGCACTCTGGTCGCTGGACGTGGAGTCAGTTTGTAGTGGGTGGGTGTTGTTAAGGCCTTCTGAGCTGCTGGGTTAGTTGGTTTCAGCCTCTGAAACAGTAAGATGTAGAGTTGGAATTTTCATATCACTTACTGTGAGGGTTTGTGGAGAGCGAGAGCGCCTGGTGTTGTTAAGGCTATCCACTCCAGGACCCTGAGCAAAGTACGAAAGGGGAAGTAATAAATAAAGCCAGAGACACAAAGCTGATTGACAGCAGGTAACGGAAACAATGCCAAAGACCAGAAGTCTCCACTCACTCACTGATGGGCCATTAAGAAACTACGGGCACAGCTTTGGAGAGGGTCAACCCCGACCTCCTGTCCAGGCTGAGTGAACGTGGGGAGAGGTACCGGAGTCAGACCAGGGATGCGGGCACCCAGCAGCCAGAGCGAGGGAAAGCCTCTCAGCATCCGGAGCAGAGGAGGGTGTCTCCCCTGCCATGGGACCAGTGTGTGTCCCAGGGCTAGCTACTGGTGGGGGGGACTAAGGAGAGCAAAGGTCTCAGCCACATCCACCGGAACAAGACCACAGCTCGCTGGCCCCTATGCCTGGTGACAGCTGCTGGCAGTGGGGGACAGGCAGAGCCCCTGCATCATCCCCAAACCTCATGTGTGCAGGGGTGTGTGTGTGTGTAATTCACTAGCAAGCTTCAAGCTGGACAAGCCCACAAGTAGGAGGCCCTGGATCCTGACAGGGATATCGGAGGGGCAGGGGATTCGTGTGATATTGAGGGATCTGTGTGTACAGGGTGCCTGTGAAATGAGCGTGTGAGCGCGTGCATCTTTTGCAGCAAGCATCAAGCTGGACCTGCCTGCGCTGTGGAGTGGGTAGAGGGCTCAAGATCTGGGCAGGGCTCTGGGATGGACAGAGGGGCCATGCTAACGCTGAGGGATCCATGAGTGTGCGGTGAGCTTGGGGAGTGCGACCACGTGTGCTTTCACTAGGGAACTTCAATCCTCATCCGCCAAAGAGGAGGAAGGGGACTTGGCTGTATATCCTCATGTTTTACGGGAGGCCTGGCAGTGTTACGCCAAAGGCAGTGCCTTGTCTGTGGCTGCGCAGGCAGCTGTGTCAGCGCACTCTGTGCGTGTGCATCAGGGTTACACGCTCAGCCTCACAACTGGTTCTGCCTGCAAACAGGAACACAACAGCCGCATCCATCAGCCTGGGAAGCAGACCACCAGGAATCCCCAGCTCCTGCAATTTGCTGAGGTCAGCAGCTGTTTATGACATCCCTTAATACTTTTCAGTCTGTTTGTTTTGTTGTCTTAAAACAAATCAACAGGGCAAGAGACTGTCGTAAGTAAAGCTTAAGGCAAACACTAGAAATATTCCAAGTATAGACAATTACCCATCTTTATTCTCAGTTAGCAGCAGTGAGCACAAGAACTCCAAAGCCAAGGCTCTGATGCAGTCAGAAGCAGTAAACAAAGCCACAGTATAAGCAGTTTGCGTCCTGGAGAGCATATAAAAGCACTGTGCCAGAATGAGTATACAGATGGCAACTTATTTTGCTGCTCATTGCGGACTTAAGTGAAGATAGTGAGCAGAAAACGCAAATTAAAGTAATTTCAAATCTTATCCAGAAAGTGAGTTTAACATTTACGTGCACTTACCTCTTCTTTCTTCTTTGGGTCTAACATGGGGTTTCTGAAGAGCGGAGAGTCTCCAAACGGTGAGTAAGTCAAGCTATTGAGATGCTGCTGAAGAACGGCTTGCTGGGCAGCTGATGCATTTGGGTCTGTCAGTGCTATAAAAGTAAAAAATTGTGGTGTTCTTAACAGTTTTACTAATAGAACCAAGGTAGGTAGAGAAGACATCTTTCCAATTAGAGAATCTCTACACAGGAATGCAGATTTCTATACAGACTTCAGTATTCCTTTCCCCTGCTCTTCGGTCACCATTGCTGCAGCAGTCTGAAGGAAGAATCAGATTCTAGTCCTTCATTAGAATTTGCAACCACATTCAGTAAGTCTTTATTGGTGAAAAGCTGAGGGCACAGAGCACTACATATCAGTAGAATGAGCCTGGCCTGCCAAAACCTTTAACTAACACATCCGACTTCTGAAATGTTTTCCAAGGGCAGGGGGTGTGTGTGTGTGTCAGGTCTCCTCAGCTTGGAGGAGGTGATCCCTGAATATCAACCTGCTTTCTTGGGCCTGTCTTCTGCACAGTGTCGTGTGCCATGTGTGTGGTGTTGTCCCTCTGCCTCAAGTTTAAAATAATATTCCTGAAATCACAGCCTCAGAGGGCTAGAGTATGAGGTACGTATGCTGTTCCTTTCAAGTGCTCAGATCTGCTGAATGGGTGAACACTACTAGAAGTTGTAGACATTTTAACTTACCAAATGGTAGTGGCAAGTGCCTGAAGCTAAAGACCGTTCATTTCACCGATGGCACAACATACCTGCCAGTTAAGTCCCTCTAGCTGTCCTGTCAGCAAATACTGAAGCAGCTAACACTACATTGCCCTTTTTTTCTGTAAGCACCTACTGTTGCTGCCCCAAACTCAATGATGGGAAACATGTTAGTAATCTTGAAGACAAAGCTCTAAAATAGCTGCAACTATTAGTAGTGTTGAGCAACTCTGAATTACTTTAAAAAAAAAATAAATACATATAATTAGCACAAAAAAGTCATTAAGATGGTCTCCACTGCTACCGAGAACAGAACTGGCCTCAAATAGACGCTCTAACATCTTTTTTCCCTCCAAAGCATTTGGGTGGGACATGCTCCTATGTTTAGGCACATCCAAAACAAAGGAGGAAGCAGCAATTAAATTCAGGTTAACGTACACTTACCTACAGCAGGCTGAGGGGCTCCAAAGCCCAGAGTAGCCGTTGACGTATTGAATCCCGGTGCTCCAAACGCTCCTGTTCCTAGTGTTCCACCAAGTTTAGGCTGGGTGTTTCCAAATAAAGAAGTCTGTCCTGCCCCAAGAGCTGTGGCAGGAGATATGACAGTCATTTACTGCAAGACTATGACAAAATGACAAGCCAATTCATCCCACAACAAAGAATCAATTATTTATTAAACTGGAAGAAACATTCAACATGTTTGTGAATGCTACAGGACACTCAAGACTCATGTGATCAGCCCAGAGGCTTCGACCACAGAGGATACCACCAGTTTTCTGAGCCATTAGCCATGACTGTAAGCAACACTGCCTACAATTTCTCAAAGGTTACTCAGCACTGTGTTAGCAAGCTCTACATGGTTCTGATTTGAGACAGAGTCATGGCTTCAAGCTAGAACATCTACAGCCTTCTACGTTAGCATTAGCAAGTAATACCAAGGCTGTATCATCACTGAAGTTTGAGGACTACGCTCAGACTGACATGAAATAAGCTGGTAAAATGTTCACCTGTTCCAAACCCTGTTCCTAGTCCAGTTCCCAGGGTCCCAGTTGCAGGTTTATTTCCAAACAAACTATTTCCGGCATTGCTGGCACCAAAACCTTCAAGAACAGAAGCAGTACCTCGTTAATCTAACACTATCAGAGATGAAATTAAAGACATATATTTAAATAAATAAGCATCACTGGCTCAAAGGCAGACCTGCCACAGTTATGGTCAAATTTCACACAGTTTCCAACAAGGCAAGTTAAACTGTCAAGCAGCAAGAAGGAGCTTCCAATGGTAAAAACATATTTGAATTACGAACATAATACTGAAAACATCACTACAGAAAAATACTGTTTTGCCTTCTTAAGCTTTTCAATTTGTTACAAACTTCAAAGCATTACTGAAAGCCAGAATGGACATGATGGTGCTGTATCTGGCAACAGAATAAAGCGTGTGAAGTTTCATCAACTGCCTGGAAGGAACAAATCCCATTTTATACTGTTCATACCACACACGTACTTCTCTGATTCTTACCAACAAAGCAGGTAACAACTCCAATTCGTACAAGCACGCAGTCCAAGACACATCTCTAAGTGCAACTACGTATAATCCAAATCTAACATTAGAGAGATTAGTTCTTAAACTGAAGATTGTGAAACCATCCTATGGTTGGTTAGTATGCAAGGACAGAATTAAACTAGAAAACTGTCACCATGGACCAGCACCAGACACACCCCAGAATCAAACTCCATTTTTCCTACAAACTGCGCCACTGCAAGTAACACAGGCAAATGAAAAACATGTGCTACTTATTATTTTAATAGTCACTATTGCTCACTACCAAGCAGTGTCAACATGCTAACTGATGTGGCTATGAAGATCTTGGAGAACAGTAGAAGAAGGGACTTGGAAGCAACTTTCATGACTACCGTGGTAACAATTTGCCCAAGGCCAGTCACCACAATGGAACTGTACTTGCTGCGGTGCTGCCCTGGCAGTCTAAGAGCTTGACAAGTTCTTCCCTCTGTCTTATGCTGGCAGGTTAACTGCATTTTGGGCTTTATTGCCAATGCAATAAAAAGCCCCAACCAAAGCAAGCAGTTTTCAACAGAAGTCCCATGAAGGAAGACTCATTTACTTGAGCTATCACCACGCATTTCTCCTGCTCAATCACACACTCATTCAACACCAGCTCTCTAACATTCCTGTCAGAGGCCAACATTAACACAAGACCCAGTTCTTCAGGACTGTGATCCTTCACATCACAAAGGACAACAACAACTACCAGCTAAACTGGAACCTGTTTCATTTTACCCTCACTCCAGTGCACTTATACCTGCCATCAAGGTACAGAATCACTGGCTTTACCCTATGTCCTTCAGCACTCCTTTGCAACCAAAGCACATTTACAGCCTCTTAACAAACCTCGATGGTTTCTGAATTCTTTGATTTCAATAGTTTGCAATGCCAGGTTACACTCATTCTTAAGCACTCACTGAAAGAGTGGTACTTTTACTTAACCTTCTTGCATCAGGGAGTACCCCCAAGAGGAAAGGTATAAAACAGCAGTCAGGATGTTTCCCTGCAGCAATGTGCATCAGGAGCATGGCTTACCTGAGAATTTTAACATTCATAATCATTTAGTATGCGATATTCTGCCGCCAGGTGTGTGGTATAAGCAGTATAGTTTTAAGTGATTGAAATCCCACTTTTTTTATATGTACCAAAAAGGGAAGTGTTTGTATTGGTTCCTAAAGTCAGGGTTGGTTTGTTACCAAAGAGCCCGCCGCCTGTGGTTGTGCCAAACGAGGGAGCACTGGTTGTGGTGGTTCCAAATCCAGCAGGCTTGTTTCCAAACAGGGTCTGAAAGGAAGAAAACATGAATTTGGAAACCTGACAGGCTGATATGAAAAGAACTGCATTAGTGTTTTGCCGTAGGCAAGAAAGCAGAACTAAAGCCAAGCCCAACGTGGGCCACACAACCCAGACACCCAACAGCAGTGTGTTACTAGTGCATGTGGCTTGCAAGTATTTGGCAAGCACCTTCTGGAAACAAGCACTACGGTTGGACTCGATCTTAACGATCTTTTCCAACCCAAACAATTCTATGATTTTCACTCCATCAAAACCAAAATGACTGACTATCAAGAATCAAGTTCATTTTCAGTTAAGTCATCATCACAACTTAAATGCCTGTATTTTCAACACCACGCTGAGGCATCCCTAGCAGCGTGTAGGCAGTGAGATATTCAGTCTCTCTTGCTGTCTTTTATTACTTGAGACATTACTTGCGAAAAAATTATTTCTGTAACACTAGTTCTATTATGAATGTTTATATTGTATCCCTCAGTTCACACAAACCCACACCATCTTTGCATCTTAACTCTTAACGCTGCTTTCGTGGAGGTCACTGCCCAGGAACAGGACTCCAAGGCATTTGGGTTTATTTTCATTTTTAAAAATTCTTTTTATATTTTTATTATTAAGGTACAGACATACCGAACCGCCAACACCAAATCCTGTGTTAGCTTGTCCAAAAAGACCAGTTCCGGTTCCAAATCCCGTACCAGCGTTTGTACTGGCAGCTGTTCCAAAAAGGCCTCCAGGCTGCGAGGGCTGGGTTACCCCAAAGAGACCCTACAAACAGGAACTCGGTTAAGATATCGCAGCAATGCTTTTCCAAGTCTAGCGCTGATGATAACAGAATGAACACACAAAGTCAGTTAATAAAATGATGCTGCAACATTATCCCTTCTGCTGGGGGAAGAAGACTGAAGAAAAGCATTTCAGAAGCTTTAGTCATTATTCAAGAAATTACTTAGAAAAAGAAAATAAAAAAAATTCAAAGAATTTATGCTCCAAGCTTCAATGGATATTGGAATTTCCTCATCACTAAGTGAGGGAGATGCAAAAGAAACATTTCACAGTGTTTTCTGGAAGAAGTCACAACCTATTCAGAAAGAATTGGTCTGTTTGGAGTCAAAGCCCCCAGCTATGCAACAAGTTATAGCTACATAGCATCTTTCTATCGAAAGAGTCCATGAATGCTGCTCAGTCACCAGCAAGTACAGAGTTGTTAATGAATTATCACAGAATGTTAGTAATGGAATTATATTATCTGTGTGAACATGATCAGAAATACTTGAATTGATAGAGAGTAGACTGCTTAAAGAAGGGAATAGGAAAAGTTATTTGTTAAAAGTTGCATCACTGTCCAATTATCATGAATGAATAATCCTGACTGGCAAGAAGTTGCTAGCTCAGACAGCTGCATTCAAAGCTTTGCATCCTAGTTTTATGAAGCTGTACCACAATTTGAGGAAGATCCAAATCACTGCATCGCAGCCTCCTGTGTCCAGCTGGAGTAGCTATACCACAACTTACACCTTTAAGGGTTCAAAGAATTTCTCTTACCATTGTGTTGGTGTTTGGCTGCCCCAGAGTGCTGGTATTCCCCAAAGAAAAGCCAGTGTTCTGCGTCGTTGTGGCTTGACCAAAAGGTTTGTTAAACAGACTTGTAGTCTGAGATTGCTGACCAAAAAGACCCCCTGTCGTTCCTGTTCCAAAGCCAGTCGTACCTACAACATATAAACATATTGGTTAAAAAACCCTCAAGTATTTATCCAAACTCACTACGTTTCCACACTCAGCATGATCAAACAGGAAAAAAGATGCTTCAATTCAACAGAACAGCAAAACACCCAGCACCATCAATACAGCACGGCACCTGCACTCTGATGATTTGTATTAAGTTACTTCATCAGGTTCTCCTTGTCCTGGAGTCAGTGTGAGCATAACACCCAAGAATCACCAGCAAGTTTACCTCAGATAGATCTGACCAAAAAGATACCAGCTTCGATACGGTCAGTTTGCTCTCCACTGTACCAAGAAAACCATACCAAGAGCGCCCAAGAAGAGCGCACAGGGCAAGACATGGGCAGGCAGGCAGTGCCTCACGCACTGGCTCTGTTCTATAACCCACACAACTACTACAGCAGAAACTTCAACCTGAACTTCAAACACCTCCTCCTGTTTTCTCCCCAATGGAAAAAGGCTGTTTACACACAAGCTTTTGCTCCCCCTCATCGCTGCTGCTGCTATCTCTGCAGGACCAGGTGCTTTCTTGGGAGGTGACTGCTGGAGAAATACAGGAAGGCCAGCACAGCTGCCAGGGCGGGCAGTCCCTGCAGTGAATGAGCCGTCCTTCACCAGGAGCAGAGGAATACGGCCACCTGGATGCTGATCTTTCTCAAGGAGAGCAGCTCACCTCAGCCCACATGGTCCTCAAGCAAGCCCAGAGATTAAGCCCAGCAGTGCCCATCACAAAGGACAGACAATTCTAATCCAAGACAGTGCGGCCTTTCTTACAGCAGATAGTCTACAGACCGTAGGATTTTGATCTTCTGTTCACACTCCAATTCCACAAATACAAATACCTACTTACCTTTGGTTTGCAGTAGAAACTAGTAAAACCAGAATTTGTATTTGAACTTTTCAGCACTATTTGTTTTACACTAAGTTCAAAAGGGTACAACTGGTTAGCACAACTGACCTGCAACTACCAGACACACAAACACTTAGTAAGTTTGTTATTTCATATCTGGCTTTTACTTTTTGACCAAGGATGCTAAAATGGACAGTGTGAAACCAGGACAGCACAACATACAACAAGTCCACGTCCTAACCCTGATCTACTGTGGAGAAAAGCTCCTGGCAAAATCTAGTTAGGCTACTATAAATTAAGTTGGCCATTTCCAGGGAATTTATGTTCGCTCATTAGTGGAAGTAGAATCTTGACTTCACCACTAACCAACCGATGCCATCACCCTACCGATCATCAGCAATTTCCTGGTGGTTTCACTGAACCGTGTGAACTAGCTGACTAGCCAGATGCTCTAAGGAACTGTCTTCCAGCAAAACTTGGGGGGTGCAGAGGAAGTTTGCAAGCCCTTAAGTCAATAGAAATTTCTACAGCAAAGAACCCGATTAGTGAATGTTGATAATACAACTAGCAAAATTCTGAGCTCACAAGTGTTTCCTCATCTTTAATTACAGAATTTTAAATAGCTTAACAGAATATTTGTTTATCCGGTCACAGGAACGACAGGGGACGGGCAGTACTTACTGGTTCCAAAAGCAGTTTTATTCTGTCCGTATGAAAAGCCTGTGTTGGTAGTAGAAGAGCCAAAAAGTCCTGTTGCTGTACTTGACGTAGCAGTAGAAGACCCAAACAAGCCCGCGGCTGCTCCTGCTCCTACAGGATTTGAGGGCCCTTTCCTATTTGCCTGGTAGTCTTCTAAACGGAGTTCCTAGTAAAGGAAAATCCAGTTGTCTTTACACAGGATAAGGTCAGAACAGTGTCATTACCATGTTCACACAGCACTCAAGCTAACTCTGGGACGAAGATACCAAGAAGAGCTGTAACATCTACATTTTTAAAAAGAAGGATACCATAAACAGGACCTAAACTGAGAGGTACCTCTGCAGTTCATGTTTGGGCTTCAATTTACTTCTCAGAGCTTTTTCAGATCTTTTGAGTGGAAAATCTGTTTTGAAGTATCAAATGAGTCCTGACTGGAAAGGCTTCAGGGTTAAATGTTTACTATAAACTAATGTTCCCAGACATCTCAGTTTTGTCCAAGATTCTGCCATTATCTCAGCAGCATAGGACTGCTCCCAACAGGATCTCTCACCCTTCTGGTATAGGGCAAGATGGAATTTCAGCTCTTCAAAACCAGCAGTGTTAAGCATTTAAAGCCAAATGCAATTAATATGGCAACACATTACGTGTTTTACGCAATGTCACCTCTCTTCTGCAAGTGTGCAGATACTGAAGGTTGTACGCATATTAATGAGCACAGAAGATATTTAGTACAGTCAAAAAAAAGCTCCACCAAACCAACGCTAACGAACAGCCAAACAATGTAAGCATGTTTGAACACTTATTCACTGACCTCGAGGGATTTGCTTTCATATTCTTTCATAGCAGTAATACATTGGTGCTTGGTATTGATGTTAGTGCTTACTCCAGATTTTACCATAGTATCTGTACCAGTCGGTGGCTGCAAGAGAAGAGGCGAAGGTATAAAACTTAAAATCCAGATAGACTTTCGTTAATACAGTTAGTACTCTCTCGGCAGATGCTGTTAAAGTCTAAACTTAGCACAGGACCTGAAGCAGTGCCTTACTGTTATCTGTACAGCCGCGGCCTCATCCACGGACGAGGCACCTTCAGTTAATGAATAGTGGAATTTACCCCAGCAACACAGCACAATTCAGTTTGCAGCTTCACTTGAGAAGTGGTTTACTTAAATTTGTGATACAAATCCTCTGGCTACGTGTGGATTTTGTTATTCCCTCCTTTTTTCACTCGTACTATGAAAGCATACATTAATGGCCCTCAGACTGCCCAAGTTATCACCACAGTTCTGCCTACGTCCTAAAATAACCCAGTCTCAGTCTGTTGACTCCGCTCAGTTTAGAAATGAAGAGAGCAGAGATTTGCACGAAGAAGTATTTGGGAAAAGAATGCCTCTTTCCAGCAGGTATCAGTTACCCCATCTCCATGATGGCTTCCTTTACGAGCCACCCTCCATTTTCAACTTTCAAGACGTTATTCAACCCTTTCTTAAAGGGAACTCATCCAGAAAACACACAGGGGATCAATCTTCACATTTCAGTTTACGCTTCCAAAGCCATGCTGACTTACGAGATAATCGCATTTATTTTGACCCGTTCACCCTTACTGCTGTGAGCATTTAGCGTTGATCACCCTGAATTCTGTGGCACTTCCCACCCTCCCGAGGAGGCTCGATTTTAAGAGCTGCTTTACCTCTTCAGCTTTAACACAGCTGTAAACCTAGCAAGTCTAGATATGGCATTACTCCTTGGTGTTTGAGAAGTTTGTCAAATTCAGAATAAAGAAAAGGCTAGTTAATTATATGTCCTATTTCTGCTGCAACAGTTCCACTAAAGGGGATGTTTTCAAATCATTTCAGAACACCACATACTTGCATATTAACCACTCGGTTTTTTCAGCTCAGTGACCAAGACAGTACTTTACACAAATAACTGCAAAATGTAATGCTTCCTACAGTAAACGGACTCGATTAAGAAGGAAAACCAGAACTTACATTAAACTTAATAGTCGTGCCAGTTGGAGCAGCAGTAAAACTAGTTGGGCCAAAAAGAGATCCAGATGTACTCCCAAAAGGATTGGAAGTAGTGTTAGTGGTTCCAAAGAGACCTCCGCTGCTGGTACTAGTTCCAAAGTCTTAAAAAAAATAAAAAAATAAAAATATCGGTACTAAAACAAACCTTAATTTTAAAACTTAAACCCAAATACTTTATTCAAGTTATAAAACAGTTTGGAAATGAAATAAATCACTAGAAAAAAATTACAGCAGTGCTGGAAACCAATATTCTGCTGTAGAAGACTGCCCAAAAGTCATCACTCCAGGAAATACTACAATAACCACAGCAGCCAGTTTCATTCTACTCCTGATGATGCTAAGAAAATCACGTGTACAAATTATGTACTTCTCTTCTCAGAAAGGTCTGCAAACAGTTGCTTCTGCTTCGGGGAACTACATCAGAGTTTAAGAGGCATTTCAAGTGTTCCAGTGCCAGAAGCAAACCCAACTATAACTGCTCTACAAACAGCAGAATAAAAAGCTAAAATCAAGCAGCACCAGAAGGTATTTAACAACAGAAAATGCCAGCTGACTACCTTTTTCAACTTATTTTAAAACTCATGGCTAGAATCACAGCTACAGATTTTGTAGCTTATTAGGCTCACTCTTGGGTACTGTGGACCACAATAACGCCACTAGAACCTTCAGGAGAAAAAAACCCACCAAAACCCCACACTAACGCACTCTTCAATCAAAGAAAATAAGCAATGCTCGAGAGACACAGCAGTTTTACTCACTTCCAAACCCAGCTGGCTTATTCTGTGCAAAGGCATTATTTTGGGATGAGAAGAGGCCTCCCCCAGTGCTGGTAGTTCCAAACAGGCTATTTGACGTCCCAGTTGATGTTCCAAACCCAAAGCCAGTGCTTGTGGAGGAGGTGGCTGGCTGATTAAATGTAGTCGAACCAAATAATCCTCCTGAAGACAGAAACTGACTGTTAATTGTCTGCAATCATCAATTGCTTGGTTGGGGTGTCGGTTTTTTTGTGTGCGTGGTTCCCCCCCCCCTTTTTTTTTTTAAATTTTATTTTACACTCCCCCCTCTTATTTCTTAATAACATCCTTCCTTCAGGACTGCATTCTGCACTACCACCATAACACAGCAATACCTGGTTTCGTCTGTGTACTCCCAAAGAGGCCTCCAGTATTATTGTTCGACCCAAAGGCTGATGTTCCAAACGCTCCTCCACTTGTAGTACCAAAGCCAGCATCTGAAAATCAGCATCATAGTTTAGATGAAACCATATTCTAAACATGTGCACTAGAAACTCAATGCTGACACTGCCTTTTTAACTTTCCAAAAAGAAATTTGTGCACAACTACGTGTCTGGGATACGCGAAGTGGTACAATTAATACTTGCACAGAGCTCTTGAAGCAAAAGGCTATGATATTTGAGTGAGGCACTTCTACAGCATGCACAGACACCCCTCTGCAAGGTCTCTACCACTCTGTATGGCACCTGGAAGTTGTTCTTCTCATACCTTGCTTTAGGAGCAATACGGACAGAATTACTGTGTTTCCTTCCTAACAAACAGAACATATACACCAATTTATAGCCTGCTTTCATGGCTAAAACCTCACTCACTGGGGTATTTACACTGTGTATCTCCAGAAGACACTCCTCAGATTACATGCTTTTTCCTTCCAAGTCTTCCCAACAAATTCAGTCCTGACTGAAAGAATCTCCCCCCCATCCCCAGCAAGACAACCTTCATCTAAGCATTTGAGTTTCCGCTCCTTTTAAAAAAGGACTGTTCGTGGAATCCTGGTATCTACCCGAGTTAAAAGCTTGTGTCAGTGGAGAAGCCCAGGGCTCCTGGACCCAATTCACAAGCCTGCTCCCTATCACTGCAGGGACCCGGACAGCCTAGCAGCCCCCCAATTCCATCACGCACCACCTCCATCTGATCCTGTAGCTGCACCTCGAGGAAAAAAATAAACTAAGTACAGAAAAGTCAGTTTGGATGCATTACTTACTTTGCCCAAAAGTTGAAGTTGTCCCAAAGCCAGTGCTGCCTCCAAACGGAGTTCCAAAGGATTTGTTAAACATTTTCAGGATATATCAGGTTTTCCCCCAAACCTGGAAAAAAAATTCAGCTTTTCTTTAAAGCTTATCTTGAAAACACATTTTTCATCTTCATCACTGTTGATGTAAGCAATCTAATTTGAGTACTTAATGCCAGAAAATGCATGGCAGGCTGTTTAAGTCACACTAAGCAATTTAAAACACTGTCAGAGCCCTGAAAGGGACAAGAACGCTAATACTTCTGTGACATCACAAGTAAGCTGCCTCCCACCCTTAATTATGGCTGGATTTTCTGTATGTCTTACAGACTGACAAAACTAATATATGAAACTACTCCCCTGATACACGTGTTCTCAACAAAACCCTCTAGAATGTCTAACAGCACTTCCCACATCTGTTTCTACCACATTTGATCCACACCAGGCAAGACAAACTCGGTTTTGCTCAGCCATCTCAATGCCTGAACGAGTGTCCCACCGGAGCACTTCTCCAAGACAACGCGGAGGGATTCGCTACAGCTGTTTCTGCGACACCCCTAGGATTTTCTGTGACTGATTTTCTGTTAAACTCTATTTGCCAACAAGGCAAGAAGGGGAAGTGTGCTGCACAAGAATTACAGGAATACACCTTCCACCTGCTTCCCCTTTATTGGTCACGGGGCTGCACCGGGATTTTCTTAACTTCTTAGAAGTTGTTGGTTATAAATCGTCAGTGAAGTTCTACTCCATTTAGGCAGGGGCCCAATTTACCTTTACAACACTCATGGTTTTATCTACAGATATATGTAGTAACACTACCTCACTCCAACCTCTTCTCCAAATACAAACACAATGTTACAGCTTTTTTCAACAAAACCAACCAAGCTAAAATAAAACCACCAGATCCTTAGCTGTACTCCAGAGAAATCTGTAGTCTTTTTCTGTACTGGGGCTAACATCTGTTAGCCAATATTATCCAGAAAAAAATTCATTGTTGGCAGTGTTAGCTAATTCACAGCAGGGCAGAACTAACAAGTTTAGAAAATTCTAAGACGTGGCCCATACCGAGAATAGTTACAAAGCACTACTTACTATCATTTTAAGATAACACTTTTATGTTACGACACACTAACTTTGAGAATTTCAGCATTTTTTAAACTCCATTTAGGTTTTCCAGGAGGCTCAAAATCCAGGATAGCAATACACTCCTACCAGGTATTCTCCATTTGGTTGCCAACAATTTAAATTAAACTAAAAAACCCCACCTTCACCTCTGCCCAGGTTTGACAGCTTCCCTATAGCTTCCTGATTCCAACTCCTTTTATATCCCCCTTGCCAAAGGGAAGCACGCGCATACCCTGTGTACTGTCCAGCACAGCCACTCCAGAGTGAAGCCACTAAATCTACCTGCCTGTCCACGAAACCCTAAGTATTTGTTTTCCCCAAACCCCATACCACCTTCTGGGAACAACCAAATCCAGATTTCTAGCAGCCGTAGCTACCCACCATACATCTGCAGCCACCCCAGTACTACCGGAGACTAAAACAGTCAAGAGCAAATCCGTATCCGACACTTTTATTAAAAAGTAACTAAAAAGATATTTTGGGTAATCTTCAACTATTCAGAACAGCAGTACGTCACAATTTTGTGGTGTTAAGAATCTTCCCACTCACACGTGCAAGTCCTTACGGACTTCCTTACACACATTAAGAATGCTTTAAATATGAGAGTGCTTTCTTTCTGGTATAAGAAAGAAAAAGCTGCTCTGACGAACTATCAGAACACCCTAAGGCTAGAGCTGCCTCCTGGAAGAGCGTGCTGCCTGCCACACAGCAGATTCCTTCCACGGGCTGCATCCCACAACACACCCCAGCCCCAACCCCTCTCCCCCCAACACCCGTGCCACCTACACACCCCAGCTCTTCCGTAAGCACATCGCCTTTGCGGCACCAAGGCTGCTTTGGGTTTTCCAGCAGAACCTGGCTTTGGATAGCAGGACAAAACGCAGAACCACCTCCTGTTCGCTTCCCCAAAATCCCACCTTTGTGCTCCAGCTCGACTGTATGTGGCTTCCAAGAACATCCACCCCCCCACACCTCCTAGTACTCCACGATTTACTCTCCTTTTTACTACACCACATACTAGGATGCCTTAAAAACCCCACCTATCCTTTTACATTGGTAAGATAAATTTTATCCTGACACCTGATGTGCATGCAGTCCTCGAACTTTAAACACCCACCTCAGCTACATTCTTCTCTATTTCTGTGGGGTTTTTCAGCTCACTTTGCCCCTAAGCAAGTCTCACTGGAAGCCAGATACAAAGTGTCCACAGAGTTTTCAGTTTTGCTCAGTCTTCTGACTCTCAATCTTATTTGCAATTCATAAAACCTCTGTTCTTTCACTGTTCCCCCTATTTATGCCACTGATTTTTTCAAAGTCAGTATATTGAGGATTGTTACATGCCAAATTCTATTTCAGAAGAAATCTGAAACACAATTTTCTAAAACAGAAGTCATTAAAAGAGTTCACCCTCCCTCATTTTCTTTCTTTCACTCAGATTTGTGAGTCCCTACCACAACAGAACTCGGGCTTTACGCAGTCACCAATGGCATGAACGCATCAGAGCCCCTTTAGCCCAGGCCAGTAGCGGGAGGACACCGCACAGAGAGAACGGGCTCACGACTGCACGCGTGAAACATTGTACTAGTGAAACGTGCCCTGAGCTGTCCCATGGAAACACACCCACAGCCCCTGACGGCAGGAACACCACCACCAGCCAAGAACCGAAGGAGAGCTGGAGCAGGATTAATAGAAGTTGGGGTTTTTGTACAGCATCCTCTCCCACCTGCTGGACACCATCCCCAGCTGAAGAGGAGCCACCCCTCGCTCCTGAAGGAAAGGGCTCTAGTTACAGTTTTACACTGACATTACGGAAACCTCCAGAGAAACGCGATTAATCCATTAACAAAACTTTGAACAACTCTCCCCGTAGCCGGCTGGTGTTTACATCCCCAGACTCCCACCGCAGTTAAGACCCCGGAAACGGGCCCGCCGTTACCCCGGGCTCCCCCGTATACAAGACGCCCTTCCCCTGTGCTCCCCCCGCCGTACCCCCCGCGCAGTCCCCCCGGCCTTCCCGGCTCTGCCGCCTCCACCAGCTCAGTCCAGCGCAGACCAGCCCCTCCTGCCCCTTGCCCGTAAGCACCTCCGTCAGAACCCGGAATGCGAAACCAAAACAGCCGAAAGCCCCCAGAGCCGGGCGGGGAGCGGCAGGAACCGGCTCCTCACGGCCCCGCCGGGACCCCAGCAAGAGGGGCGGGCGGAGCGGGGCCCGGCCGCGGGCTCCCACCCGCCCCGGCCCCCAGACACCCCTTTCCCCCGCTTCGCTCCCTGCCGAACGCTTCCCCGCGGCCCTCCCCGGGCCTCTCAGCCAGCCACACGGGGCCCGTGGCCTCAGGCCGGCCCGGTCTCCCGGAGTAAGCGCTACGGAACAAAGGCCGCGAGGCGCCTCCGCGACCGTTGCGCGGCTCCGGCGGGCAGGAACGAAAGCCCCGGCGCCCCTTCCCCCCGGTACTCACCACGGGCGCCACGGAAGAAAAGGGGGAGCGCGGGGCTGGCCGGGCCGGGCCTGGCCTCGCCGCTCCCGGGGTGCCGCCGCCGCCGCCTCACAGGAGGGGGAGGGAAGCTGCGTCACAACCCGCTCCGCGCGCCTCCCAGCCGCCCCCGCGCTCCGCCACCGCCCGCCCCATTGGCTAGCCCCGCCCCCGCGTGCCGGCCGCCTATTGGCTGCCGCTCTTTGAAAACGAGGCAGCTCCCCCTCCTCCCCTCGGGGAACGGCGAGTGCTTCTCGCTGATTGGGTGAAGTAGCGCTTTACGTCTGCCGCGCTCTGAGCGCAGATTGGTGTGACGCACGGAGGGGGTGGGGCTAAGGCTTGCGGAAGGGTCCAGAATTCCGCACAGCAGCACCGCCCGACATCCGGGGCGTTGGAGGCGGGACTTTTCCCGACCGGTCCAATCCGAGATGACTTAAGACTCTTGCGTATTGCGGCGCAGAGGGCGGGGCCGAGAACCTTAAAGGGACCGTGAGGAGGCGCGGGCGCTGAGGTGGTGCGGTCGGTGGGGGGCGTGTCCCGGCCCGGCCCGGCCCGGCCCGGCCCGGCCCGCCGTGCTCCCCCTGGAGCCGCAAGGCCCCGGGCGGGGGAGCGGGGGCGGCCCTGGCCGCAGCGGCAGGAAGGGGCGGGCGGCGGGAGGCGGGGCCGGGCCGGGCCATGGAGCGGCGCGGAGGGGGCTGAGCGGTGCGGGGCTGAGGGGGCTGCGGGGGGGCGGTGGCGTGATGGGGGGGGGGGGCCCGGAGGGGTGCCCGGGGGGCGATCGCAGCACTGCGAGGTCCTGGGGGGTCTCTGTGGGGGATCTCTGTGGGGGATGTGGGGTGCCCGGGGGGGTCACGGTGCTGGGGGGTGTCCGGGGGGTCTGTGTGGGGGATGTGGGGTGCCCGGGGGGTGACAACGCCGTGAGATCCCCGGGGGGGTCCGTGGGGGATGTGGGGTGCCCGGGACGGGTCGCGGGGGGGGGGTCTCTAGGCGCTATGGGGTGCTGGGGGCAGGGCGGGCTGGGGGTCGTTCAGCGCCTGACACCAAAGATTTGGGGGTTTATTTGCCCAATTTGGGCAAGACCCCCGTGAGAGGGGGACGGGGGCTGATCGGGGACTCCCCTTTTGGGGATGGCTCCCCCATGTGCCCCCCCCCCCCAGGCGCTGGCCTTGCTCTGGGGAAGCGCGGCTGCCTCTGACAGCCCCGTCCTGGGGTCTCCTCGGGGCTGGGGGTCGGGGGGGGCAGCCCGGGGAGCTGAGCCTGGGGGCCGGGGGATCCCGCTCCACCCGCCCCCCTTGCTGCAGCCCCCAGCCCCAAAGGGCTCCGCAGAACCACGCTAGAGCTGCCCTTTGGCTTTTGCTTTCACCCTGCAAATAAATATTCCCCCCCACCGCAGCGGCACAGCCCAGGCGAAGGGGTGAGCTGTGTTTTCCGTAGCCCTGGGGTGCCGCAGCGCTGGTGGGGGTCCCTGCTCCGGGGGGGGGGGGGGGGGTGGCTGCGCTGCCCTGGGGCACCTGCCCAGACTCCTGCCCTCGCCGGTAACCAGCTTCTGCGGGATTATCTACAAATCGGATTTGTCCTGGAGCCCGAGCGGTGTGTGAGGTGAGGCAGGGAATCCCTGGCTGCTCACTTGGAGCAAAATGTCACAGCCCCTCGTTTGGGCTCGGTGGCCCTTGTCCCCAGGCAGGGGGGAGCCTGGGGGAGGTCAGGGCCAGGCCTGGCGGGAGGAGAGCTCAAAGGAAGGCTGTCACGATCGGGACTGATTTAACGTGGATTTGGCCACCCCGGCGGTCTGAGGGCAGCTGGGCTGCGGCCCAGGGCGCGTGGGAAGGGTAAAGGATGAGCTGCCGTGGCTGAGGCCAAGTCTGCAGCTGGCGAGTGTGGGGACTGAGCTGGTGGAGAGCCCTGAGCTGGAGACGGGCTCCTGGGCTCGATAAACTGCTTGTCCTGGCTTGCCCAACCTGATGAGTAACGGCTTTATCATTGTGCAAGGTGCAGGGCTTGCGAGGTCCTGATCCTGCAGCTGGAGTCTTGCCCGTAAAGGTGCTGAGTGCTCGGCTGGGACGGTGCTGGATGTGGGGCTGCGGAGTGAGGACGGTGCCGTGGGTGGTTGGGGATGCACTGGAGGAGCTGCAGCTCGTGGTAGCAGGCAGCACCGGCGGGCAGTACACAGCAGGGCAGCGTGCAGCGCCCTCGCTACGTCATCACTGTCCTGTGCGGCAGCTCTGAGCGCAGCCCGGGAACAGTCTGGATAGAGGTGCCCTGCCGAAAAGAGCTCACGTGCCTCTCCAGCCAGATGGGTCTCGTGGTCCAGAGCAGGGCGCAGCCCCAGTGCGTCCCGCTGCCCGCACGTCCCGCTGCCCGCACGTTCTGCTGCCTGCTCCTCCCCGCTGCGTGCGGCCCGCTGCTCTGACCCTGCTCGCTGATGTACATCTCGGGCTTCCTGCATGTCCAGCACGGTGCTTTTCGGCTGCCTGTCCTTGGTGCCGGCCGTAGGGCTGTGCGGCTGTTAACACGGGTGTGAGAGGCTGTCTCTGCCCCGGTTCCTCTGCCAGCCCTATGCGTGCATCCCTGCCCGGGGCAGTTTGGGGCTGGATGTTGCAGCAGGACAGAGGATCCTCGCAAACATTTGCTCATTTGTTTGTTTTCAGGTCCATCAAGATGTTACAGGTACCACTGCCCCTGGATCGAGATGGGATCTTATTCCGGCTCCGTTTTACCACGCTGGCCCTTGGGACTGTGTTTTGCCCACTCTTCGGTTTCCTTTTCTGTGTGATCTGGTCCCTGCTGTTCCATTTCCAGGAGACAACGGCGACCCACTGCGGGGTAAGCAACTCTCACCAGCAAAGCATCCTACAACGTCATGGCTGCTCGGCTGGGGCAGGTGGCGGGGTGGCAGGGGTCCTCTCTTCTTCTGGGCTTTCCCACCAGATGTCTTATGGATCCTGAACAAGCTACTTTATTTTATTGTGCTTGTGATGCCTCGGGACTGGCAACTGAGGTTTTGGCTTTTTAAAAGGGACCTAGGGAAGTACAGACTGATCAGGCTGATGTCTGTACCGAGCACGTTGGTGGGGATTATGATAAGCAATAAAACTAGGGAAGCTACAGATGTAATATACTGTCTTGTGAGGAGTTAGCCCAGGTTTTATAAAAGGAATTGCTGCCCCTCAGATCTACTGGAGCTCTTCAGAGGAGTCACAAGCACCTGCCTGGGGAGCTCAGGTCGAGAGGGACCGCCTGGATTTCCAGAAGGGATGAGATCGGGTTCCTCCCCGGGGCTTTCAAGCAGCCGCGGCACAAGCGTGGATAAGCAGCTGGTTGCGAGCTGGGAACAAAGGGCAGGAGTGGATGGTCAGTCTCACAGCAGCAGGAGAGGACCCCAGGGTTTTTTGGGGTCTGTGCTGTTCCTCGTGCCCACACACAGTGGGGTGACAGAGGCTGATGGTGATGCCGAGGTCCTGGAGCAGGGAGGGTGAGGCAGGCTGCCGAGGAGGGTGACGGAGTGATGAAATGCCAGGGCAGTTTGATTTGGAGAAGTAAGTGATGCACACACCCAGTGTCTGGTTCTGCCCTGTCCTCACGACACGGGGGCGTGGGGCAGGGCCTCAGGGGTGCCCAGAGGTGTCACACAGCTCCCGTTCCTGGCGTGGTGAGGTGAGGGCTCTTCAGCTGCACGTGGGAAGAGATGATGGGCTGAGGTCGTGGTTTAACCCCGGCCGGCAGCTCAACTCCACGCAGCCACTTGCTCACTCCCCCTCAGGGGGATGGGGGCCAGAATCAGAAGAGTGAAAGTGAGAAAACTCATGGGCTCGGATAAAGACAGTTTAATAGGTAAAGCAAAAGCTGCAGACGCAAGCAAAGCAAGGCAAGGAATTCATTTCCCACATCCCATGGGCAGGCAGGTGTTCAGCCATCCCCAGGACAGCAGGGCTCCATCACGCATAACGGTGACTTGGGAAGACAAACACCGTCACTTCCAACGTCCCCCCATTTCTCCTTCTTCCCCAGCTTTACATGCTGAGCATGACGTCATATGGTATGGAATATCCCTTTGGTCATTGGGGTCAGCTGTCCTGGCTGACAGCTCCTTGTGCATCCCCAGCTACTCGCTGGTGGGGTGAGGAGCAGAAAAGGCCTTGGCTCTGTGTAAGCACTGCTCAGCAGGAACAAAAACATCTTTATATTATCTACACTGTCTCCAGCACAAATCCAAAGCAGAGCCCCATACCAGCTACCCCTGCTCAAAACAGCTCACACGGAGAGGGCAGGCAGGGATCCACTGCTCCTCCTCTGCCCGTATGAGAAGCAGGGGACGTTGCGTGGAGGTGGCAGGTTCTGCCTGAGGAACCAGCTCCTCTCGGGTGCCTCGAGAGGAGCCGATCTGGGGAACGCCTCCGCAGGGCACTGGGGATGCACAGTTCTGCGTGGGCTCCGGGGGAGACTGAGCAGGATGGTGGAAGAGTGGGTTACACGGTGCATGGCAACTGTGGCTGGCTCAGGAGGTCCCCGAGCTGTGAAACTCTGGAGGTCGGGAGTTTATTCTGGGGCTGTGTTGGTGGTTTTCCTGCTTTTACGTTCCTTCCTGAACACTGTCTTTGCCTGCTGTTGCTATCTGTTCTTTCCATTAGAGTTGGGTTGACAAAACCGTGCGCCCTTCTCTCCTCTCTCCCCAACCCTGGGGGCAGAGAACATGTGGCGGACCACGACTGAGTAAAGGGAAGGCATAAAGGTCAAAAGTATAAAGCTAAGATAGCCGAGCAGGACCCTGAGCAGGGCGCCCAGTGCCTGGGGACTGTGCCAGCAGGGCTGGGGGCTGCGTGGTCCTGGGGGATGAGCCAGGGTTGCTGCCGCGTTACGTTCCCTAGCTTTTGAAATAGGAATAAACTTATTGAGAAAAAACCAAACAGTTTTAGCATCGTGGAGACCTGTAAGTGTGACAATATGACACACTCCCTATGCCTTTCCCCACGAGCTGCTGTCTCTCTCCCAGGTCCCCAACTACCTCCCCTCCATCAGCGCCGCTATCGGAGGCGAGACCCCCCAGCGTTACGTCTGGCGCCTCTGCATCGGCCTCCACTCGGCTCCCCGCTTCCTGGTGGCAATCGCCTACTGGAACCACTACCAGAGCTGTCACTGCTCGCACCCTCGCTACCTGCGCTTGTGCCACTTCAACCTGCTGCTCAACCTGCTCGAAAACTTCGCCCTCCTTATTCTGACCTACGTGTCCTCATCTGAAAACTATGGTAGGTGTCTCTTCCCGCGCTTCGCGCTGACCATCGTGCCCGTGGTCTTGCTTGCGGCTGCCGAGGCTTTGCAGAGCTCTGCTTCATGCCAGTGCTTTGGAAGTAGGCAGGTTGGAGGGAGAAAACAGTAAAAATAAAGAAGTTCTATTAAAATTAGTATTTCTAGAGGAAAGTTATGCGCATAATGTGCAAATAGCTGTCGTCTTCCCAAAAGTCTTGGTTGCTGATAATTAACTGAAACCATGGGCTGAATTTTGGTGTTGAGCCTAGGATCAGACTTTAGCGCTTGGTTCCCACTTGTGTGCTGAGGCCGCACTTAATGCGCCTCGCTGCAGCTGAGCAGAGGCAGGGTAGTGCTCGTGCCTGCGATCCGCTCTGCCTCCACTGTGGAGCTTCGGCTTTGGCTCTGGGCTGGCTTCCCGCCCGCGCTCTGTTCCAGCTGCGTTCAATACCCTCCTACAAAATCGTCTGGGTAAAATTCCTGTGTTGACCTGAAAACCAAATCAGGATGTTTCAGGTTAAATCAGTATGTGCAAAATACGGTCACGACAGGCTGGGCAACGTTCTTCTCCCGCATGGTCTCATCTGTAATGAATTTAAGTGCCAGTGGCGATACCCAGCGGCTGCTTAATCCTGAGATCTGGAGGAGGCACTGGGGGTTGACTTGCGAGGACTCAAATCCACGAGCCAGCGAGGTGGTGCTGTTGCAGTGGAAACAAACCCAATTCTGGGACTTGTCAGCAGGAGAGTCGTGTGTCAGCCGTCCCTGTGCTCTGAGGGTGATGATGATGGATATTGTGGCTGACCACATTGGAGGATGTAGTCACAAAGTCTCACAAAGAGAGGCGAAGAGGAAGAGAGGGTTTGGAGTGGTGCTGGGGAGGGGATGTTGACAGAAGAGGGTTTGTCTCCTCACAGCACAGATGATGAGGTGGGGCAGGGATGCGTCTGGTTTTGTGCTGAGAGTATCTCCCTCCTCGGGATGGGTGAGGAAAGCAAGCTCCTGAAAGGTGGAGGCAGTGGGGGTCGGGAAGGTTTGCGACTGCTTAGAGCAGCAAACTGGAAATGGGCTGTGGCTGCCGGAGCCCTCCAGGAAGGATGGGAATGCATCTGTGGGGTTGAGGGGTGCAGCCCCAGCGCGACACCAGGCTCCCTCCAGCCCGCTGCTGCCATCAGAGCCCAGTGTCGCACTGGAAGCATTAAGAAGAGTGGGTGCGTGGAGAAGACTGTGGCCAGCAGGTCGAGGGATGTTGTCCTCCCCCTCTGCTCTGCTCTGTCCTGGTGAGGCCACAGCTGGAGTTCTGTGTCCAGGTCTGGGCTCCCCAGTTCCAGACAGACAGGGAACTACTGGGGAGAGTCCAGGGGAGGGCTGCGAGGATGAGGAGGGGCCTGGAGCATCTCTGGTGTGAGGAAAGGCTGAGAGAGCTGGGGCTGGTTAGCCTGGGGAAGAGAAGCCTGAGAGGGGATCTGATCAACACTTGTCAATATCTAAAGGGTGGGTGTCAAGAGGAAGGGGCCAGACTCTTCTCAGTGGTGCCCAGCGACAGGACAAGGGGCAACGGGCACAAACTGGACCACGGGAAGTTCCACCTGACCGTGAGGAAAAACTTCTTCCCTCTGCGGGTGACCGAGCACTGGGACAGGCTGCCCAGAGAGGTTGTGGAGTCTTCTTCTCTGGAGAGATTCCAAACCCGCCTGGACGCCATCCTGTGCGACCTGCTCTGGGTGATCCTGCTCTGGCAGGGGGTTGGACTAGATGATCTCCAGAGGTCCCTGCCAGCCCCCACCAGTCCGTGGTTCTGTGGTTCTGTGAAGTGCAGAGCAGTGCAGGCGCTGCCCTGATTCCCTGTCAAAGCGGGTGTTTGGAGATGTTGCATCTTGCACACCAGAACGGCAGGCTGTGCGGGAAAACCAGCTAACAAGTGTGTGAGCCGCAGCACCCTTCGGGCTGGTGAGCCAGCTGACAGCTTTCTGCACACACGCCTGACTTTCCCACTCACAGATGCTTCTGTCTTTCGCGGTGCAGCAGTCATTGCCTTTCTGCTCCCCTGCTCATCGCTCAGGAGCCGTGCCCAGAGCAGTCTGTGCCGGTGCCTGTCACTGTCACATGGGCTGTTGGTCCGAGGCAGCTTCCCACCGTTTGGGTGCTCGCTGGCTTCCACTGGGTCTTCACCAGTAAATCAGATGGCTTCAGGGCTGCGGTGTCATGAACAGAGTCCCCGGACCTCCCCAGCCTTCAGGGTGAGGATGGAGATCCGCAGTGGAGCCCAGTGACCTGGAATGGCTGTATGTGAACCTCCAGCTGGTGGAGGTCCGTGGTCTAGGGGATGTTCCTGTCCAGCTCACCTCCTCATCTCCTGCCAGCACTCCCTGTCCCCCACAGCGAGTCACCCCGTCGTCACCTGCCTGCCTCTGCCGCTGTCCCCAGCTGCCCCGCCATGGCAGTGGACTGTAAACCAACCTGCGGTTCTCCAGCCCACCAGGACTGGGAGCATGCCCTTAGAAATTCAGATGCTCTTTTGGGTTCTGGATACCTCGAAGCGCATTGTCACCTGAATGGCTCTGCCTGAGCCTCCTTTTGCAGCTGACAGCTCTGCCCGGCTTGTGCAGAGCTTTGCAAGGAGGAGACTGAAGTGCGGTAGAGCGGCTGGGCAAAAGCCACACCGAGAGCTGAGGCTAACCCAGTTTTCTCAGATTCCTTATTACAGGCTAATCTCAGGTTTGTGGGGAAAGTTTCAGACCTTAGCTGCCCTGCTGAAATGAGAACGGGCTTGAGTTAATCTTCTCTGCAGGACATGGCTCACATCTTCTCCTCTAACAGCTGCCTTTACCATGTCTCCTCACATGGTTTCCCTTCCCCTGGCATTGAGAGGGGAAGCAGGGAAGATCCTTTCTTACGTTCAGGTGGTTGGGAATTCAGCCTGTGGTTCACTTCCTGGAGAAGAGGCTGGGAAACTCTTTTAAATAGAAGGACTCATTTGAAGATAACCACCTGAAGTTGCTCGGGCTTTGTGTGTGGTGCTGGGGTTTGGTGAGCTGCTCTGGCTCAGCGCTGCATTTCCAGCCTGACCCTAAATCTGTGCTAGTTCAGTGACACGTGAGGTGGCCTCCGTGCTGGTGATGAGGCTGATGACAACTGCTAATTGCCAGGTAGGTAATGCAGGATGCCAGAAGATGGCCCTTTCTGGATCTTGGACTGGCTCACTGCAAACCACCCCCTGTGCCTCAGTTTCCCCATCCCTAGAACAATAGTGGTGATGCTGAGCTGCTCTTGAGGTTTACAGCCGTGTGAAGCAGTGGAGGCTCTCAGACCAGGTGCCAGAGCACAGAAACACCCTCCTGGCACCTTTGGGATAAGTCTTCCAGTGACTCACACCCCCCTCCAGCCCCAGGCTTACAGGGGGCTGCATGGCACGCATGAGCAGCTTTGTCATTAAATCCCCCTTCCCCTCCTCTGCGTGGGCACCGGAGGTGCAAAGCCATGCTGTGCCTGTCGCCTGCAATGACCCTGGTCCCTGGACCACTGCTCGTGCTGGGGGCACAGCATCTCCCGGGTGCTGGGACTCCCAGCAGGATGGCATCCTGCAGAAAGCAGTCCTTCACCCTCCCAAAGCCTGCCCCACGCTCCCCTGTGCTCTTGGCTCAGATCTAACAGGAAACCTGTTGTCTTGTTGATTCAGCAATCCACGAAAATGCCTTCATCGTCTTTATCACGTCGGCTCTGGGCCACATGCTCCTGACGTGCATCCTCTGGAGAATGACTAAGAAACACACAGTAAGTCCCGAGGTACAGAAACTTTCCTTTCTTGTCTCCGTGCGGTGCTGGGTGCTGGGGAGGGGGCTCTCAGCCAGCGGTGGAGGGCTTTGGCTGTCGCTCGCTTGTGAAACAGCTGTAACCGGGTGCTAAAGAAGTTACCGCCACCAGCTGAAATGGGGAAACGTGGTCACCAAAATTCATGGTTTATCAAAACAAAGTGGGGAGGAATCTTTTAGTTTCCTATTTTCTGGTTTAAACTTAGACCTGACATTTGAAAACTGCCCCGTTAGTGTCCCCGAGGGTTGAGTGTGCTGACCCCTTCTCCTTGCCTGAGGATGCCTGCTTCTGAGCTGAAATCAGCTTCTTTGTGCTGGGAACCGGGAACCCGCTGGTCCTGCAAACTGGGCAGAGCTGCCGGCAGTGGGCAGCAGGCGTGTTACCCCTTTCCTCTGGGAATGGCTGCGCTGAGCAGGCTGGCTCTGGGGCTTGTTCTCTGTGAGGGGCTGGCAGGCTCAGGGGCTCGCCGGTCGTGCAACCGGTCAGGCGGAGGATCCAGCCAGGGGCTTCTGGCTCCATCGCCAGCATGCAGCTTTGGTGCCACCGTGCTGGGTTGTGGCGGGACTGCTAGACCGTGGGCACCAGCACAGCCATGGGCTGGCAGGGCAGGGCAGCACCTTCAGCTTTGAAACTCCGTACGTGAAAGCTGCTTCTGTGTGTGTGCCTCTTGTCCACGGCTTTGCCTGGCTCTATGGGCTCCCTGGACCTCTCTGTCTGTTTTTCCTCGGGGATGAGTCTCGCCCAGCTGATCCCCAGTCCAACCCTCGCAGTCCCCAGTACTAAATGGGGAAGGGTCCCCAGGGCTCCCTGAACTGTGTTGCCTCAGGAAGGTGATGGCTTTGCAAAACAGAGACCTTCAGGGGAAGGTGTCAGAGGTGCGTGCCCTTATCCCCGGGGCCGGGAAGCTGGTGAGGGCTGGGAGTGAGTCTCCGCGAAGGGACTGCACCTTTGCAGACTGTAGCATTGCAGCAAGCCCGTGAGTTTTGTCTGCAGCATGTTAGCAGCAGCGCCTGCTGTCAGCTCATGGGAGCAAAAAACCAGATGCTGCTGTGAGCTGGGCACGGTGGCTGTTGCCTGGGCTGAGCTCTGAGCTGGTGGTGGGTACACATCGTGGTGTATGACAGACTGCAGGCAGAGCTCTGGTGTGACACGTCCCTGACCCATCACGGCATCAGAGCTGGAGGATCGGGTCAGGGAGGTGAGCAGCCTGCCTCTAAACGTCTGGCTTTTCTCTGCTGGTAGTTTGTGTGGGTTTCTCCCAAGTTCATGTTAGGGAACACCATGAGCAAAGTTCCGCTGGCGATGTTTTGATCCGGTGCAGCCTGCCTGCAGGTTGCCCTCCCCTGCCATGTCACCCGCCACGGCTGGTTCCTTACCTGCTCCCAAGGAGCAGAGGAAAGCAGGCGGGAGGTGCTGGAGGTGCTGGCATGGCTGTCCAGAGCCCATCCCGTGTGTCTGCACATCCACAGCTGGTCCATGAAGCTGCTGTGGGATGGTGGCCTTGCTGGCGCTCTACTGGGGGAGCAGCCTGCACCTACGAAGCCCGTGGGCTCGGTGTCACTGGGTGCTGTCAGCTAGGCTCTCGTGCACCCGTTGCTGCTGGAGCAGCCTGCGCACCTCCTGCTCTGGTGCTGCTGGGCGGCTTGTTTTGGGCATGGGATGAGGGGCACAGCAAACCTGTCCCCCCCATCCTGCAGGACTCGCTCGGACTGGGGGCTGCTGCCAAGCTGCAGCATCTCCAGCCGTGTGCTGCAGCGGGCAAGGTGGCAGCTTGTCCCCGTTACCCTCTCCCCGCTGCTGCAGGGCTCAAGCTGTGCTGGGGCGCTCCTGTGTCCTGGTGCACTGCCCCAGGAGGAGCATTTCCCCACTCTGAGGACGTGTCGACCACGGCACATCCCTGGGTGGAAGTGCAGCAGGGCATGGGGATGCCCAGGCATGGTGCCACCGCCCGGCACAGCTTCCTCCTCCCGTCTTGGAAAGGCCCTGCTGATGGAGGGGAGCTACCTGCAGGGGTGCACGGTCCCCCCAAAGCTGGATGTCTTCCTGCAGAGAGAGGACCCCTTTGGGGCCAGCCCTGACCTGCAGCTGGGGCTCGTCTGCCCCTGCCAGGGCCTGCGGTGTCCCCGGCACCAGCTCCCTGCGGGGCTGCGTGTCGGCAGATGGAGCTGTCGCCCAGGGAGCGAGGGTGGCGGGTGACTTCTTCCGAAAAGGAAAGCGCTGTGTGATGGCAGGGCGGCTGTCAGACTGGATGTGTCTGTATGACGCGGGCCAAGGGCTCGACACGCCGCCGGGCGTGCAGCCATGGGCAACGTCTTTTGATAAGCGGGCAGTCCCCTTATCGTCACTCTGCTAATGTGAATTGTCGCTCCATCGGTGTCCTGTGATGTGCAAATTGGGCTCCTGCTGTGGATCGCTCCCACGGGGCCACGGATCCTCCGGGCCGGGCAGGATCTCCTGGGGCTTATCCCGCTGTTGGAGTTCCGCTTCCCGGGGCTCTGGGCTCCTGCACCACCGCTGGGTGCTTGGCTCGGCAGGGGAGGGGTGGCGGGGCCACATGAGGCCGCGGTGAGCACGGTGCCGCCGCCACATCCTCCTCGCTCCGAGCCGAGCCGTGTGGCTGGCGGGAACTGCCGCCTCAGCAGGAGCAACCAGGCAGCGTCTGCTGAGCTGGCCAAGCCGGAGGCTCGTGGGGCTGTTTAGTGATCTCCTCTTGCAGGTCACGGCATCTCGGGGCCGGATTCGGGTTCCCTTTGTGTCAGTTGTGGCAGCTTTTTGTTTGCCTTTGCTAACCCCAGCCCTGGAGCCGGCGGTGGCGGGAGGGGATGGGCGAGGGGGATGACTCTGGTCCCGTGGTGTCCCGTCCTTCCCTCCTCTTTAGCAGAGGGTACCGGAGCAGATGAAGCCACCGAGGGTCCCCTGAGGGATTCGGGTTCTCCGGGGCCGAACTTGGGACCGTTTATGGGACAAACCCCATGCGAGGAGCTGGAAAGCTGGACCAAGCCTTCCTCCTGCTCGGTCCGGAGGAGGGAGCAGGGGATCTGTGCGCAGCCCCCGTGGGGAGCCGGGCCGGCCTGGGGAGACAGGACGGGGCCACAGAGCCCTTCTCAGGCCCTGTGTCTGGCACCGCTGCCGGAGGGGGCAAAACTCCCCAGGTTTGCTGGAGTTGCCGGAGTTTCAGCACGTGAGTGACAGGAATTGGTCTTGCAAAAGCCTCTCGTTTGTCGGAGTTTGTGTTGCAACTGCCTTTCTGCAAGGGCAGGAAGGTGCTGAGGAACTTGTTTGTAATGGGGAAGTACAGACAGTTTCCAGTTGCAAGGTGGCAAATAGTGAGAGAAAGGAAAATAAAGCTCTGTAGGAGGGAAGAAAAGAGAAAGCAGGCTGAGAGGAGAAGGGGAAGGGGCAAAGCAGAGGAGAGCTCAGGGCAAAAAGGGAAATGGAGCCAGAGAGCCTCCCACTATGGACCGATCATAGCCGGCTAGAGGCAGCACACCCAGTCCTCGGTGCTTCGCCGTGGCTGGCATGGCATCGCCGTCCCTGGCTGGCGTCTCTGCGCTCACTCTCTGCTCCTGGCCGGCCGCGCACCCTTTAAACCCCTCCTTCCACAGCTGGCTCTGCCACAGCGAAGATGATGAGCAGCGCAGCAGAGCAGAGCAGTTTCACTTCTTGTTTGCAAACACGTTTCCCCCTGCCCCAGCGGCTGGTGTCACTAGCGGCTGCATTTTGGCCGGGACACACGCATGCACGCGTGCGGCAGGCTCCGGGCTGGCTGCTTCAGGCCCATCGGTGGAGCCAGGACCCGGGTCCTGCTGTGCTGCCGGTGCTGGGGCGAAGGCAGAGGTGCCGCTCGGGTGCAAACCCCCGCTGCCTGAGCATGGGGGGGGCTGACACCCTACTCGCTCTGCTGACGCTCCTGTCCCCCTCGGCACTGGTTAAGCCATTTCTGCTCGCGCTGCCGGAGCAGGACAGCTGAGCTGAGTTTCCAGCTGCTGCTGGAGCCGTGCGGAGGGGACCGCAATCGCGGCCGGTGAACACGCGTGGTTTCAGCCCTACTCCTCGGTAGCACCGTCGCCTAGCCAGCAGCCCGTGGGGGTGGTAGCGGTAGGTCACACAAGCCCTCTATAAATATCCCAGTGCTAAGCTCTAGGTGCTGGGGCAGTTTGTCTTTGGTTTCACCACAGGGGAGCAGAAAGGCTCGAGGGGGAGCTGGGACAGGAGTGCAGTGCGTAGCCTTGAGCAGACCCAGTGCTTGAGAGGTCTCAGGAGAGCACAGCTATTGCATTTTGAATGAATGCAGTTTGCCATCCCATTCCCTGTCCCCATCAGGAACTGGGCTGGGAACTCCGCAGGGTTCCTCTTCTTCCTCTCCAGAGGCAGGGGAAGAAGCAGGAGGCTCTGTGCCTCCTTGCTGGTGTTTCCTACCAGCACCCATCCTTCAGCCCTTGGAGCCTGGGTTTAGGGGGCTGGGGGCTCCCCGAGGGCAGGGGAAGGAGACACTTGGGTGCCTTCCGCAGGCTTGGAGCTGCATGGGGCAGCGTCCCGGGCTGTCCCCGCCGGCTGCGTTGGTACGGCCGGTCTCTTCTCCATCATCTGGCCTCCTGCTCCTGACTCACCTTTGTGTGCTCGGGGAATGTGCCTCAGCTCGAAGCCTGCGAGCTGCTGGACTAAATATAATTTGCCTGTGGTTTTCTGGGCCAGACACGCATCCAGCTATGGGCTGGCGGGGGGGGTGGGGAGTGAGGCTGGAGTAGCTTGAAGGGTGGCCCCAGTCCGTCTTGCCAGGAGGAAATTGCGAAGCCAGGGTTGGCAGCTGAGCATTGCCAGCTGCAGCTGCGCCAGCCCAGCAAGGGCCCGGGGGGGAGCCCGAAGCCGGCCGAGCTTGGAGCACCCTGTCCCTGGGTGGCGACTGCCTGCTGCCTGTGGCAGGCATGGGAGTGCCCCGGCGGCATCCCTCTGCCCCGGCCTTGCAGGGGAGCGGGTTCTGTACCGCATCACCCTGGGTTAGGCTTAGAGTCAGGGTCAGGCTTAGGGTGAGGGTTCTTCCTTTCTGGGGAAGGAGAGGTGTACCGCTCTCCCTCTGGGTTTGCCAGGCTGTAAAACCATCCTCCCCATCTCAGTGTGTGTCCTGAGCATTTCACGGTCACTCATCTCACATCCGTGGAATTTTCTTATCCCTCTTTTTCCTCACAGGGAGCTGGAGCGTGGAGGCTTCAGCCTCCTGCCGGGCTGCTTTGAGCTGCCATCTCCCCTCCAGGGCCCTAACCTGGGGTCTCCTGCCCGTGCGCTGCCCCTCGTCCTGCTGCAGGACCCCGAGGCTGTCCCGGTAGGAGCGGCCACCCCGGGGCTCGCAGCATGGCACCCTGACCCTGGGGGGTGGAGGGGTGCCCTCTGTGCTGCCCGCTGCTTCTCCCTGCACGGGACTCATGGGCTGGGCCAGCCTGAGCAGGGATCACAGAGGTGAGCGGATAATTAGGCGTTAATCCCTAATGCCAGGGCACCTCCGGCTCAGCCCAGTGCCCTGGGGGATTACGCCTGCTGGGTGCTGGCTGCCAGCAGCGGGTCCCCAGGGGTGCACAGGGGCTCTGGCAGGCAGCACACACCGTGACACACGCCCACGTTGCTGACTAGAGGTTTCTCAGCCGCCGCTGGCTTGAAGTCTGGCACCGTTTGCTGCTCCTCGGGGAAGGTCCCTGCAGCAGCGTGGGCAACGCGGGCAGGACGCAGGCAGGATGCCCAGCCGCAGCGGAGAGGGGCACGGGGACCGCGTGGGATGTGGGAGCTGGAGCATTACCCCCTGCCCTGATGCAGGAGGAGGAGGAGGCAGGAACCCGCCTGCCTGCGCTTCAGACAGCATGGCGGAAGCTCCAGTAGCTGCTGGTGCCCGATGGAGGTGAGCTGCCTGTCTGCTCGCCAGCGTGCACTGTGCCCACGGTCCCGCTCGTGGCTCAGACAGCGCCAGTCATTGTCACCACTTCCCACGGCCCGGCTTTGCTGGGGTCCCCCCCACAGCCCCTCGCGGTGCTCCCTGGGCACGTCCCGGGAGGTTCGCCTGCCTTCGGCTGCCGGCTCACTGGGAGCCCCTTGCGAGGAATCCAGGGGTGCCTTAAATCCACGGCAAGACGCGGGCTCGGGGGTCGTGCAGCGTGATGCAGTGCCGTGCCATGCAGTGAGGTGCTGTGTGATACGGTACAGTGGCGCGGTGCAGCACGGTGCGGCTCGGAGCATGCCGCAGTGCCGTGTGATGCAGTGCAGCGTCCCGTGGTGCAGCGCCACGAGGTGCGGCACGATGCGATGCAGTGCCACGCAGCACGGCGTGGTGCCGTATGACAGCGCAGTGCGGTGCCATATGACACGGCGCGATGCAGCGCTGTGCAGCGCGGCACGGTGCGATGCAGCGCAGGGGAGCACACCAGGTTGCTGCCGCTCACCTTGCTGCGACGAGCGGAGACTCTGCTGCCGCTTCGTAGTGCAACTGTTTCCGCTGCCGTGGGACCTCGATGAAAACAAGGGCTGTTTTGTGACCCGCTTTTCCGTTGTGAAACTTTACATAACGCCTCGGCCCTGGCAGCTCATTGTTATTTAACTCCCGGGTTGGCACAGCCGCTCACCCCACCCCGTGCCGCTGGCCCCGCACCCTCACGGTCGAGCACCAGTTGCCTCCTGCTTCCTGGTGGGCAGGCGGGCAGGGCTGCGGGCAGAGCTGCCTGCTCCTGCCTGCTCCTGCCTGCAGGAAGCCCTGCTCCAGAGGGTCCTGGGACCCGCTAGGGAGAGGGACCCTCATCAGCGTGGGGACCTGCCCGGGCCCCGCGGGGCGGAGATGGCGGCGTCCCCACGTCCCCAGATGGCAAAGATGACTGCGAGGCCGTCCTTCCTCTCTGGGTTTTCCTCCCTGTCGTGACCTGTTTGCGCTCGCAGGGTGGCTGGCTGAGCCTGCCGGCGCGCTTTCCGGGGAGTAATGGAAAGTGTGATGGGGCAATTTAAATTTTCCTTATTCTCAGCAGTCCCTGAAAATGGAGTTTTTGTCTCACGTGAAATATCAGACGAGGGGGAAATTCCCCTCCCACCCAGAAACGGGAATAACAGCTCGTGTCTGGGCCGTCCGTGGCATCCCCGGCCCCCTCGTTTGGCGCCGACCGCCTCCTCTCCAGCCCCCCGCCCCAGGGCTCGGCGTGTTGGCCGCCCTGCACTGCCATGGGGACGCCAGGGTCTCCCCTGCATCCTCCTCGGTGTCCGGCTGCGGTTTGGGGTTCCTCTGCCACGGGGGCTCCCTGCTCACCCCAGGGCTTTAGGTTTCTTTATCCACGATGCTCAGCGTGATGGGAGAAAGACAGGAGGGGGGCTGGAGCCGGTACCCGTGCAGCCCTGCAGCTCCCGGGGGGGTCACTGCACCCGCAGTCCCAGGCTGTGTGTGGCTGGGGGGCCGCTGGCAGCAGCGCCCTGTGCTCTGCTCCCGCCCATTGCGCTGTCAGAGGTGGTGCTGGGGGCAGGATGGGGCCCCTCCGGTGCCAGAGCGGCTTGTGCGATGTCTCGGGTGCAGCGCCCGCCCCAGCTGCCGCCCCTTCATGTGGTTTCCTCCTCCCCGGCACAGTTGCAAGCGAGGGTGTGCAGCGCCGGCTGCCACCGCCTGCACACGCCGGTGAATTCCCCGCGCCGGGGCGGTTGGGCAGCGCCTGAGGGAGCCAGGGCCACCTGCAGCCGCCCCGTCCGCAGCCAGAGGATCTATTGTCTGGTAGAGCCGTTGGCCTGTCGTCGGGGAGCTGTGAGGGCCCCGTGTGCCATGTGCATCCCAGCACCGCTGCGGGCGGCCAGATGCTCCTGCCTCCGGGGTCGCCCGCGTTTGCCGGGGGCCGCGTGGTTTGTTGGTGTCAGATGGTGCCGGAGGCCCCCACGGCTCCCATCGCCCCTCACTTGGCTGCGGCAGCGAGTCCCGGGTGGGATCTGGTGGCATGCTGCAGCCTGCCCTGGGGGCAGCAGCTCTGGTTATCTCCATGTAGGAGCGATTCCCCCGCGTGCCCCCAAGTCACAGCCCTGCCAAAGCAGCCGGTGCGGCCTGTGGTCCTTACCCAGGCGGCTGTGCCCAAGGAACCGGGGTGCAGAGGGGCTCCCGGTGCCTGCCCGTGCCCCTGGGGCTGCAGCGAGGCCAGGACAGAGCTTCCCTGGGGGCGGGGGTGACTGCTTCGGCATCTCCAGCGTCCGCAGGGTCGAGGGCTGAACCCCTCGCGGCCTTGTTGGGTGCCTGCTGTGCCGGGCGGGAGGGATGGGGCAGGCACTGGGGCTGTGACCCAGCTCTTGGCCTCTTCCAGGAGCGCAAGTCGTACAAGTGGAAGCAGCTGCTCTTCTTCTTCACCTTCATCACGTTCGCGTTTGCCGTGTGTGTCTACTTCCACCACAACTGGTACTGCGGCCCCGGAGGTAAGGAGGCTGGGGCAGGGCTGCCGTCCCCCTGCGGCTCGGCCGTGCCCGGGGGGGGATGCGCATGGGGAAGGGGCTGGGGGGGTGCCTTGTCTGCCAAATCTCGGCCAGGGGCCAGGAGAACTCCCCCAGGAGGGACGGCGCCTGACCGCCCTTCTCCTCCCGCCTGGGTTGAAGCAGGGATGAGCCCCACATGCCCCGTGCCCTGCCGCCCCGGGGAGGTGCCCCAGGAGATGCCCCGCCTCCTGGTGCGGATCTGGCTGCAGGTTCCCCTCACCTGCTGTGTTTCCTCCCCCAGTGTACACCATCTTCGCCTTCCTGGAGTACCTGGTTGTCCTCTCCAACATGGCCTTCCACATGACTGCCTTCTGGGACTTCGGCAACAAGGAGCTGGTGGTGAGCTCGCTGCTGGAGGACAAGCACTTCTAGCCTGCCTCGTGCCGCAGCATTCCACGTGCCGTCCTGGGGTCCCGGGCCCCGCATGTGTCTGTGCGTGGTCCCTGGCTGCGCCTGGAGCTCTCTTACAGGGCGCTGGGGGCTCTTGCTGGGGACCCTGGAGGTCGGTACCCCCTGCCCTGGCTCTCCCCCGGCTACCAGGATGGGCAGGAGGATGGGGCAGGGGGCAGGTACCTGCTGCCTCTTTCTTTGGAGGATGCTCCAGGCAGAGCAGAATTCTGCTCCCAGCACTGGGGTACAGGGGGGGCAGCCTTGTCCTGCCCCTGCTTTGCCTGGGGGTCTCACAGTTCCTCCTCCAGGCTGGGGGTCCTTGACCAAGGTCCTCAGGAAGGGCTGGTGGCCTTTCGGGCCTCAGGAGAAGGAGCACTTGCTGCCCCTGTGTGTCTCTGGTTGCACCCCCAAAGCAGAGCAGCCCGCAGCCTTGACTCCTTGGGAGGCCTTTGCCGTGGGGCAGGGGCCGGGGCAGAGCCAGGCCCACCCTGCGGCGCTGGGGCTGGGGCCAGGCTCCTCCTGAGCCCGGGCTGAGCACGGGAGCTGCGGCTGGGGGCTGGCCCTGGGCACGGCTCTCCCGTCCGGGGCTGGGGCAGGGTCCTGGCCCGTCCGTGCCTGTGCTGCCGGGAGGGGAGCATCTTTGAAGGTGCCGGCTCGTGCACAGACCTCACAGGAGCAAGGCAGGAGAGCAGGGGTGCACGGGGCATGGTAGATGCCAAGAGCATCCACTCTCCTGCTCTGCCTTTCCCAGAAGCCCCTCCAGCAAGCGAAGGTGCTCACGGGGGTGCTGCACCCCGGTTCCAGCCCACTTTGGGGGGGAAGGGCCAGGGGGCTGGTGCTGGAGGTCCCTGCTCTGATGTCCCCATGGCTTCCCCTGTGCCATAAGACTTGAGCTGGGAACTGCTGGGGTTCAGTGCTGCTGCTGCTGCCTCGGGAGGAGGGTGCTGGTGGTGACCCCCATCTATGGGCTCTGGCTGCCGGGGTGCAGGGGCTGGCATGGCAGCAGTGTGGGGGGCTGGCATGGCAGCAGTGCCATCAGGGTGGGAGCTGGGTGCTGGCAGCGTCCCCAGGCTCCTCCGCTCCTCCCGGTGCACAGCGCTGGTGGGAGGGGGCTGCTGCTGCTGTTGCTGCTCTGGCATAGAGGGGCCATGGCCATGGCCCCGGAGGGCTCGGCCACATCCTGCACAGGGAGGCACCGGGGAGCCGGTGCTGTGCTCGGAGAGGTCGCACAGGGCTCGCTCCTGGGGGCTCTCTGGGCAGGGGTTGCAGGCAGGGGTTGCAAGCAGCGGGAGACGGCTGAGCCTCTCAGCACCAGGAGCTCTCTTGAATTTGGGGAGCTCAGTGCTTGCCCGGGCTCACCCCGTGCCACACTCGGCTGCGAAGGACCAACATGGGTCCCTGCAACTGCCCCTCATGTGAACGCAGCCACCACCAGCGGTCCTCTGGGATGTCCCAGCCTCGTCCCTGCGCTGCCGGGGCTTGGGCAGAGCCTCCTCCAGCGGGAGCTGCGGCACCCTGGCCGGTGGCCCTGGCTGAGCCGGGGCCGGGCTGGCCTTGGAGCGGGTCCATCCGTGCGCGTGTCCATCTGTGAGTGTCCCCACCACGCCGCGCCGGGCTCCATCCATCCCCCCTGCCTGCATGTGTGTGGCGTGCTGCGCCCCAGCAGCGTCTGCGCCTTGGTTTGAGGTTGAAATAAAGCACTGAGTATTTTTGTGAGCTCTCGGCAAACTTGATGCCACTTCCACCCAGCCCGGCCAGGGCACGGCTCTGGCACGGCCGGCAGGTCCCATCCCTTCCCGGGACTCTGGGCCAGGCTGGGGTCTGGGCTGGGGTGCAGGATGCGGACCCCGGGTGCTGGGGTGTGGGCTCTGGATCCTGGGTGCTGGAGCTGGGGTGCAGGATGCAGTTCCCTGGGGCTGCAGTGCAGGACATAGACCCCGGGTGCTGGGGCTTGGGGGGGTGGGACACGAGCCCCGGGTGCTGGGGTGGGGGACGTGGACCCCGTGTGCTGGGAGCCGGCCAGGGAGCCGGGCTGGAGGTGCAGTGCTCCCGGGCTGAGTCCACCCCACAGCTGGTGGCTCCACTCCCCACCCAGCCCCGGGGGCCGCTGACTTGGCTGCGGAGACTGCGGAGGCTGCGGATGCTGTGGGGCCAGCGGGGCCGGAGGCCAGCGCAGCCTGGGGGAGCGGAGCCGGAGGCCAGGAGGGCCAGGGTGGGCATCGCTGGGGTACGGGGCAGGGTGCTGGGGCTGAGCAAGGGCAGGGGAGCTGCCTGGGGCCTCAGTTTCCCTCTGCCCTGAGCTGGGGGCTCCTGCCGGGGCGGTGGGGCCATGGCAGAGCCCTGACCTCATTGCAGCCGGGTCGGGGAGCAGCTGGGAGGGAAACAGCCATGAGCTCATCCCGCCACTCTGGGGCCAGGGCAGGGCCGCATCCCGCTGCCTCTCTCGGCATCCCGCCCCAGGGTCCCCCCCTCGTCCCAGTGCCCGCTCCTCCGCCGTACCCCACTGGGGTGGCACCTCGCCCACTGTGGGGGCTGCAGCCCCTGCCTGCACCCTGCCTGCACCCTGCCAGTCCTGGGCACGGGGGTCTAGGTTGGTGCCCTGGCAGGAGATCTCCGGCCAGCTCCTGCCCTGGCCATGGGGACATCCCTGCTGAGGCACCCGGGGCGTACAGAGGGTCCCCCAGCAGCGCAGGGCGTCCCAGCCAGGGAGGGGCCTGGCGCTGTATTGGCCCCCCCAGCTCTGCCCTGTGCAGCCCACACCGGGCACCCACAGCTCTGCCGTCAGCGCTGCCCACGGAACTGCTGGGGTGGCACAGCCCCTCAGGCGCCGGCGACCCCGCCTGCAGCCCCAAAGGAGGGACCCCCCCCCCCCGCCACAGCACAGCCCCCCTGGACCATGGTGGGGATGAAGGTTGGATCCTGCTGCCGCAGCGGGAGCCGGATACAACCTCACAGGACCGTGCGGTGGGAGCAGGACACAGCCGTGGGGATCCCCCGTGGAGGGAGCAGGATTCGGTGCAGCCGGGACCTGCGAGCCCACCGGCGACGAGCCAGGGCCATGCCCCAGCATCACGGGCTCCCAGGCTGGGGGTCCAGGGGGGCCACGCTTTGCGCTGGGCCCTGGGAGGCTGCGGCAAGGCACGGCCGTGGGAGGGGGACAGGGACAGGACGCAGCCAGAGCCACCCTGCCTCGCGGCACCATCGCCCACGCCAGCCCCTGGCTCCGGCCGGGAAATGGCAGCAGGGAACAAAGGCGGCTTGTGGCGGGTGCCGGGTCTCTGCCCTTCCTGCAGGAAGGCCCCGGGGCCAGACAAGGGGCCCGTGTGTGCGGCAGCGGGGGCCCTGCCAGGCCTCGCCAGATCCGGCCGCCGGCCAGCACGTGCCGGCAGCCCGCGGGGGCTGGCGAGGGGGCGGCGAGTGCGGCCAAGCAGCCAGGGCTGCTGCCGGTCCCTCACTGCCGCCATCGTCAGTCTCGGCTGCGGGATCCGGGGTCTCCCAGGACACCCCAGCCCCCGGGCACAGGGATCCAGGACTCTGGCTTCTGCCTGCAGCTCTGGAGTGGGGCAGGACAGGGCAGAGCCCGAGCTGGGGTGGCTGGGGACTCCCAGGGAGGGCCCCCCCCGCAGCCCCCTGTGCCCATCCCCGCAATGTCCCCATCCCCAGCAATGTCCCCATTCCCACCCCATGCAATGGCCCCACGGCCACCTCCTGCAATGTCCCCCGCAGGGGAGCTCAGCACTGGCCCCGGCTGGGCATGGGGGTGGCCGGGAGTCAGGGCTGGCCATGGCAGGGGCACCCTGGCCTTTCTCCGGCTGGAGCCCCCCGGGGCAGAGATTCCCCCCCCCAGGCAGCAGCGCTGCTGCGAGCACCCTCGGCTCAGCCCTGGCAGGGCGAGGGGTCCTGGCCCAGCTCGGGGTGGGAGCACCCGTCCATGTCCCTCTGGGGTGGCTGCGGGGGTGTCCCTGTGCCCGGGGAAGGTGGGCGCACGCAGGAGAGCACAGGAGACGGGAGCCTGGGCAGTTCTCTTTATTTAAGAAGCATCATCTCAGGGAGCGGCTGGTTACAGGCGAGTCCTGCTGCCCTGCGGAGCCCCGGCACTAGCCGGCATGGGAACACGCTCCTCCGGCAAAGCCTGCCGGTAGTGCCGGCTCCGCTCTCACCGGGGATGGATTTCCCTGGCGCTGGGCCCAGGCTCGCCCCAAGCACCCACCCGAGAGATCCCCGGCGCAGCCACCAGGACCCCGTGGCAGGATGTGGCCGTGCCAGTGGGATGCTTGGAGGCGGCTGAGCGCCAGGGCTGGCACAGAGGGGCCGAGGACCTCACCCCGTGCCCCCGTTGGCACAGGGGCTGGGGCTGGTGGGTCCCCATGGGGTGCTCAGGGTGGGGGTGGCAGGTCCCTGTGGGGTGCTCAGGGCAGGAGGGGGGGGACGGCCACCCCAGGCATCCCCTTCTCAGGAAGCGTTGCTCTGTGCTGGGACCGGAGAGGCATCACCCAAAAGCAAACGCTGACAGCCAGGGCCGGGGTGGGGGTCCCGCGGGGCTGGGGGAGCCCCGCTGCCCCCGGGGCGGACGGCCAGTTAGTGCAAACAAGGTCTGTATTATTAAAGCTGGCGGCTTCGGGCTGGCAGCCCCGGTCCCGCTGTCCCCGGGGGGGCAGCGAGGCTCAGGGAGGCACCGGGCGGGCGGGGGGGTTCTGGCAGTGCCGGGCAGTGTCTGCGGGGGCGGCGGGGCCAGGGCAGGGGCAGGATCGTCTCTCGCTCGTCGCCAGCAGCCCTGTCACAAGAGGACACAGGGCTTCTTGGGCTTGGCCGGGACGGGGTTGAGCACAGCCCTCACCGCCTCGGTGAAGACATCCTTGATGCCCTCCTGGTTGAGCGCCGAGCACTCCAGGTACTTGACGGCGCGGATCTGCTTGGAGAGGCTGATGCCTTGCTGGGTGGTGATGGGCGCCTGGTTCTGCTCCTTGAGCCGCTTCATGGTTTCGGGGTTGTTTCTCAGATCCTTCTTGGTGCCGACGAGGAGGATGGGCACGCTGGGACAGTGGTGGCACACCTCCGGGTACCACTTGTGCTTGACGTTCTCATAGGAGGGCGGGCTGGCGATGGAGAAGCAGATGATGAAGACGTTGGTCTGGGGGTAGGAAAGTGTCCGGAGGCGGTCGTACTCCTCCTGGCCGGCCGTGTCCCACAGGTTTAAGTTAATAGTCCTGCCATCCACCGTGTTCTGGGCGCTGTAGTTGTCGAAGACGGTGGGGATGTACTCCTTGGGAAAGGCGTTGGTGGTGTAGCAGATGAGCAGGCAGGTCTTCCCCACCGCCCCGTCGCCCACCACCACACACTTGATGCTCTGCATCCCCACGGCTCGGCGTCCCTCGCGTCCCCCTTCAGCAGCCTGCGGGGAGGGGAGAGGGTCAGGGGAGGGGGACGCGCCAGGGCTGGGGTCACCGTGGTCCCCCCACTCGGACCCCCTGAGGCCAGAGGGTGCAGAGGGGCAGGTCACACTCGGTTCACCCTCCATCCCGCAGCCTGGGTGAGCTTCCCGGCCAGGCGCATCCCCCCGGCAGCCCCCGCAGTCACAACAACCCAGAGACCCCCCGACGGGGAACCGCATCCCCTGACCCAGGGCAAACACGTGCACCACCACGGCTGGCACGCACGGGGACCGCATCGTCCCCAGGATGGTGCTCCCAGGACAGCCAGGTAACACGCGCCCTGTGTCGTGCCATGCTGTGAGATGCTGTGCCGTGCCGTGCCATGCCGTGCTGTGCCGTGCCATGCCGTGCCTCCAGCCCAGTACGGGATGGAGGGCAGGAGGCCACCTGCAGCCAGGGGCAGATTTGGGCTGTGAGAGCGCGCGGGCTGCTGCCGTGCACCCCAGCCCCGGTGCTGCACATGCCAAGGGGCATGAGGCTGGTCTGGTGCCGGAGCTGGACCGGAGAGCGGCTGCTGGCACGGCCCTTCGGGGCTGACGTCCGCTCCGGCAGCTGTGTTTATCCCTGAGCCCGGGCGCATTTCCCCGTTTGCCTTCCTCAGGTTCCCTCTGCAATTGCCATTAAGGGCCACATCCTGCTCCCTTTCCTGCTGCAGGCTGGAGCCGGGCGGTGCCGAGCCCAGCCGAGGCACGGGGACACCGCACGGTGCTGGGGTGGGAGGGTGCCCAGCCGTGGGGTCAGGCTGGGGCCAGCAGCCCCTTTCCTTGGCTGGGTCCAGCCGTCGGCGCAGCGGCTGCCGGACAGGATTTATCGGGGCTGGAGGGTTATCTCAGCCGGGGCAGCGGCTCACGTGCCGCAGCGCTAGGGAGGGAGCGGAAGCACCGGGGATGCTGCATCGGCCCAGAGCCCCGGGCTGGGGGGACATGACCCTTCCCCAGAGCCGCGGGGCTGGGGCAGCGTGGCTGGGGAAGGGCGAAGGGGCCGTGCCCCCCGCCAGAGCCCCTGCCGGCCTGGACCCTGCCCCCTCGGATGGGGAAGTCGCTCTTCCTCTTCCCGCCCTGACACCCGGCTTCCTGCCCGTGGCGGGGCCGGGTGTGCCGTGACCCCCGCCCTGCCTGGCTCCCTGCCTGCACCGCTGCACCCCCGGGTACGGGCAGGACGAGCAGGAGTCGGCCTGAACCCCGCCGAGGCCACTTGGCAGTGCCGTGCCTCAGTTTCCCCACTGCAAAAGTGCTTCCATGGTGGGGGGGAGGGGGGATCCCTGGGTCTTCAGCCTGTGAACGGGACGGCAGCAGCGGGGCCATCGCAAGCAGCCCCGGCCGCAGGCAGCGCCTGCCCGCAGCAGGAAGCCAGCAGGCCGCAGCAGTGCCGGAGCTGCTCGCAGAGCGCGGGATCCCGGGAGGGTCACAAATAAACGCCTGGCCGTCGGCCTCGATTTTCTCCTTGCTTTGGTGGCAAACGCAGCCCAAAAGGTTTCCTCGTACCGGGGGGGCCCAGCAACGGTGCAGGCAGGAGGGTGGGCAGCAGCAGGCAGCGGGACCCCCGCCGGGGTCTGCAGGGCTTGGAGCTACGGCACGGGGCCGGGGTGGTGGGAGCAGGATCGGTGCGGTGGGAGACCGGGCTTTCAGGGCTGCGCAGGGACAGGCACCCTCCCCGGGGCTGTAGCTGCCCCCCCACTGTCACCGTACGGCGCCGGGGAGGGGACACGGGGGCGCAGGGGAGACCCCAGCACCTCGGCCCCCCCGGGGTCCCGCCTGCCTGTGGGGGCTGCCCGGCTCAGGCCAGCCACCAGCTGCCCTCGGTGCCCACCGCACCCTCATTTCTCGTGGGGTGCCGCCGCGGCCCCTCGCCCACCATCCCCACAGCCCCACCCAGCACCCAGCCCCAGCCCCGCTGCATCGCACCCGAACGGCCCCGTGCCGGCACCCAGCCCCGGGCGCCCTGCTCACCCCCAGCCACGGGGTAGGGGGGGACCATGCAGACGCAGTGGGGCCACGGGAGCCGTGGGGTGCCGTGGCCCCTCTGTGCTGCAGCCACCCCGTCACTTTGCCCCAGGCTCGTGGGGCGTGGGGGGACCCTGGGGCAGCCCCCAGAGCAGGACACAGCCGCCACCCCCCCTATTGCACCACGGCGGGGACCTGGCTGAGCTGGTTGGGACACATCAGACCCGGTTTGGACCTCGTTCCCTCTCCATCCCCCACGAGACTTGGGGGGGCGCAGACACCCCACTTGCCTCAGTCTCCCTCGGCCCTTCTGGGGCAGCTGGCAGCGCCGCAGCGATTTTTTTTTTTTCCTTTTCTAATGAGATTCTGATGAGAAGAGATGGCAAAAATAAGAATTTTGCTGGAAAGCCACTTTTGTTCACGTTTTAGATGGAAATTCTCTTCTCTTCCCAGGCCAGATGCCAGCAGGCGCTGGGTTGCTGGGGGCCGGACCCGGCCGCTCCCCGGCCAAAATAAACCCAACCTGGGCTTTGCTTTGCGAAAAAAGCAAACAAACAAACAAAAAGTCTTTCTAAACCCCAGCCTTTGGTTTTCTTTGCAGAACCTTCCTTCTGTGGGCCCTGGGGAGCGGCCATGTCCCCAAGGACCCCGCAGGGCAGGGCGGGAGGTGCACCGAGCGGCACAGGGCTCAGCTGAGGGGGGGGAGCAGGAGCGGGGGGTGGGGGGAAGCGTGCGGCAGGTTTAAAACCACCCAAACCCGGGGGTGCGGGAGCTGCGAACGGCGGGTGCAGCGTGCTGGCTGCAGGGACGTCACTGGGGGGACCCAGCCAGGGGGTGCAAGGGGGTACAGGATGCCATAGGTGGGGAGGGCAGGGAGGTGGAGGGGTCCTGGGGGGGGGGTGAGGGGCAGCACCCTGGAGCAGGAGCCACCTCGAGGTATCGCTGCACCCAAGGGTGCTCCATGAGCCCTCAACGAGGCACGCAGCCCCCTGGCACCCCCAGGCTCCAGCTGTCCCCAGCGCCCACGAGCACCCCAAGGTCCCCGGTGTCCCCACGGGCACCCCATGGTCCCCATAGCTATTTGCATGCTGGGCAGCCATCCTGCGGCACATGGTGGGGCTCAGCGGAGGGTCCCCGCTGCCCCCAGGCAGGACCAGCTGGCTGGCGGTGTGACACCGGGGGATCCCCCCCCCCTCCAGCTGCGGCAGCGGGTCCTGGGTGCCAGCCAGGGTCACCCAGCTGAGCTGGGAGTGACAGGGGTCCCAGGTCAGGGGGACACGGGGGCAGTTTGCTGCCCCGAGAGGCTGCCGGGGCACCCCAGGGAGTACTGGGGTCTCGGGGACACCTCGCCGGCAGAGCAGCCGGGGGAGACGTGGCCGGAGCTCATCGCTGTCTATGAATAGCCGGGGGAAGGACACGGGCCAGAAGAGCCGCTGGAGCCCCAGGACAACGTCGGCGGATAGGCAGGAGCCAGCCCCGGTGGGGGACGCGGGGAAGCCGCCACGGTCACAAGTGGGGTGCGAGGAGCGGCTCTCCCGGGGCACGGGGACGAAGCAGTGCTCCTGCCTGCAGCTCCCCATCCCTCGGGGAGAGGGGCGGCCCCCGAGCACCAGCCACAGCCCCGGGACAGTCCTGCAGTGGGACATGGCACGCCGGTCACGCCGAGCTCAAACCCCGCACCCCCAAACCGGCCGTGGGGCTGTGGGCACCCTGGGGTGAGCTGGCACCCAGCAGGCACCCATCCCCATCCCCGGACAGGCCCGGGCCGAGTCAGCGGAGCTGCTAAGGAAGGGGACAGGGTGCAAGTGGAAACGCTCGTGCCCATGAGAGCATCACTGCTACAGGGAAAGGGGGTGACGGAGGAGGCAGTGGGCCACTCTCCATGACCCACGGCCCCTGGAGCTGTGACACCCCAGCGTGGCCCGAGGCTTGCCCCTGGCAAGCAGCAACCGTGGGTGCACACACTGCCTGTGGAGGGGCCGTGGCGGGATCCGGGTGCTTGCGCAGGACCGTGTTTGCTCTCGCCATCGCCGGCACCACGGGCACCGCCGGGTGCGGGGCCAGGGCCAGTGGCACGACAAGGGGACCCGCAGGCATGGCCGTGCTGCCTCCATGCTCTGGGCGAACTGCTGGCTGAGGAGGGGGCTCGGTGCAGATGAGCCAAAGGCCCACGGCCCGTTCTGGGTGCCAGGGAGGGGGGCATGCTGCTCCTCTGCCACACCAGCCCGTGCAGCCGCAGCCCCCGGGGCTCTGCTCCCCACAGCCCCTGCCAAAGCCCTGACCCTCCCTCGACTGCCTGGGGAGGGTGAGGGGTGGTGTGGGGACCACCAGTGTCCCTGACCCACAGCCACACGGGCTCCAGCCCCCCGGCCCTCCCTGTCCCCCACCACAAGACACAGGAGGGGAGGCGGGAGCTGTGCCGAACGGGGGCCAGGACCCCCCCAGCGCCAGGCTGGGGGCTGCACGGTGGCATCCCTGCAGTGCCAAGCAGGGCCTGGAGGTCACTCGCAGTCCCCGCAGCACCCCGACACCGGGGCACCCGAGGGTCCCGCAGCCCACAGCCCCCAGACGGCCCGGCCCCTGCCCAGCACTGGGTGAGCGCAGCCTCCCCACCCTGAGGCACTCGGACAGGATTTGGGGTGCTGGGGAGAGGGCGCAGGTGGGCGAGCGGCGCTGCGGGTGATGCACCATGACCTCCCCCCGATCGCCACCCCCCGGGACGGGAAAAGCGACTCATCTCTTCTTTAGCAGAAAAGGGAAGCAAAACCCGCTCTCCATCTCTCACAGTCAGGGCATCCCCCCGCTGGGTTTTTCCACCGGGGGAGTGGAGCAGCCGCCCCCATGGGCTCCCCTTCCGCTGCCGGCCTGGCTGGCCCCGGCCCCACAGCACCCAAACCTGACCAAACCAAACCAAACCAAAGCGTGCAGCGCGGGCTGTGCACCCTGCGCCCCACACCACGTACCGTGCACCACACACGGTGCACCCTGCACCCCACGCCGTGCACCACAAACCATGCACGGCGCGCTGCGCGCAACAGCCCCCACATCACACACAGTGCGCGGCCCACGCTGTACCCCACACCGTGCACCCCACAGCGTGCGCCGTGCACCCCACAGCGTGCGCCCTGCACCAGGCACCCTGCGCGGTGCCGGCGGGAGCAGAGGCGGCAGCGTGCACGTCACTGCCCGCGCTCGCGGGTCCACCCTGGACAGACGGAGCAGCTCAGACCGACCCGGGGCTGTGGGGCTGGGGCTCAGCACCTGGGATCGGCCAGGGTCGCTCCTGCTCCATGGGGAGCAGCACAGTGTGGCCCCCCCCCCCGGTGCTGCCACCGCCCCAGTGGGCAGAAAGAGGAAACTAATAAATTCTATAAATACCGAGCAAGGACCCTGTGGGGCCGAGCGCGCCAGCCCGGCATGCCGCGGGAGCGGTTTCTGCCACTGCTGTGGCGGGGACCCGGTGCTGGCGCAGCTGAGACGGGGTCCCCGCTCTGCGGGACGTGCCCCAAGGAGCACTGTCACCGGTACCCCCGGCTCTGCCCCAGGGCTCTGCCGTCGTAGCTAAAATAACTTCCATGCTGAGTCGAAGGATTTTGATTTTCCTCATTTTCCAGCTGCAAGCTCGTCATGACTAATTTCCTCATTTTATTTCCCTCCCGGGCCCATGAGCTCCGCTGCCGGGTCCCGCTCTGCCCCTCGGCACAGCCGTGGCTGCTCCCTGCCCTCGGCCTCCTGCTCGAGGTGCTGCCAAAGCCAGCAGCACGGGGGCCCGGAGCTCCGGACCCCCCCAGGGTGATGCTGCAGGAGCAGCCTCTGACCCGCGGCCAGCCCTGGGCACTAAACCCCCTCCCGGACCGAGCGTGGGGTGGGACCAGCATCGGCCAGGGCTGCTCCCGGTCAGACACGGTTGCCTGGGACAGACGGAGGGATGGACAGAGGGATGACGATGGATGGATGGACGGATGGAGCCGGCCAGGCCATGCTGCTTGGCCTCAGGGTGAGAAAGCAGCCCGGCATCGCTCACACCCACAGCGGAGGCGCGGCCGAGGCGCAGGGTGTCAAACACACCAGCACTGGGCCAGTTTGTCACCACTTGACTCTACAGTTAAACCAAAGCCCCGGGCGCGGGATGCCCGACCCCTGAGCACACACCACACCTACACCCGCTGACCGGCACCACTGCTGCCACGAGGTGTGCTGGCCTCAGGCACCTCCCGGCATCACCAGAAACACCCCTGCACCCACAGGTGCTCCCAGATACACACACCCCTTCCCGGCCACCCACGCCCCGTGGTCCCAGCACCAGCCCTGCCGCCCACCCCAGCCAAAACACCCACCGCAGCTCAGCCCCGGCAGCGAGGGCTGGACAACATCGCCGCGTGCCACCACCGGCACTTTGGCAGCTTCTCCTTCCACTGAGAAGAGAGGAGTGGGCCCAGCAGCCCACGCACCCACCCACGGAGCCGTGGCCACACCGTGCCCCCTCCCAGGGGGGACGTCTCTCCCAGGCGCTCGGGGACCCATGGGTGCCCCTGCTCTGCAGCGAGCCGGCAGTGGGATGGCACCGAGAGGCACCGCGAGCCAAACTGAGAGCTGGTCCCAGTGGCACAGCACATCCCCCGCTGCCCCACGCCAGGAGGGGAAGGGAAGGGAAGGAAGGGAAGGCAGGGCAGGGGAGGACAGGGCTCCCCAAAGCCTCTCCCGAGGTGACCCCAGGCCCAGGCGGGTTTCACAAAAGTAGAGTCACGGGGCTGCGGCACAGTCACCATCTCTCGTCAGGGGTGGCCCTTCAACAAGTGTCCGCCACAGCCAGCCCCCCCCCCGGGGGACAGCCCCGTCACACAGCAGAGCTGCCCGCTCCCCTGCTGCACCGTGCCACCCCCACACCTCCCAGCACACTGCAGTGTGGGAGTGCACGGCAGCGTGAGCGCTGCCGCGTGCGCTGCGGTGTGCGATGGGCACGGCAGTGCCAGGGCTGCAGCGTGCACCGTGGTGTCTACGTCGTGTCTGCTGAACACGTGTTGCAGCACCTCTGTTGCAGCGTGTTGCACTGTGCGAGAGTGTGTGCGAGTGACGTGCGTGTTGCAGTGCGTGCAGTGTTGCAATTAGTGTTGCAGCGTGTATGTGGTGTGCAACGTGTGTTGTAATGAGCGTGTTGCAAGGTGCGTGCAGTGCTGTGCATGGCAATGTGTGTGTGTCTGCAATGATGCGCGGTGCCGTGTGTGCAGTGCCCCGCAGTGTGCGGTGCTGTACCTTTCAGCGGGTGCAGTGTGCGGTGCAGAACCCCGCAGGGCAGGCGCTGGGTATTGCAGTGGGGTGCGTGGTGCGCAGCGGGCAGTGCAGTGGGCACAGGGTGCAGTGCAGCGAGCAGTGCAATGCCCCGTGGCGCGTAGTGCAGCCCATGCAGCACCAGGCACGGCGGGCACACTGTGCAGTGCCCTGCAGCTCATGCAGTGAGACCGCTCCACGGTGGGGGGGGCAGCGCCCGGTGCAGGCTCAGTGCGGTGCCAGGGCAGTGGGGGCAGTGGGGGCAGTTGCAGTGGGGGCAGTGGGGGCAGTGGGGGCAGTTGCAGTGGGGGCAGTGGGGGCAGTGGCAGCGGGGGCAGTTGCAGTGGGGGCAGTGGGGGCAGTTGCAGTGGGGGCAGTGGGGGCAGTGGGGGCAGTTGCAGTGGGGGCAGTTGCAGTGGGGGCAGGGGCAGTGGGGGCAGCGGCCCCTCGGAAACGGCCGGGCCGGTTCTGTCCCCGCTCTGTCCCGGCAGCTGCCGGTCCCGCTCCCGCCCAGAGCTCCGCTCCCGGGGCCGCTCTGCTGGGCGACTCGGGCCAGCGCCTCCGGCACCCCGGACCCGCCGGTAGTCCCGTTATCCGCGGACCCCCGGTAGCCCCCGCCCCGCTCCGGGCGGGTCCCGGTACCGGCGCCTCTGCCCTGGCCCCGGCGGGCGGCTCCTCCCGCCGCCCCGACTCAGACCCCAACCCGGACCCGGTCCCGGCCAGGACCCCCGGCAGCGGGATCCCCCCCGTCCCTCTCCGGGTCCCACTGGATGTCCCTGTCCCGGCAGCGGGACCCAGCCCCCGCCCGGCGGAGACCCCCGGCGCGGCCCCCCGGCCCCGCACTCACCCCGGGGCATGGCGCGGCGGCGGCGGACGCGGGGCTGGAGCAGCAGCAGCAGCAGCAGCAGCAGCAGCGGCGGCGGCGGCGGCAGGAGGAGGAGGAGGAGGAGGAGGAGGAAGTCTGCGGCCGCCTCCTCCCGCCGCCCCGGGCGGACCTGCGAAGAAACTTCCCCCCGCCGCGCCCGGCCCCCGCCCGCCCCGCCGCTTCCTTCCTCGGCCGGGCCGGGGGGCTGGGGGCCTTCCCTCGGGACGGGCACCGGGGTCGGCGGGGGGGTCCCCGGGGCGGCTGCAGCCCCTCTGCGCCCCTCGGCATCGCCCCCAGCCCGGCCCCGGCCCCCCGTTCCCCCGGGGGCCGCCCCACCCGGAGCGGGGTCCGGCTGCCGCCCGGAGGAGGGACGGGACGGGGAGCGGGGGCTGCGGGGCCGGGCTGGGGGTGCGGGACCCCGGGTTTGGGGGTGTGAGGGCCGGGCTGGGGGTGCAGGAGCCCCCCAGTCTCCAGCGCCAGGCTGTGGGGCCGGGGCCCGACAGAGGCTGCGGCAGGTTCGGGGCAGCACCCCGAGCCCCGCAGCCCCCTGGAGCCCCGCAGCCCCCAGGACGCGCCACCCCAGGCGGGGGTCCGGCTCCTGGTGCTGGAGCTGTGTTGTCCTCCCCCAGGGCCACCGCAGAACAGGGACCTGGAGCCCCCCGGGGCCGCGCTGGGAGCAGAGGCCTTGCCCTTCCCTGGCCTGCCTGGCCCCCGCGCTGGCACCCACCCGCTCTGCCCCACGGCTGCCCCCGGGTGCAAGAGGTGCCGAGGGGTCCTGGGTGGCAGGGATGGGGCCAGGGACAGGCTGGGGTAGGCGACTGCCAGCCCAGGGGGCCGGTTGCTCTGGGGAAACCTTACCTCAGGGGCGGGGGGCTGCATGGGGGGCCGAGGAGGGAGGGGAGCCCGCACCGGCCATCCTGGGCTCCCTGGGGACGTGAGAGGGAAGGCAGGCAGGGGAGAAGGCAGCCCCTGCCAGAGGGCTGCTGTCGGGGTCTGGGTGTGGAGGGGTCGGGATGGGGGGGGGGGGGGGGAACAAGGGCCACCCCGCTGCACCCCAAGGGGGAACAGCAGGGTCCCAGGGCTGCTGCAGGGGCAGACCCCCCCCCAGCATGGCCTCATCCCGCTGGGTCAGGGCCAGAGGAGCGCTGGGTGCCACAAGGGTCCTTGCAAGGGCCAAGTCCCCCAAGCTGGGGGTCCCCACAAGGGACAGGTTCCCCCAGCAGCCTGGCAGCACCCAAAGTCCGTGAGGGTCCCTGGCTACCCGCCCTGGGGCAGGGGGGTCTCGTGGGGGCCAGGCTGTTCTTTGGGGAGCGAGCGGGCCTTGGCCCCATCCTCATCCCGGGGTGTGCTGGAGCCACGGGGGCTCTGCAGGCACGGGACCTTCCCCCAGGCCAGCGTGGAGGAGCGGGGCTGGGACCCGACCAGGAACCCTCTGCCTGGAAATCAGTCTGGCAGCTGCCTGCGGCTCGGGGCAGCCTGGTACCCCCCGGGCAACCCCCTGTCCTGCGTCCCCGGGGCGGTGGTGCGGGGCACTGCCCGGCTGACAGGCTCCAGGGGCCAAGGGTGATGCCTCCAGGGGCAGCGGGGCTGGAGCGGGAAGGGGTTTTGCTTCCGGGCCGGCGGCCGTGGAGCTATTCTGGGGCCGGATCCGATCCCTGCAGGGAGCTTTGCTTTTGGCCCCGGTGCCCAAGGAAGAGGACACGTGAAACCTTGGCCCCTGACCTCCCCGTCCCCTGCCGCGGGCTGGCGGGCTCCGGGCGCTGGCGGCCGTGTGCCCCAATGACGCTGATGGTGCCTGTCCAGCGCCAGTGAGCAGCGATGCCGCCAGGAGCGTGTGGCCCCGGTGGGGTGCTGCAGGTCTCGGGGGGTGCCGAAGCATGGCAGCCTGGGCCCGGCCGTGAGCAACTGTGTGCTTCAGTGTCCAAATGGCTCTGTCCTGACAAGCCAGGGTGCTCTGATGAGCCGGGATGCTCTGATGTGTCGGGGTGCTCTGACGAGCTGGGGTGCTCTGATGTGTTGGGGTGCTCTGACGAGCCAGCATACTCTGACAAGCTGGGGTGCTCTGACGAACCTTCCCCGGGGCTGGAGGCAGGCGGTCTCCGGTGAGGTCACCCATCCAGGCGTCACACCCGGCCGCCCCTGCTTAGCTTCCGCGCCGCGCCAGCGGCCCGCGCCCAGCCTGAGCATCCCCCCCCCGCGTCCGCCAGAGGTCGCTGTGGCTCAGCGGCGGGCGCGGCGGAGCCCAGAGGCGGGGGGGCGAAGGGGGCGTGGCCATGGACCCGCTCCTGATTGGCCGGGCGGTGGCGGGGGGCGGCCCCGCCCCGCGGAGGGTCTCGCACGGCGACGTTTGGCTCCGCCCCCTGTCACCGAACCGTGCGGCGTCGGCGGCGTCAGGGCCCGGTGCGCAGCGGGACGCGGGTGCCTGGAAGAGACCACCGCTGCGGGGGGGTGCGGGGCTGTCCCGGGAGAGACCGCGGCGCGGGGGGGGGGGGGTGTCCCGGGAGAGACCGCTGCTGAGGAGGAAGGTGGGGGAAGGAGCGGACCGGGGAGAGGTTATGGGGGGGGGGGGGAGGCGGCAGGGTTGTCCCGGTAGAGACCACTGCTGAGGAGAGGGGGGGCAGGGTTGTCCCGGTAGAGACCACTGCTGAGGAGAAGGGGGGGCAGGGCTCTCCCGGGAGAGACCACTGCTGCGGAGGGGGGGGAGAAGGCTCCCCCGGGAGAGACCACTGCTGCGGGGCGGGCCGGGGGCAGACCCCGGGGCCGTTTCCGGGGGCGGGCGGGGGCCGAGGGCAGCGGGAAGCCGGGCCGGGCGGCAGTACCGGAAAATAACCCACGGTCCCTCAGCTGGTGGCGGTCGCAGCCCGCGCTGCTCCGGAGCGCCCAGCCCGCTGCGGCGGAGCCGAGCCGAGCCGAGGTGAGCGGCCGGGCCCAGCGCCGGGGGCCGATGCCGAGGAGGAGCTGACAGCGGCGGGGGAAGCGGCGAGGCAGACGCGGAAATGGATTTACGGTCGGGAGTGGCCGTGTGGGTCCTGTGCGGCTTCCTCCTGCAGCAGGGCCGGGGGGAGCGCTCCCCCGGCTCCCACCTGGACGAGACCGCCATCGCAGGTGAGAGCGGCCTTCCCGGCGGCCCCGGCCCCGTTTACCCGCGGCCCCAAACCTCCCGGCTCCGTCGGAGCTGCGGGGATCGTTCGGTTCGTCTCCCGGTGGATCCGGGCCAGCGGCGTGTTGTGCCCCGGGGCCGGCCGCGGTTCCCTCCCCCCCGTTCCCTTGGCGGAGGAACCTGCCCGAAGCCACCGGGACCGGAGGCCTCGGTGCGGGCCGGGTAGTGCAGTGCCGACCGGCCGCGGCTCCGTTCGGAGGCTGCTGCTCCGGAGAGAAGAGGAGCTGCTGGTGCTGCTGGCCGCGTCCCGGCCCTGGCTGGGAACCCACAGCGCTCAGGACAAGGGTCGAAGGACCAAAAATAATCCGTGTTTATTTTTGCACTGGGCTCCAGCTATTTGCTAATGAGAGCGGTTTGCAGTGAGTTTTGGATCGGGGCTCGGTGTGTGTTCAGAAAACGCCAGTGTCGTTACGGACGGTCCCGGGCGGGCAGGGCTGGGGGGTCCCGGGGCTGGTGCCGCCGCTGCCCGGCCGGGAGCTTCTCCGGCCCCGGGGTGGGGGGGGAGGCAGCACGGACCCAACAGCCGGCTACTCTGTTTTCCTCCTTATTTCCACGAGCCAACAACCCAGTAAAAAAAAAAAAAAGCAAGAAGCCCAAGCCCCTCCGGACTCGGGGGGGATCCCCCCGCCCCCCCCGGGAGCCCAGGCTTTGGTGGCAGGCTGCTGCCGGAGCCAGCCTCGGCGGAGGGCCGGGGATCCGTGAAGCCGGCGTGGGCAGTGGTGTCTGCTGGGCGTCCTTGTGACGGTCCCCGAGGTCAGAGCTGGGAGCCTGCTCGATAAAACGGGCTTTTAATTGCCGGCGGTGAAACAGAAATCCTCAGCTCCGCGCCTTTTCCTTGCAGCAGCGCCGAGTTTCTGGCGTGCTAACAAAGCGACCCAGGGAGCTGTGTCCTGTGAGCGTTGCAGGTGAAGAATTCAAAGGGTTTCTGAAGGGAAAACTCCCACCGAAGCCGAAGCGCTGCGGGCCGGCCCGTCTGAGCACGACTGTCCGCTGGGCAGCGAGCAGAGCTGTCAGCATCTGGGTGGCTCTGCGCCTCCATCGCCATCACCCGCAGCCTGGACCCGCTCCGGAGGGTCCTGCCCGGTGCAGGCTTCCCCGAGGGATAACGCACCGGTTCAGGGCAGCGGAGAAGGCGGTGAGCCCCGCCGAGCCCCGCTTGTGGCGGGGAGGTGCCGTGCGTGGTGCTGCCTGGGTGCAGGGCAGTTGGGGGGTGATGTGCGAGCGGGGGCCCGGAGCCCACGGCGGGGTTCTGCTGAGGGTGGAAGGGGCAGGTGTGGGCCTTCGCGTTCCTACGGATGGGAGCTGCCGCAGCGGCGTTGCTAAGGCGGCATTTCACTTTGTGTACGGGGCTGCTTGGTGGGAACAGGGCAAGTCCCTGGAACCGCGCTATCAGGCGAACGATCGGGAACTCGGTGTCTGATTCCTGGGCAGGCAGATTGTTTCATCTCAGCGACGTGAGGATTTATGTGACTTTTTTTTTTCTTCCCCTCCCTTAATCCTGCCCGCATGCTAGCTGTTCTGTAAGAAGTTTCTTTTTATACGCGATCCTAAATCCTTAGGCCAGTTCCCATCCAGTCTGCTCCATTAAGGAAACTGGATCTCTGCAGTCCTGATGAAGCAAGGTTTATGCCTCCAAGGAATTTCCAGATGAGTTATTTTTGGAGGCCCTGCAGAAGTGTGGCAGCCCTGGTGATTCAGCTGCTGACTTGCTCTTTGCTCTGAGCAGAAGCAGGGCAGGCAGGAAGCAGTCCAGACACCTGGTCTCCCTAATAAAACCACCTACAGGTGGGCTTTTCCTGCAGAAGAGGTACTTTTTGTTACTCTTGGGCTTTCACAACTGGAATGTTCTAGTTACTTCTGGGTTTAAAAACCTGCAGAGCAGCACGTGGCACCTCGCAAGGGAATAGCTGGTTACAGGTTGAAACCCAAAATGAATGGGGTCAATAGGGGATTTGTTCGCTCCGGGTGCGGGTAACGCACAGCGTCGCTGCACCGCGTCCCTTGCTGGGGTAGCCGGGAAGTTCGGCGGTGCTCGTTGCACTCTGCTAATGCAGCTTAAAGTTAATGCGTCCTCTGAGATCACTTGGCCATTTGCTATTTAGCTTTTAGAGCTGTTGTTTGCTGTTTGGTGCAGTGAATATCCTCAGATAGCACACGACAATTTTCCTTATGGGTTCCCAGGAAGCAGAACGTGAGGGTTGTGTCGGCTGCACACACGTCTGCTGTAGCACAGGCTCCTACCGTGAAGCAGAGGTGAATGAGTGATGGATTTTTTGAAAGTGAAAGGGTTTGTTTCTGATGGATTTCTGAAAGCAAAAGGGTTCTCCCCTGCCCATGGCATAATTTGAAGGATAAAAAAATTGACAGCACCGGTCACTTCTCCCTGGAACAGTGAAATTTTTCAGAAGATGCAGGGAAATATTTGTAGAGAGCAGAAAGTGTGAGTTTCACTTTAGCAGTGCTTGATTGTTAGACTCAGCTGCTTAGATCGCTGTGCAAACTCAAGGGATGCATTGGCATGCTTTATTGAGTATTACTACATGTTTCTGATTCCTAAAATAGATTTTTTTTTTTTTTTTTTTAAATCAGAGTTTGAAATGGGTAGTTTTATCCATGGAGGAAAATTAGAGTTGGTGACTGAACTCCAGGGAAAATCAGATTTTCTCCTGGCTTTGACTTGTTCGAAGGCAAGTGTTTCTAGTGAGTCCCTAATCTTTAATCTTTTCCTGCCCATATCAGATGTAAGTTCGGTTACACTCACAGGCGCAGGAGCCATTTCGCAAGCCATAGGGACAGAGGTGGTGCGTGTTTTGGAGCCGAGAAGGACAGCCGTCGGCAGCCGAGCCCCTGAGTAGTGCAGACCCCAAAAGGTGCTCAACCCCCTGAATCTCCCAGCAGCCGATTTTTGCGCTAGAGCACATGTTTCAGAAAAATACGGTGTCATGAAGAAGGCGGATGTGCTGACAGTCACCCTGCCGTTATTGTTTTCACCCGCTGGCGGTTATTTTTAGCACAAATTTGTCTAGCCGTAGCTTCCAGCCCCGGGATCTTTCGTACCCCCCCTCTAAAAGGGCAAGAGAGGCTCCTGGTGGGCATTATTACAAATATTACTTTAAGGTGGTCAGGTTTTCTTTTCTTTTTGCAGTTCCTTGCTGTAATCTGTCGGTTGCCAGAGTCTAACCTTTTTAATGCAGGTTTTGTTCATTTTTCTGTTGGCAGTAGTCCTTATCAGAACATCGTCTGGGGTTATGTCAAATACTTCGCAAAAGTTTTATGTGCACCATCAAACGTTTTGGTCAAAAGTTTTAAAATTTTATCTCAAGAAAAATAGCAAGCTTGCTTGAAGGAATGTTTTTCATTAAATCACATGAACTGCTGGTACCAATGAGGTTGCTGCTCTTAATTTTTTACTTGATTGCCTTCTGTGCAGACCAGTGTGGGTGGGACAGTGAGATGTCATTATGCTGGGGACCTCCAGGCTGGGCTTCAGGGGTGTTTGTAGGCGATGCAAGGATGCTTTTGGTGTCTGGGATTCGTTCCTGGTTCCCTTGATGGGGATGCTTTCCATGCACAGCGATCTGCTTTGCTAGGTTCATACCTGCCCATCTCCGTACAGTAAGATGGAATTAGCACAAGCCTGCACTCCCCTGAGGCTTTTTTTCATCTTACACTGAGATTGCTTTCTGCGATCTTCCATCCGCAGGGGTGCGGGGCCGTACCTGCCGCACTCTGCCGGTGCTGGAGGAGGCCTGGGGTCTCGTTTGGGTCCCCGTTCTGGCATCGCTTAGAGCAGGGATCCCGGTGTGAGCTTTTCCCTGTCTCTCTTTCTTTCCTGCAGCAGTTAGAAGACGGGCTCTGGATAGCGTGGCGAGATGGACTCGTTTTCTGGGCGACACAAACCTTGTGTGCCGGGAGAGCAGTGAGGGGCTGGACCCCCCCGGTGCGGTGGTGGTACAGGGCAGGGTTTGGCGTTTACTTATGCCAAGGCGCAACTGCTGCTCTTTCCCTTCCTTTCTCACCCTCCCCGTGCCAGTCTCATGCTTCACTTTCTTGATTCCTTGATCACAAGATTTCTGGAGTCTCTTTGCTCTTGGTGTTTAACACACGGCATTCTCACCCTAGCCGGGGGTGGTGGTGTGTTACCAGAACACAAACTATGAAAATACGAAGATGGTATCAAAAGAAAACCTGAATGCATATCCTCAGAGTCAGTACGTTTGCCTGTAGCACTTTGTGCCTAAGCTACACGTAAAGCCAAGGAACGTCAATGTTTAACAGAGTAAGCGTGATGAAGGGGGCTACAACCACAAGCTTCTAACTAGTGATTAATTTGATAGGGGTTAAAAATAGAGTTCTGGATGCAGATGCTGTGTCTGAGCACTGCAGCTGAGAACTCCTGTACTTGTTTGAAGATGCAGGGGTTTATTGCAGGTGAATCCTGTGTTACAAAGCCTCTAGCCTGGAAGGTGATCGTTTTTGGACTTTGAACTTGTAGTGAAACCTTTTGATGGATGAGCAGAACGTGGACTTAGTGGTGGCTTTTGAAAGCCTGACGCAGTAATCTTTGCCAGGTGGGAACACAAAGGGATGGTTATTTCTTTATCTACCAATTTACATATTATCATCACTAGTTGCTTAGTTAACAAAACATTATGTTAGTGCATTTATTTCATGGTGCTGAAGTTTGCGTCAGCCACCGTGATGCCAAAATCCACATTTGTCCTCTATTCCTTTGCCAGAGCCTCTGATTTCATCCACTGCAGCAAGTAAGATGCTTTTTTAGAAAAAGCCTTATCAGCTGAAGTCAGGAGATCAGTGTAAAACTGGTGCTGTTAAGATACAAGCAGCTGATTGAGACACCTTTGATCTGCCTGCTCTCTGATGTTCGTAGAACCCCAGCAGGATTTCATCCCCCGTATTAGGGTGCTGGAAACCTCCAAATCCTCCTGTAGCCTGCCCAGGACCGCAGCCTCGAGGAGGTACGCGACCCGGCGTGTCGGAACGCACCTTCCCTGCAGTAACTCATAACCTCGTCTTTCCCACGGACCCGGAGGAGTTAGAGAACAACGCTTTTCTTGCTTTACGATGAAATGCTTTTTAAAGGAGCAGTTGTCTCCAGGACCAGAAGGATTTTGCTACTTTGCCTTTTGCTTTAGCCATAATCAATTCTGTCTAGATACACACTTGCTACTCGCACGTGCAAATTCTCGAGTGCGGCTTGGGGTTGGGCAATGCAAAGAAATCTTCGTGGAAGGGAGAAAAAGTAGTTTTGGAGAGTACTTGGAAAACGCTGCCAGGAAATAGTCAATGTTCTTGACTGGAAACCTCAGTGGAGTGCACAGCCATTACTTCGTTTAGGAATGAAACTCATCTCGAGGAATCACCGCTCTCAGGGCTGGAGAAATTGTCTTTTGGCACCAAAGCGCAGCCTCGCGTGGAAGGGGCCCGGGGCCGGCTGGCTGTGCGGGCGGGCTGCGGTGCTGCTGGGGAGCTCCTGGCTCCTGCCTGCGGATCCTGTTCCCTGGCTTGGCCCGGGAGCTGGCAGCGATGCTCAGCTGGGTTGGAGAGTGGATATTTTTTTTAATATATAATTTATTATTACTTTGAAAAGCAACTTTCTGCATGCTTCAGGTGCCTCCCAGGCAGTATTTGAAACGGGCAGCATTGCTGGTGGAGCTCACGGTGCCTGGAAACAGAGGCTGAACGCCGTTGTTGAGCCTTTTCGGGGTCTTCATTGCCGAATCCTCTTTTCTCAGGGCTGCACCTTCCAGACCCCCGTCTTTCTGTCCATGCAGCCCAGAGCAGCTCAGGCTGTGCAGGGCTGGGCCACCACCCACAGCGTGGATGGAGGTGTAACTCGGGTTCCTCCCTAAACGTGCAGTCCTGGAATGAACTCCTACAGGGGAAAAAAGAAAAAAAAATACTATGGCCGACTTTCTTTATATCCTGCTTCAAACTGTGCCTTTCCTAAGGTGAGGCAGGGAAACACACGTACATGTGCACACACGTGGGAAGTTGAAAGCAGCAATCCTCCTGTCTGTCCTTTCTTCTCAGGAGGGAATGAAACTCAGGAGGGAAATGTCTGTTGGCAAGGGCAGGGAGTGACAGGCCAAGGGGAATGGCCTGAAGCTGCAGGAGGGGAGATGGAGATGGGATGTGAGGCAGAAATCCTTCCCTGTGAGGGTGCTGAGGCCCTGGCACAGGGTGCCCAGAGAAGCTGTGGCTGCCCCTGGCTCCCTGGCAGTGTTCAAGGCCAGGTTGGATGGGGCTTTGGGCAACCTGGGCTAGTGGAGGGTGTCCCTGCCCGTGGCAGGGGTGGCACTGGATGGACTGGGAGGTCCCTGCCCACCCAAACCAGTCTGGGGTTCTGTGAAACACTAAATGTGTGATGAAGCCTCCTGACATCCCTTATGGTGATGCTTTGATGGTCGTGGTGAAACGAAGCATGCCTCATCTGAAAGGGAGTAAGAAAGACAAGGCGTTTGCTTTTCTTTTGCCCGCTCAGTTTGTGTTTGGCTCGTGGGCTACCTGGTGAGTATTGGTCCAACATAATTCTCTCCTTGCGAAGTGCTCTCACCTCCTTTTCCTCCGGGCAGGGGACAGATGTCTGTCCGGCACACGCTGTGCTTTAGACGGATGCTGCAGGAGGATCTGCATTATCGTGCAGCGAGTTTTATTTCAAGGTCTGCCTGGTTTTTGGTGAGGGAAGGGAAGTAAAAGGGTATCCTGGTGTAATTCCACGTGGATTTGGCTGTTAAAAGGAGGGAGTATGAGCAGGTTGTTGAAAAGTAACAGTTGTCCTTGAGATTATCCCTCTGTTTCTAAAAGTTCTCCTGCTTGTTCAAGGTGAGGCTGTGCTGATTAAAAGGAGCCGGCGGTGGCACTTGTCCCGTTGTAGTCCTCCAAGCCCAGATTCAGTGTCGAGCCTGGTCACCCCTTTGCTGCCTTCAGCTGCTTGAATGTAACCAGCCTTGCTGTTTTGTTTTTGAAAAGTCCTAATTGCACAATCTAATTAGCATTGAAAAAGCTGTGTACTTCGTTAATTAGCTTTACTTTAAAAACAAAGCTAGCTAGGGAGAAATAAACTCTGAAGCAGGCAGAGCAAGCTGGGGACTGGGGCGCTGTGGTTCTTACTGGGCAGCACTGGGATTCCCACTGGAATGACGTCGTCCCAGGGTGGTCCAGCTGCATTGAACCGTGCTGTGGGTACCGGTGCTGGAAACGGGAGAGGAGTCTCTAGCTGCTCTTTGGGGGAAGGTCTGCAGCACGAGCTGGGAATCCCTCCGGTCCGCGGCTGGAAAAGGAGATTTGATCACCCTTCGTTATATCATAGTCAAGTGCTATTAATAACTTGGCTTTTTGGCCTCTCTTACGCTCGCTCCCTGTTGCAGAGGACGGCCTTCGGGGCCTTCTGTCTCCCCACCTCCCGCCCTGAGGGCTTTAGTTTGTTACTGGAGTTGGAGGGAAGTTTTATGTGTGCGTAGGCAACGGCCGCCTTGCTGACCCGTCTGCCTTTGCTTGCGTGATCTGACCCGAGTAGGTCTCTCTGGCAGGCTTCAGTTGTTCCTTTACCTTCATTTTAATCAGCCCCCGCAGTCCTGCGTGATTAATTTTCTGGCACCTCCGTAATGCTGGTTCATTTTTTAGCAGTTGATGCTGGTCCTCAGGCAGACGTAGATGATGGACTCTTTAATTAAGCCGCTGCTCCGTTACTCCTGCAGCACGTGTGAGTCTTGAGAAGCTTCTGCCTCAAACCACGAGCCTGTGTGTTTAAAACCAGTGTTCTGCCAGCGCGGAGCTGAGTGACGGGCACTGGGGCGGAAGAGTTACCGGTGAATTATTCCTTTCACTTACATAAAATAATTATTTACCTCTTAGCTGCCAGAGTGGGGTCGGTGCGGTTGTGCGTTGGGGTGAGATTTTCGGTGCCGTCCCTGCTGCGGGGCCGGATGATAACCGGAGCGATGCATGACTGTGCCTGGTTGAAATACTGGTTTTTACCGGCAGTTACAGGATGAAGTACCCACCTCGCAATCGATATGAAAGTTGTCAGAGGAACATAAGGAAGTCATTAAGATAACTGTACGTGTTTTTCTACTTGAATTGTCTAGGCTTGCTTGTTTTATCTTTATGAAATAGTATCAGGATGCTTGTTTGTTTGGATTATGGACCTATTTTTAAGTAACCTATTTTTTCCACTTTGGAAAATGCATTAGCTCGCTGTGTCTCGCGGACGTGTGCGCAGGCTGCCTTTGGGAACCACCGAGCATCCCGTGAAGCTGCTCCCTCGCCAGCGTGAGCTGCTGCCCCTTCGCCTGGCAAGGGCGTGTGATGCAAACCTTGGCTACGAGAGGTCTCCGCAGCATCGCCGAGGCAAGCGCAGCGCCGCGTTGTAAGCGCGCTTTATCTCACCAAGGAGCTCTGCGTCGATTTAATTGCACCGTCCCCTCACCTTCTCCAGGGCTTGGAAGTGACAGGTGGCTTTACGGGTCCCAGCCAGCCTTCAGGAAGTGGAAGCCGTAGTATCTGACAGGAAACAGTGATGTTTGTTAACAAACACGCTCACCCTGCGTGTTTTGCAAGAAAAGACACTATTTTTGTAGCTAAATATTTCTTGCATCTTTTTTTTCCCTGAAGGGCTGAGTTTTTAAGGTCAGTTTAATTTGTTCCTTTGTGTTTTGAGCTCTGGTGCCTGAAATTCTGTGATTCTCAGAGGATAGGAACATAATAAACACGAGAACTTTAAGAATGTTCCTCGTCTGAATTACAAATGAACAGCTTGCTTGTTTGCGCAGTCTGCCCCTTTGCTAGTCAAGTTAAGCTTTGTATTGCAGGAAAGGGAGAAATAATTCAGGATTAAAGCTACTAAGCAATGCGTATGTTTAGATTTGTAAGAGTGCCAGTACATAATTAATGTGTGAGTAAGCCAAAGAAAAAAAGAGTTGTGGTTTGTTTTTTTTTTTTTAAACTTGATATAGACAGACAGATGCAGAATAAAACCTAATTTATTTTTTTGGGAGAAATAATTTCTGAAAATATTATTTTCCAAGTAGCTGTTATTATTAATGCTGCTGCTTTGCAGTTTTAAGGCAAAAATCAAAGTATGTCATCTTGTGCTGGCCCAGAGGACTTGTGCTTGTTATTGAAAAGATTTCAAGTATGGCGAGGATAACCTGCAGAACAGCCAGCCTGTTGGGAGCGTTATTCCTTCTTAATCCTGCATTAAGCTTGTAGAAAGAATAAATAAATCGGGAATAAAGAATTTGTGTGAAGATGGTTGGTTAAAGATCATCTCTGAGCATTTTGGAAAGGAGATAGTGATTTGGTGTTCCTCATTATTTCCTGGTGTATCTGTTCCTCAAACTACAGAATGAGGAGTGGAAAACGTTGTTTCTTGTAGAACCTGTGGAAAGGATCAGAGAAGAACGACTTGTCTGTGCCTGTGCTCTTTCTGCGTGATTTGTGAACCCTTGCACGTCCACCTACACCCGCTGCACAGGAGGGCATGGGCCAGTCCCCCGCCACAAGCCCCAGAACTGAGGCACAAACCCGTTGCAGCTTGGTGAAACTCCGGAGGGGTTTGGTGGTGTAGGATCATGCTGGGCTCTGCCAGAGCAGCCCCCGGCTCCGCTCCGTAGCAGATGCCCGCGGTCTCGGAGGGCGAGCGTGGCTTTTTGGGCTCCCGCCCCCCTCGGCAGTGACCCGTAGTGGGATGCCACCCGCAGTGATCGCTAGCCCCAAGGCAAAAGGCGTTGGAAACCCTTTCTGCCAGCCGGGCCACGTGGCAGGAGCCCCGGGCTGGCTTTGGCTGCGGGTGTCCCCAGAGCTGCGAGTTGCACCCCTCTGCCGCCGTGCTGGGGAGATGAGGAGGTTCCTCGGCCTCCATCAGCGGTGGCAGCTTGAAGTGACACTTGGTGCAGCTTTAGGAAGAGTTGTTTAATTAAGCTGTGTCCTGGAGGCCCTCTGAGTAAAGGAGGAGATACTCCAGAAGGTGGGAAACCAGGGAATGTGAAAACAGACTTAGAAGGTGCTGACGCATTTGTGGGAATGGTGACGGCAGCGCACCCGGCGGGCAGAGGGACCTCTCGGTGGGGCAGTGACGGGTGCTGTCCTCATCGCCCCTCGGGTGCTGTCCTGGCTCTGGCAGAGCACAGAGGTGCTGGGGTCACCTGGCCACCGTGGCTGGAAACCAGAGGAGTGCTTCCAGCATCGCGGAGCCTGGGTGCGTCTGAGAACCGTGGGAGCACTGTCCTGCTTGTGATTCCCTTCAGCGCTTGCTGAAACTGCTCCTGGAGGCTTGTGTCCGCGCTGGAGTGGACCGATTTGTTTGTTATCATTATGCAAACCTTTGGAAATCGCTCAGCCATCCAAAAAGCTCTCAGCAGCTGCTGAGAGAGCAGTGGGGCTTCTGCGGCTGTGGAGGCTCGGGGGTCTCTCCCCGCAGCCCCCGTATCGGACGCGGGGCTGTCGGGCACGAGCGGCACCGCAGCTGCCCAGCATCCCATGGTGTGCCGAGGATTGTGCTGCTCTTTTGGCTTTTTGGGGGCTGCACCTTTCCCTGAATATTTGCACTGCATGTTTTGTAGATAAACAGATTGTCCTGTTTCTCATTTGATTTAATTTTTTGTATCATTAAAAAAGAGAAGAGGTGGAAAGGGGTATTTGGGGGTACTCAGTGCACCTCTCCCACGCTGCTGACAGCAGGGTGAATTCCGCAGAAGTTTTGCTTACAGCTGTTGATATGAAAAGCGTGAGATGGGATCTCTTCTTATTCCCCCCCTGCCCCAGAAAGGAGAAAAAATGTTTCACGGTTATGTGACTGTAAGGGTGAGGCTCAACCCTGAGTTTGCCATTTAGAAGTTGCGTCTTGATCTAATTGTGTAGTATTGCTGTGCCGTCACTGCAGAGATGGGTATCCCCATACGGATCTGCCTGTGTTAGATGGAGGAGTTGCTCTGAGATGCCCGTTCCTTTCCACGGGTTACAGAGGGAGCTTAAGCAGCCGGCGCTGGACGAGCTGTCCCTTTTGCAGTGATAAGTGGCGTTGTCTTCAAACACCACTGGACCTCCACGCACCGAGGGCTCAGGTCAGAAGACAGCTCGGTCTTGGTCCTGCACCCTTCCTCCAGCTTGCTGCTCGGTGTTTGCCTTAGCATTACGTTTGGGTAAGTTGTCCAACTGGTTTATTTTTCATCTTGCGGCTATTTTCAGCCGCTCAGCCTAACAAGGTGAAATGTCTGAGATGCTTTTCTGTTCCCTGTGACTGGTCTCTAAGGAGGCAGAGCTCTTAGCCGGCAGGCTCCCTGGTGGGGAGTGGCTCACCCCAACCGTGTCTCTTTTCCGTAGCCTTTGGCTGTCTTCTGGTCCAGCCGTTTGCACCGCTTCGTCAGGTCTTGAGCAAGAATCACAGTCTCTGCACAGATACCCTGAGCCCCAGATCCCAGCACTGCGATCACCCGGTCGCCCTCCTGGGAGGCTGATGCTGGGAATGCTGGGAGGATCCGGCAGCTTGGCTAGAACCGACTTCGCTGGGCTCTGCGGAGGAGAAGCAGCAGGAAAGCCAGCGAGTCGTGCAGCCCCGCTGTAACCGCGGGGGTGTGGGCTGTACAGCTCCTGGTTCGTGCCGAGAGCATCTGTGCCGGGGTGGAGGTTGCCCGAGATGCGAGAGGAGGGGGACGTTTCACCCCACCTCTTCCTTCTTGCAATTGCAAACGTGAAATTTGTTCGCTCTTGCAGTTGTACTTGTAGTTCCTTTGGGGCCGGGAGAAGCTCTCAAACTGCCATTCGTTTGGGCAAGATGAATTTTTAAAACAAACCCAACTGTTGCTCCTGGGTTAAAGTCCAGAGAGGATCTGCGAGCAAAGGTGGTTTATCTCCAGCATCTGCCCAACGACCGCACTGGGACTGTCACTTCAAACTCCTCGGAGTTCCTCGCGGTCTCGGTATATTTAACCTCATGATACTGTAGGATGTGGAAGCACTGGTCTTCCTATTTCAAATGAAGGATTAAAGTGCAGAGATATCATTGCCATGCAGGAAGTCCTCTGGCAGAGCAGGGACTTGAACCCCCTGACAAATGTCAGCTCGGTGGCCCAGCCTGCGGGACATCCATCATTTCCTGGGCACCGCTAAGAAGCGGTTCGTAACGGGGGAGTTCACTGAAATCGGCGTTGGCTCGTGAAGTAAACTTACCACCTTGATGTGAATCTCTTCATCTGCTGGGTCAGCTACCTTCGCAGAGTCTCTCCTGCACCTTCAGAGACCTGTCCAGATGGGGAAGCAGCAAGCGGCCGTGAATAAACAGCATTTCCCAGGCTGTGCTCCCCGGGGGAAGCGACGCGCTGTGCCCTGCTCATCACCCTGCGCTCCAGTTTCACGGTGGGGCCAGGCACGTACCGCGTCTCTTTCTGGAAGCTGTCACTCCTGGCACTGGGCATCTTGGACCTGCTCTATTTATGATCATCTAGAAACAGAATAGAAATCCAGTATTTGAATGTTAATAGCCAAAAGTAGGGTTCTTTGGTAGTTCAGCAAATCTCTCTGGTCGTGCAGGCAGAGGAAAGGTTTGGGTTGGGGTGCGACGGGTTCGTTAGCCAGCGAGTTGCTGAAGGTAAGTTCTGACCGACGAGGTGGTCGGCAGCTGTGTGTCCGTCCCTCCAGGAGGCAGATTTCTGACAGGAATGAATGTTTTGGTAACTCTCATACCTGTGTTGTGGGCTGGAGGTTTGTGGAGCTGAGCAGCCCGTGCATCTGACGGTGGGTGTGTTTGATGGGGCTGCTGTGGCCAAGGAGGAAAATCCAGCCGTTTCCAGTATCATTCTTTATAAAGTTCTCATCTGTAATAGCCTTAGCTGGTGCGTCCATGGATGAGAACCGAAAGAAAAGCCGACAGTCCGTACCTGCTGCCCAGGCTGCTCTCCGTCCCTCCTGCACGGCAGCAGGGATGCTCCTCGCTCTTGGCACGCCTCCGGAGAAGGTCCTCATTTCTCACTCATCCGGACCTGTCTCCTGCAGTTAGGCTTGAGAGCTGGCTGGTGGTCATACGTAAAGATAAAAACAATAAAATCCCAAAGAGTTGTAACTAATGCAAGAGAGTGCATTCTCTTCAATTGCGTTACTTTTAATTGCAGGCTTCTTCCAGTAGCTCACCATTATTTATTCAAAACACAAATGAGCAAATTACTGCCGTTATAAACCCATTTTGCAGCCGCCTCGTCTCCTTGCCTGTCTCCAGTTAGTGCTTGCATGGGAGCAGCGTGTGCGGTCGACGTGAGGTCTCCCTTTTTGCTATTGGCTAATTGAAATTTTGCTATTGCTATTGAAATTACCGAGTGCTTAATGAAGGTTTGCCTAGTTGTGACTGACCTGGTATATGCCGCCAATACAATTACGCGATTTCTTGGTCGTTGCACCAGAACACAACTGTCTAATAAAAAGAGAAAATTTGCATTGGAAAGAAAGAAGAAAAAGGTTTTATTGTTTGATAGCGTCTTCCTGTAAGTATTGGTGAAAGCGCACGTGAAGGATTCAGTGCAGAACGTGAGGAGAAGCTGGTTTTAGTGGAGGGGAGTGTTGATACGGGATTAGGAAACTGCGGGAAAGTCACCCAGCTGGAAGGGGAAGTGAAAATCTCGCTGTACCTTCTCCCCTCTATGCTGATGCTGGAAGTAATATTGTCTGCTTGAAGAGTTAGAGATGAGAGTATCTCTTTCCCTATTTAGTGAGGTACTAGAAAAGATTCAGGGGGGTCCAGACTCGTGTTCCCAAAACAACACTGATGTATTTGTGACAGGATTTGGCAGAGTTTACTGGTACCCAAAGTTACGCCTTCTTTAACTTGAATGTAGCTGATGTTGAATAATGACTCAGTGTAACCCCGATCCAGTACAGCAGCACAGAAATAACCCAGAATTATAAGCACTGACAGATTTTTTTTCGGTCTGATGTACCCACGTGTTACTGCTCAGATCCTGGTGCCGACGCTCCTCCGGTCCCCGCGAGACAGTGTCTGCCCGGGAAAGCTGCAAGGAATTACCGCTTACTGGTGATGACTTTTTAAAAAAAAAAAAAAAGTCAGATATGGGGTAAATGTATAGCTCTTTGTAGGTCATTGTAAAGCGAGCAGTCTTTTTCCAGAGCTCCTATGATCAAATACAACCACTTCATCCAAAAAGAAGCTCTATTTTCATCAGCCGAAGGGAGGGAAGAGCAGCCTCAGCCTGCGGAGAGCAGGACATCGCCCCATTCTCCCTCAACGTGCTCAAGTAACGAGGCAAGTGAGTCGTGTGTGCGATGCAGTGGCCTGAAGGTGAGCACTGCAATTCTTTTCCGCTTCTGTGGATGCTGTAATAGCTGGTAAAAAGCCCAGAGAGTAAAAGCTGCTAAAATCGTGATAGTTTTCCTTTGCTGGTGCTTCTGGCTCAGATGCTCGATGATCTGCTGCCTTCGAGGTATGGCTCTAGAAGATGAAAGGGACTTAGAAGAGATTTATCGGTAGCCTAACAATTGCTAAACTTAGTCACTTGCTTCCTGGCTCAGGGTGTGTGGAAATGCTGTAGAGGTGACAGTTCTGCTCTTGGGAAATCAGTAAATATTACCAGCACGTCCAGTGGCGATGGTCCTGTGCTTGTACTGGTCGAAAGGCTTTGGCAGGGCGGAGGTTACAGGGAAAAACACAATACATCTTTCTTTTTTTTTTCTTTTTTTCTTATCAGCTGATGTAGCCTGAAAAAATAAGACAAACTTTGTCAGCACAAATGCATTCCCCCCCCCACCCAAGTGAAGTTGCCAGAACCGTGGCAAATTGAGCTTCCCTGTTACGGCACCAGCCTGGTCAGCCGGGGAGCGGGAACGGCCGGCGTGGCTGGGGGGGACTCGGCTCTCCTTCAAACAGAAATACTGCCTGAGGAGCGGCAGCCTTCCCCGCAGGAGAGGTAAAGGGGTGCCTGCTCAGGTGCCCCCTCGGTTAGTAATCTCTTGCAGCGAGCTTTGGAAGGCGAGCGAGGGCCGCGAGCCTCCCCGCTGCCTGCGTGGCCGGGGCTTTGCCGACCCTCGGGCCGTGGGGAAGCTAAAGACGGTTGCCCCGCAGTTTGGGAGCGGCGGCTGTGCCGAGCAGAGCAGCGGCTGCGCAGGGGCCATGGTGTTCCCGCTGAGGGGTTTGTGCCTGCCTGTCTTCCTAAATCCCTCCTGGAGCACGGGTGCCGTCAGGCCGAAGTCTTGAACGGGACCAGGAGCCAGTTTGGCTGCCGCTCCCCCGTAACTCTTGACTAGAGCGGGTGCGTTTTCCTTTGAAGGGTCCAGCCCCGTATCCGTAAAATCCTCATTCTTTATGGATGAGAGCAGGGCAGTCACTCGCCCTGTGGCCGTGTCATTATGGTTACCTTCTTCATCTCTCTCTTGAAGAAACCAGATGTGTGTTTCTGGTAGGATTTAACTTTTTTTAAGCTGTCTATGACACTAATACTGGTTTTTAGCATCTTCATCTTTGTGCATCGGTCACAATATTTTTATTTTTAATTTGGATACTTAAAGCTACTATCTTTCTTGAGTTTGGTGTTTTATGTCATACAGAAAGCAATGGTCCCTCCTGCAGTTGTTTTGAAATAACAGTAATTTTAAAAAATAAGAATATTTTTTTTTCTTATTTAGAAGTACATAGTTTAAACAGTCTCTTCTATTGTTGGAAGTCTATAAGTCTATAAGTCTATAATTAACTTAAACGCAAATGAAGTGTTCTGTTTCTGAATACAGTTAATGGACGCTTAAGTTGATTATTCATGTCGGTCATCAACTGTTACAAGCTGCTGTTTGATTCCACTTGCAGTTTATGCTCTGGTGTCCCGACTTTTCAACGCTCCCGTGCTTTGCTTTAGGGGCCTTAAAGTCGAAAGCAATCTCCCTGAGAAGACTGTTGTTACCCTGAGGATTGCCGTGGAGCCCCTCAGCCCTGGGACCGTGGCGGGAGGACGCAGAGCACGGGCGCTGGAGGAGGAGCGGGGTCGCGCTGCCGAGAGCATCTCGCCGTGGCAGCGAGCCGGCCTCCGTGCCCGCGTGCATCTCTTCCATTTCTAACGGCTGATTCAGCAGCCTGCCAGCTGTAACTGCGACGCAGGCACCCACACGGGTGGGAAGGTATGTGAGGAGGAGGGAAAATAATTTCTGTAATCCCAACCCAAATAGAAAGTTCTGCTGGGAATCGTTCCTTAACCCGAGGCTGGTTAGAGCTTAGCGATGCAAAGGGCTCGTACCTTCGTACCCGAATCACAGATTCTGAATTGTAAACCTGTCTGCGTGGAGGATTTACGGAGTGCTGAAAAACGAGTCTGCTTAATTTATTTTTTTGCCCTCCTGGTGCTGCCATGCACGCCCAAGCACCTGCTGTGCCGTGGAAGCACGCCCGGGCCGCTCGCTTCGGGGACCAAAGCTTGGGCATTTCTCAACTCAAATCTCCTGTTCCCCTCCCAAGTTGTACGTGATTTATCCTTCTCATTGAAACTCTGTGGGGCGAGTTTCTTACCAAATAAATAGCTACGGAAAAGATACTGTTTGTTCAGCTGAAATAATGACAAATGGGGTCAAACTCAATTCCAGTCTTCTGGCTTTGTGCCCGGGGTGGCTTTGAATGGTGTTTTCCATCCCTGGCCCTTAGAAATAACGAAGAGAGATCGATCGTGTCCTTTCTGTTGTGAAAGCTCGCTGAGAGTTCAGGAGCTAGCGATTAAACTAACGGTTGTGCAGGTTTAAATAGCGCAGCTCATGCCTAGCGTACAGCACGTGTGCAGTAGGTGTTCGCTTTGCCACGGCGCGGTGAAATGTTTATGTGCACGTGCTGCAGAGCCGTAGCACGGAGAAACGTGTTGGTAACGCTCCGTCTCTTGGGAAGGTGAGAGGAGGATTTCTCTGCGATACGCAGCGTTTGCTCTGACAGTCTGCGTTACCTGCGGGCCGTAAGACTTGTGGAGAAAAGCGAAGGTAAAGGCAGACAGTGATTGCTGCGGGGGGGTGTGTGGAGCCCTGAGGCTGGTGGGGTGCTCCGTCCTGGGGGTTCTGGCTGCAGTCCCTCATTTCCGTAATTCACGCATCCTCTCCGAATTACTGCCCGCGGACTCAGATGTGTCTTCGTGGCCAAACGTGGCAACGGTGGCTGTTGGGCTGTGCGGCGCAGCGTAAGCCGGACGGAGCCCTGGTCTGGGTTAAAAGCCCCTGAGCGCTGGGTTGACCTGCTGCCCTGTGGCTGTTGGGCTGCTTGTCTGTTGCCCCAGCTCCTTGGTGCTTGGCAAACTGCCTCTCTTCTGCTTTAATTTACCTTAAAACCGTGTCCTGTCCGCACACCTCCGCAGGAGCGTGGCTGCGCTTCGGACGGCAGCGTGTTGTAAAACCTGTGGTGTTGCCTCTCCGGTCTGCCTGGTGGGAAGCAGCAGTGCTGACAGCAGCTAATCATGGCTTAAAAACGATGGGGAAAAGGTGAGCCATGGGTGCACCCCAATATCTGGTCAAACGTACAAGGATGGGTCATGTTTTCAGCAGCTCTTACGCTGCCAGGCTGGAGCGAAAGCACGCGTGCAGGGTAGGCTTTGGGCAGTCTCAGGGAGGATTAACAGTGTCATTTAACAAAGTCGGTGGAACACCAGCTGTGTTGGTAACAGAGCTGTGCTGAGAAGAATTCAGCATTTTCTGGTCTCTCCCTTGTGTGTTTTACTTCCACAACAACGTTGCTTTAAAATGCTGAACGTTAACGCGCATTGCATCAGGCTGAAACTCTTCCCCGTGTGTAGAAGACGAGGACCACGCTGTCCAATGAGTTGTCAGCTTGCCTTTTAAAGCCATTTTATTACTGCAAATAGCCCTGAAGATTTTTGAAAGACCGTCTTTGGGGAAGGAGCAGAAGTGGTTTGCGATCGCTCTGCAATTGCTGCTGTTCCAGAAAGTGCCGACGGCCGTGCCGTCCTCTGATCTGCCGGCGAGCCAGGCTCGCGTGCTTGCCCCTTGGAGTTGCAGCAGTGTTTTTTCCCAAGCTGAGGGCGAGGTTTCAAAAGATGCTGAGCCGATTGAATAACAGCTTGCCGTTGTGGGAAGCATTTCCTCCTTCCCTCCTGGTTTTGGCAGCGTCTGTTCCACACCGCCGGCAGTTTGGTGCTCAGCAGGAGTTGGGTCTTGCACAGCCCCGGGGCCAGGGGAGGTCTCGACGTGGCGATGTGGGGTCCGTGAGCACATAACGCTGGTGAGGTTTGCTCAGAACAGCCGCCTGAGGTCTGGCCGCTCGGTCAGGGCAGCCAGCCAGCCTCGCGCTCCACTGCTTTGATAACTCGGAGGCAGTGGCGGCGGCAGCAGCGCAGGCATCTCGTGGGTTGTGTGTCGCTGCCTGCTGCTGCTGCCCCGGGCTGAGGGACGCTGCGGAATGAGCAGCCTCCTGGATTCAGTGCTGCTCTTAGTCACCATCCTGTTCTCTACAGTTCCTCTTTCCCTGGCCACCTATGGAAAAAAGTCACCTCATTACACGTGTTATTTGTCAAAGTGCTTTGCAGGTGTCACCTCCCCACTCTGTCCTCTAAAAGGAGCGTTTCCATTTTCCAATGTAGCAAAACAGGGCATAAAATAGCTGATTTACTGTGTTCCACAATGAGTCATTTCAAGACCTTTTTTTTTTTTTTTTTTCCCTTGAACTGGGATGGCCTCTTTTTTTTTTTTTTTTTTGGTGGTTTTTTGGTTTTGGGGTTTTTTTTAGCAACAACCTTTATTAGTAAGGCAGCATCAGCTCAGCTTCCAGCCGGGCAGGCCAGATTTACTGACAGTGTGGTGGCCGTGCTCCGCGGCGTTGTGCCAACACTACACATACCTTCCCGCACCTACGCGGCAGTGCTGCTCCGAGTGGGGGTTATTTTTTTCTTTTGCTTTTGTGTTCAGAGGTGACAGCTCTTGCTTTGGGGCAGGAGAACTAGAATTTCGGACCGCCTGCCTTGCAACAGCATGCTTGGGATTGTCACAGTTTGCAATAATTAGTCCGACAACTGCTTTTCTCCTGGATCTACTTGCACGCCAACGTCGCTGTGTGTATTTTTGTTACCCATGACTGGGTTTTGAAGTGGGGGGAACACAGCCAGGGAGGGGGGACGCATGGCTCTGCCTCGTCCCGAGCCATCCCTGTTTCCCTCCGGTCGTAGGTGCGGTGTTCTCCAGCGGTGGGTCGCTGTCGGTCGGAGACCGGGCTGGCCGTCGGCTTCCTCCCCCCCCGTCGCTTCCTCTGGGCGAGGGCTCTGCGGGTTTATGGGGAAAATGGCCTCGGAGCTGACGTAACCCCAAGTGCTCCTTCTTTGGTCGAGCAACATGTTTGGTTGATGAGGATGATAGAAAAAACTTAAAATCTTATTTCCCTAATAATCTTCACCTACTAATGAAAAGATTTATTTTAATTTTTGTCAGGATGTTGCTTCTCCTAATTTTTATGTTCTGCTGTGCCGTGTACGGAGCATTGCCACCTGGCGATAACTAGTCACAGGGCAAGTGAAATACCTGGGGATTAGGTTAATCTTTTACAGTTACAATTAGTGGAAAAAAGATGTTTAGGAAGAGCCTTTCCCCTGCCCTGCAGGGCTGCTGGGGGGGGTCAGGATCCCCCGTCTCGGCGGAGGGACCTGTGTGAGTGAATGTTCCCCTCCAGCTCTTCTCCCAGAGCGGTGTCGCCACTTCTCCATTTACCTTTGATCCCGTGCTCCTTTCGTTTCCATTTAACGTGTGAAACGTGGTGGAACGGCATTGCTGAGAGCGCTTCCTGGGGCATGACGACACCTCCAGGATCTCGTTTTTGCACTGGGGTTCCTGACTGCCGCCATCGCGTGCGTAGAACTGAATGGGTCTGCGAGCACTAAGAATAACGAAACTTGACTTTTCTGCAGATGTGTCCTTTGTTCACGAACCGCTTCCTCTTCCTCCTCCTGGTTTCCTCTCACCATCCTCTTCTTCCCCTTCCCACCCTGTGGGAAACCTGTTGGGTTTCTCCTCCACTGTCTGCTGGGACTGGGTGGCCCGCATGTGCCTGCCGACCTCCGGTCCCCTCTTCGCCAGTGTCCCGATCCTCCTGGAAAGCGTTAGAGAACTCCGAGACGTTTCTTTGGTTGAGTTTGGGGAAGTGGGAGGGTAACAGGATGACTGGGAAGGGTTTTCTCCTGAAGAAGTCAAGCTAACAGTTGTTTATTGTTCTTGAGGTCTATTAATTAACGTGTATTTTTGCAGAACAGCATTTTCCTGCTAGGTCTGCTGTGATGGCGAGCGAGCAGCATCTCACATTGAGCACAGCCTTGCTCTGGTAAAGAGCTCTGTTCTTAAATGGGAGAGAAAGACTTTGCTGGCTTCAGAGGAAAAAAAAAAGTCTTGTAAATGAGGAAATGTTCTAAACTACAGGAATGTGTTTGCACTGAGCTCGCTGGACGCCGCAGCGCAGTTATCCCACATGATGGTTTATCTGTGAGCTGCAGCTGATTCCTCCTCGCTGTAGAAAAGGCACACAGCGTGGAGTACCGTGAGCCAAGGCTGCTGCCACCGCGCTTTTCTGTGAAAATTGAAATCAGCAGTTCTTGGTAAGACACGAGGGATAAATAAGGTTAAAATTGGGAGAAGCTGCCCTTGTATGGGCATGGGGCTGCTTCGTTTGAGTTAATTATGCAGAAGCTTGTCTGTGAGAGGGCTGTGGGGAGTCCTCGATGGCCGGGCTGTTGGGAGAAGAGGAGGATGAGCAACATGTGCGAGAGGTCCTTCTACTTTGTCCACTCGTGAACTCCTCTTCCCAGGGCGAGGTGCTCCTTCAGCTAGCCTCTGAGTCCGTGAAGACGAGGTAGATGGGATTTCAGCTCAGAGGTTCTGGAAAGAAGAGCAGAGGAGGATGCCACTGAAAAAGCCACGGTTCTGGGAACTTTGCCTTGGTCCAGGTATTGAGTATTGCTGCGATGTAGCTCATCAAGAGACGGGGTGTTAAGCCTGGCCTTTGGGTCAGCGCTGTGCTGTCCAGCTCACAAACGTACAAAGGTAATTTCAGAAACACTCCACCCCGCGCTACTCTTGTTGGAAATCTCTTTTTAAATTCCAAAGGAAACTCCCCAAAGTAATGAACTGAAATTTGAAGAAGACGTAATGGGAATACATTAGCATGAACAATCCCTGGCCGGAGGAGCTGTTTGGGTCTGAAGTGCTTCACCATCGAGCTGTTGGATCTTTGCAGAAGTTGATCCTTGGAAGGAAGGCTTGGTTGGGGCGTTAGAGCTGCTGCCTGCAGTTTGTTTGCTAGCCTAACCAAGCGTAACCTCGAATAAAGGCTTTAGTCCTCCGATGATAAAAGCGGGCTCACCTTTCCCCATCCTTTCCTCTCTCTGCAGCGGGCAATGCGAGGGAGCTGTGCTTTGCACTGGAAGCAATCCGTCGGCTGTACGGCGTGGGTGCACCCGCTGTGGGCTGTGCATGATGAGGTTTAATCCAGCGAGGGTTAGTTCATCTCTGAAGCAAATGCATTTTACTTAAAGTTGCTTTAAATCTTCCTCAGTGCCTTTAATTTGTGGTACCTGCATGGGCAGGTGCAGTCGGCTTTTAGGAGCACTCTGTGGTGATTTCTCTTTTCCTGCAGTTGTCGTCTTTATGGCTTCTGTGCATCCAGCTGCACAGGAAAACTCACCCGCTTTCCAGGCTGCTCCTGGTAGCTGGGAAAATGGGCATCCGCTTGCAGGTGCATAAACCAAAGATGCTCTTATCTCTCTTCACATCCTGTAAAAAAAAATAAGCAAGAGATAAGAGAGGAAGAACAGAAAGATAGTTTCTACGGAGTGGGTGATTTAACTGCTTCTGTGGTAGATGGGAGCTGGAGCTGCCTGGCCAAACTAACTGCACAAGCTGAATGAAATACTCAGAAGCAAGAAACCGGTTCAGCCTAGAAGTGCAACTCCTTTAGAGAAAGCTCTTGCAAAAAAAAAAAAAAAAGGGTGATCCTTTTCCTGTTAGAGGGGATTTTAATTTTGAAAAGTCAGGATGAAGTATTTTTAAATTGTAAAAGCAGGTCCCTAATTTATGCAGTGGGAGGGTACAGAGAAGATGGAGTGAGACTCTTCTCAGGTTTGCCAGGCGGGGTGAGAGGTGCTGAACACCCATTACAGCAGCAGCAGCAATTCTGATGGAAGTCCTAAAAATACAAGTAGCTGCAATGCAGAAGTGGATTTTTGTGCCTAAGCTTGCTGCTGCTGGCAGCTGCTTTTCCTGGTTACACTGATGAAGGCCTACAAGGAAGGGAGCGTTTTCTCCTGTGAACCCAATTAGAATGAATAAAGAACCTCCAAACTTTTCAGATAACTTTTTGAAGCAGTCTTAATTAATATTAATTAAATAATATTATTTTCACATTTGGAAAAAACCCCAACAACCAACCACGAAAGCCAAAACAGCACTATTGTTGCTAAAGCAGAAAATCATGAGGTAAAATGCATTTTCGACCTGGTTTACTGGTGCATACAATTTTGTACTTCAGAGTCAGCCAATGCAATCAGTCGGCTTGCATCACCGTGGGCGTGACATAACTCAGGAGATGACGATCAGCCCGGGAATAGTCCATTTGAAGGAGAAGAAAATTGAGTTGGGAGTGTGAGCGATAGGGAAAACGGTTTACTTTGCGGGGGGGAAAAAAATCTGTGTTTGGAGCAGGCTGGCTGCAGGAGCATGCGTGGTGCTCCGCTCTGTGATGGGAGCTGCCGCCTGTCCCAGCCCCTGCATCCCAGGGTCCCTGGATGCTCTTCGCCGAGTGTCCCGCGGGGCCCGAAGCCTTGGCTTGGAAGAAGGAGGGTGGAGGGTGAAGGGAGAGGCCGTGCGTCTTAAAGGATCGCTGTGCTGCAAGGGGTTATGAAAGCACGCGTGTCAAGCGATGCTCCACTTAGCGCTTCGCGCTTGGTTTGTAGTTGGTAGTTTTTAAAAAAAACCCGTAGCGAGGGTGCCTGCCACAGCCGCTGTGCCCAGCCTGCCCCGTGCCAGCTCTCCTGCGTCTCCGAGGGTGCCCGTGAGTTGGGGGGCTCCTTGGGAAGCTGTGAACCGGGCGGTGGGTCGCACCGGGGAGCAGAGCCAGTGCTGACCCCCTGTGCTGTCCGAGCGTGTCTGTGGGGTGGTTGCAGGGCTGGTCCGTGCCACGGCGGTGGTGGCAGCAAGGGCAGGGTAACGACTGCGGGAGACCCTCTCGCTGCGGAAGACCCTCTCGAGGAACCCACGCTGCGTCCCTGCCTGGAGCCCCTTTGCTCACTGTGATTCCGCAAGTTCTTCTGTCACGCTTTTATTTGACTTATCGGAGGCAGCTGGAGTAGTGCTGACCCGTGCTCAGGTGGACACTGGTGGTCCAAGTTCATTTAGACTGGGGATAAATCCGAGTCCCACCTCCGTGCCACGCAGAAGCCGAATGGCTCGGCGTCGAGCTGGCCCAGCCTATTCTCTGCTTGTGGAGACACAACTGCAGCACCGACGTGTTCCCTTCTAGCCTGCAGAATACTTCAGCCTTATTTAAACTCTCCTTAATTTTGTAGGTTCTTTGAAGCATTGTATTCCCTTTGGTCCTAGGGTTGGCCTCCAGAAGAGAGCTGTGGTCAGGGCGGATGGAGCCAGAGCGGTTCTCAGCTTTGTCTGAGGCTCGCGGGGGTATGGTGGGGGTACCGTCCCCCCACGCTTCCGGTGTTACTCTGCGCTTTCGGCAGCGGGACGGTTCAACCAGGGAAACAGCCGAATGCAAATCGCTGTAGTCTGTGCGGGTCACGTCAAATCACGGGGAGCACTGGAGGGCAGAGATGTTCCTCGGAGGGACCTGGATGAGCGGGAGAAGTGGGCTGGCAGGAACCTTTGGTAAACCTGACGTCTAACAAAGGTGAATGTGGAGTCTTGCATCTGGGATAGAATAACGCTGCTCTGATACGGGCTGGGGACGACTCTCTGGGAGTAGCTTTGCAGAAGAGGATCTGGGGACCCTGGTGAAGAAGTTGCCCGTGGGCAGAGTGCCCGCAGGTGAGGGAGGTGGGGGGGGGTCCATCAGGTCTGAGGAAGAGGTCTTCCCCTTTACCAGGCAGTTGTGATGCTGTGCCTGGAGTCCTGTGTCCTCTTTGGGGCTCAGAAAAGGTGTGGGCGTGCTGGCGTGAGTGTAGCACAGCCACCGCGGTGGCTGGAGGCTGAGGGACCAGGCTGGTCCAGCCTGGGGCAGAGGGCTCGAGGAGACCTCACCGCTGTCTGTGGCCACCCCATCGCTGTGCCCAGAGACAGAGCCAGACCCAGTGCTGGTAGGAGAGCAGTGGACACGGGTTGCGACACGGGGAACCCCCACGAGATGTGGGGGGGAAAAAACATTACTGTGAGAGCGGGCAGATGCTGGAGGGGCCCCAAGAGGTTGTGGGGTCTCCATCCTGAGTGACCTGGTCTGGGCAGAGTTGCTTTGGGTGGGAGGTCGAGCCTGGATGAGCTCCAGAGGCCCCTCCTGACCTGTGGTGTTCCATGCTTGGGATCTTAACGATTCTATGATTTGTACTTTTAATTGACTTCCTTATGGAACAGTGCATTGCTCTGGGGGTAGCTTTGACTAGCCTTGAATGCTGTTCTAGTCTGGTCTTGCCTGAATAAGGCATTTTAAAAAATATGTTTGTATTATGTGGTGGGCATTTATTGATAAATACTCTATGAGAGCGAGAGGGGAATATATATTTGTTTTTCTGCCGCCTTGTGAGAGCTACCAACGTTTTTGCTTCTGTTGCACAATGGATTTATGTATCTTGAGCTCTTCTTGCGCCCAGTGTTTTTTGCAGTGTGTATCGCGTACTGGAGCACCAAGAGCTGGGGACTGGGAATTCCTGGCTTTGGACAAGCACTGCCGCAGTAACGGCTCGCGTGGGTCAGGCCGATGAGATGGAACGGCAGCAAGATCATGGGTTTTTCTTTGATTTCTTCTTCTTAGCTTTCTTTGGCATCTCAAATTTTTCAGGCAAGAATGACTCACTCATCCATTATGTGGTTTCCTGGCTTTTAGCAATTTTTCTTTCACTTAAAAAATAATAATAATTAGTTTTGCATCACCGTGCGCAGCAACCAGCATTCAAAGCCGCCTACCGTGGGCTGCGGCTGACTGGAGCAGCTGACTCACGTCTGTTACAGGATTTCAGATTGACGTTGATTTCTTCCCACCCCTCACCGCGTTTCTGGTTCTCAGAATATCTGTACGGCCCGGTTTGGCCATGTAATGATCTCCTTGTCTCTTTACTGAGCAGGAGCATTGATCCTGGGTCCTGGCGAGCAGAAGCAGGTGCTGCAGGGTTAGCCAGCCCCCTCGATTCCCTCTGGTCGGGCACCCCAGTCCTCCTGCCCAGCTCCCCAGCTGCACCCCGCTGCGCCCAGGCACTGCAGTTAACGGGAGGCACAGGGGGTTTCTGCGAATCGTTCCCCAAAACGTCACCTTACACGAATGGAGGGTGAACCTCCTTTTGTAGGCTCCTGTTCCGGCGCGGTGGAGACGTGGGCAAGTTCTAGGGAAGCCGGGGCAGAAATGAGCCGCCGTGCTGGGGAGAGAAGTCACTTGTCAAGTTTGGGATGCCTCGGGCGGTGGCCGTGGGCTTTGTCCCCCGTCGTTCCTTTCCCACCGCGACCTGGGAGAGCAGAGCTGCTGTTCCGTGTGGCTTCGTCTGTGCTGCTGGAGACGAGGAGGTGGTTGGATCTGGTGGAGGTGGTTGGATCTGGTGTGGAAAAGGGTCAGACCTCCCTGGTCTGGGCAAGGGGCACGATGGGCAAGGGAAAAGCTCGGTTTGGTCTCCGGGTGTGCCTGGGGAATGACTTCAGAAAAGCGGCTGCTTCAGAGCACTGGCGGAGAATTGCTCTTGAGAAATCCGAGGAATTTCTAAACCACTTTTATACTGAGAAATATTTACACTTCAGCGTTGATAAACATCCGTTAGATCTAAAAATAAGTAACCCTATACCAAATTTAAAGTGAAGAAGGTCACTTTTGCTTAAAAGCGTTAGCTGAATCTGCTGGTTGTGGCCACCAGAACGTGGAGGGGCAGGAGGGGACCTGTCCCCATGGGGACACATGCCTTCATGTGCCTTGTACAGCTCTGGGGTAGGGAAATAGAGAAATACTGCAGTGCAAAGAACGTAGAGGAGTGATAAATCTCATACATGTTCTATGAATTACATTTATGAATGTACCTATAATTCTGAAAGTATTTTAGGAATTTTTTTTTGGGGTGTACTGGAATGCATGTCCTGAGCTGGATCTGTAAAAGACAAATCTGTGCGGTGATGTCTTGTTTTTTTCTTGCACTGGCTTTGGAGACATGGAGCTTACCAAGCCCTGTCAGTTAGAAATTGTGTTCAGAGACGTGGTGAGAATGTAACTGATAGTCAGAAAAATGCTGCAAGTCTGAAAAACCATCATATACCATAAAGCAGAAGCTAGGAAAAAAACCCCAAATTGTGTCTGGTAATGTTTTTTCTTTCATAATTTGCAACTTTCAGAGCAAACATCTGATCACTTCCTTGATTAAACCTGCTTGCTGTGCGGTAATTGACTGGCAGTGCCAGTAGGTATCAGATCTGTCTGCCTACCGTTGGCTGAGTCATTGCGGTTTTCAAATAACCCACAATATTAGCAGATTTAAACAAATTAGTGAAACTTTACCTGTTTCCAGTGAAGGTGCTTCTAAAGAGCATCGGTTGTGAAAGGACAGTTGTATTGAGTGAAGGACGTCCTTCAAGTCAACTCTGGATGGCCTTCACTGTTTGGTACAGCTTTAATTGCTCAGTTTTGTTCAGCACAGAAGAGGATGAATGTGTAAGCAGTTAGGTTTAGTTTATTATTACGAAATAACCCAATCTCTAGTTATTTAAGCTCATCCGAACTTTTTCCTGCCCGTGGGATATTTTGGTTTTTGCTCACCTCGCAGAACGCCTTGATGTGGTATTTTCCAACCCGCTCCAGGCAAAACCCGCTTTGCCTTACGGTGCTGCAACAACTTCTGCTATCTTATTTACACAGCCCAACAGAAATATTACGCTGTCCTCGGGCCCGAAGAAAGCAAACGGAAATTTCTCAGGAAGGAAGTACCTGAGGTTGGCACTGTGAGGCCAGAGCACCCAGGCGAGGATGCTGAGCTCCGGTCTGGCGAGGATGCTGAGCTCCGGTCTGGTCTGGCGAGGCTGGGCAGGGCAGAGTCGTGCCCCGGAGCGCTGTGGGCAGGACACGGGCTGATGTCTCCTAGCTGGAGTAGGCTGTGTGGGCTGGGCACTGCTATGGGACGGGTGGGGGGTGCTTCCCACCCTGACGGAAATACGGTGGTTTTGGGGTGTGCGGGGGGTGTTTTTTAATGGGCTGGAAGGAGCAAAGCATTTGAAGAGTGGGACAGGAAAGGCTTGGGGGGGGAGCGAGGGTTAAAAAGGGCTTTGCTGCTGGTTGCAGGGAAGAACCAGAGCGTTTGGAAAAATGGGTTGAAGCTTTGCTGATACTAAATCAGTAAACTGTTGCATGGAAAAGATGAAGAAGGCTAATTGCAATCAGTGATGAAGGAATTACTTGTAGTAAATAAAGGCTGAACTTGTGCCAAGGAGAGAAGCCCATTTGTGGAAGAAACTTAGCATTTTTAATTGAATAAGAGCTAGCGGCTGTACAACAGTGTCACTTTGCTGCTTAATTCCTTCCTGTACCTGTCTTCAGCTGATGATGGTGATGTGAAGTGCCTGCAGTGCCAGGAGCCCCGTGGATCACTGAGGGCTTTCTCCTGCAGCTGTAGCTTTGTCATGCTGATGCTGAGAGACCAGGGATAGCTGCCATCAGAATAGGGGAGACTGATTTGGCCCCGTGAATTCTGCATGGAACATTATTATTGGATGGTTTGCAAATATTTTTAGTTGGATCTTCCAGCAGAGGCACCGAAGGGCGTTCTTACTTTCTGTAAGAGTATATCAGAGATCATGTGGTCTAATCCCTGGTTGCATTTACATTTTTTTTCTAGACTATTGAATTTGAGTTAGGTACAGGGGGGTTTTGCATCATGCAAGCCGTTTCATTAAAGGAAGAAAGTGTATCTCTGCTCCTGCCAATGCGCACTTAGTAGTTGAAGGTTTTCCGGTAAGATGCCGGTTGGGTTACTCGTGCTCAGGTGAGGAACCGGGGATCTCTGCTGCAGATGCAGCTCGCAGTGTTTCATGTCCAGTGAAGAACCGTATGACTGCAGTGAATTTCTGTTTCGCTGTCTGCCACAGCCCCCACTCTTTCAGAGGTGATGATAATTTAACGCAGCAGCCAGAGGACGTGAATAATTTAGTGGGGTCAAGCAAGACGCTTGCTTGACCGCTCTCCTTTGTCTGCTCCTGATGAAACTCCCTTCAGCTGGAATCTTCTACCTACAAAAACCGCTATGGAAATAAGTGGTGGGAGTCCCTAGGCTCTGAGGGACGGGGAAGACGGATGAGGTCCGTGCTTGCACTGCTGGTGAATTGTGTCCTTGATAGGACAAGAGTTGTACGGTGTAAACTTGTAGTATAAAATTGTACTTTTGAGTACTTTATGGCAGTGGAAACGGTTGTATACTCTTGTGACTTTGTCAGGCTCTATAGGTTGGTAATTAGAGCTGCAAACTCTGCCCTTTTTTTGCCTTGCTCCCCATGCTGCTCTTCTGTAGCCTTGCAAAACATCCCGGTTCCCTTCCGTGCCCCTTACTCCCTAAGGGGGAATGGTAATCTCTGTGTAAGCTCCTTACAAAACCATTTAATGCTTTCGTTAAAATTTATGAAGTTGTTCTTGGCTTTTTTTTTTAATTGAAAACCAGAGTTTTAGGGGGAGGAACCCTGAGCAAGGAAGTTAAACTGAGTCCTTGTTTATATTAGTAAAAGTATGTAAACCTTTTTCCCCAAATGTAATTTTTTTTTTGGCTGCCATTCCAGTGTTTATAAAAGCAAGTTATGTAAATGACAATTCTTATAATTAAACTGCTGTCTAATCCTATCCCGATGGCTGCTCTTGCTATAAAGCTCGGTGCTACTGGGGGCAATCGGCTGTGATGGCACGAACGTGGCTTTTCAGCATTATTAAAGATAATGGGACCTTGTAGAAGAAAATTGAGAGAACCTGAATTTAAACAAACAGAATTGTCATTGGAGAGAATCTCCCACTAGACAGGAAAGATCTGGAATAAAATACTTTGATGTTACAGAGTCACTGAGGCTGGCAGGGACTTCTGGAGATTGTCCTCTCCAACCCTGCTCAAGCAGCAGGGTCACCTGGAGCCAGTTGTCCAGGGTCGTGTCCAGTTGAGTTTTGACTGTCTTCCATGGATGGAGGACTCCACACCCTCTCTGGGCAACCACCCTAAAATAAATAGATAAAAGTAAAAAAAAAAAAACAACAAAAAAAAACCTCTTTCTGACATTTAAGTCTGATTTCTTGTATTCCAGTTTGTGCCATTGCTCTTGTCCTTTCAGAGCGGGCTGAGGCTGATGAGGCAGTCTCAGCGGGAGAAGGGAAAAGACTGGAAAGTATCATTTCTGTGGGATGTGTCTAATTGCTCATAAAACCAGCCCAAACTGTTTTCATGGTAGATGTCTCTCCAGCTCTGCCTAGTCTACTCCAGCTCTTAGGCCTGTCTGCTGATGATCTCCTACGTGGTGGCACCCGTTGGGATGAGAGCGCCCGTTGGGATGGCAGCGGGGCCCCAGGGCAGTCTGCTCGTAGGAGATGCTATTGGAGATTGCAAACGAGCTTTAGTGGGGGAGAGGGAGCCCCAGGGGGGAAGGTGGGTGGTGGGTGTGAGCCCCAACCATTGGCAGGAGGAGGGATGTCAAGATGGCATGTGTTGATAGCGCCCAGGCCATCAGCAGTCTATGGGGACACCAATGGGGGGAAAAGGGACTTTTTCGTCTGAAAGGAAAGACTATTAAGAGATGATAGTGGGTAGATAAGGAACAGGCCTGGAGGCAGAAAACAGTGAAGAGACAAAAGACTCCTGATGACTGGGAGAGGTGGGGTGGGTATGGATGATGGTGTCAGCCCCGGAAGGGGTCCAGTGGGCTCACCCCCAAATCCTGGTGTGGTCTGCCGCCTAAGAACAAGGGATGGGGACCAGACAAGCAAGTGTATCTCTGTAGAAACTACTGTAGCAAACATCAGTGCTAGGCCTTTTGGAAGAGGAAGAAGTTATTTAAACACACCCGATTTCTCACTTGTTTCAAGGCTTTCACTCACCGAAGGTGCCCCAGGCTTATGTGACATGGAGCGTCATGGTGTGTGCCATGGAGGGCAAGGCTTGCCGGCCATTGAGCCCTCATTGACATTCTTGATGGGGCAAGAGATGACTTGGCTTTTGAATAGGTGGGTTTGTTTTGGTTTTTTTTTTTTGTCTCCTTTTAGGAGGCAAGGGTTCTTTTTCGCTTAATCTTCCATGAATCTTAGGCCAGGTTGCTGGCCCTGGTCTTTGTTTCTTCATTTTGGTATTTTTACAGCTGCAGCCTGTCTTCCCGTTGAGATAATGGGAATGGTCCATGCTGCCTGGTGAAACCTCAGGACCATTCTGTTATCAGTGCAGATTAAATTACTTAATCTGCTGATTAAATCACTTGTGCCCCTATTCAGGCTTTTTCTGGCCTTGATGCAAACACAAATTCCTCGCTATTTACTAGGTTGATTGCCGTTGATTGCGTACTTGGTTATCAACACATGCCATTCCTGCAGCCCTTGCTTTATTGCTCTTTGTGCTGCTTTCACAGTTGTTCTGAGCGTTTCTATGACAAATACCCACGGATTGTCCTTCTGGTTGCAAGAAATCTGGGCAGGATCACTTCAATCCATGTGTCTTGTTGCCTGAGTGTTGGACAGACCGCTTGGACAGACGCGGTTGGGGCTCAAGAGTTACGTGGTTATGAGAGCGTTAATGAGAATAAAACCACTCTTGTTTTATAATAACATGACCCTTCCTATAATTTGAACTTTGCCAGAGCGTTGCTACAGTCATTGCTACAATAATAAGCACAGGCTCAGAACAAGATGATCGTGTAATATTTTGGGAGATATCTTTTAGCCTGATTTCATTTTTCCTTCTGAAGTCGAGTCCAAAGGCAGTACAAATACAACGACCATCCCGTGTTCTTGCTCTCCACCACTGAGATCAGCATGACAAATCATTGCAGAAAAGGCCCAGCCCAAAGTTCTGAGCTAATTTTACAATAACTATGAAGAAAAAACTTACAGGGTAGGAGAGGAAAACCAAATCCATGCAAATCAATGTTAGGGCATCCAGTAACGCCCTGAGCAACGCAGGGGAAAGGGAGAGCTTTCGCAGGTCACTCACTGGTTTGGGTCACCAGTTTATAGGGCTGCCACTGTCCTGGCTGGATGGACAGCCAGCAGTTAGTGCAGAATAAACTTCCCGAGGCTTGGGAAGCAGCGGGACGGCAGCCCTGCCTCTCCAGGAACACGCAAGTGGCCTCCGTCATTGCCCAAGTCACCTTGCCATAGCTATTAGGAGGAGCAGCGTGTTCTACTGCTTCTTTTCTTCTTCTTCAGCAAATGAATGCGGAAACCCAAAACTTTAGACGAAGCCTGCTGAGCAGTGCCCCAAGCGCAGTATTTGCCATGCTGGACCTAGAGGGAAGGGTCTGCTTTAGGCTCTGCTTCGCTCGTGGGAGCTGGTGGGGGGACGCAGCTCTGCGCCCGACAACTGGGGCGCGGCGACTTGTCAGCAGAGGGAGGGATCGCTCCTTTTATGACCTTTTATGAATTTTTCTGTTTCTTACAAACATTTTAGGTGTGGTGCTCTTGTAGGCAAACTTGAAAGAATGGGATTTACTCAGTTCTGGATATTTTAATTTTTTTTTTTTTTTTAAAACTGAAGCCAGCAAAGGATGCATGGACAGCAATAGATGTGTGAGGTAATTTGGAGGGGAGAGAGAGAGAAAATGGCTGTTAATGTAAAGTAATTTGGTAGAGATGAGTGAACCTTTGCATTTGGAAAGAGCAGCACATGGCCTCTTAGAGTGCCCAGCTGCAGGGAGGCACGGTGCGGCTGGTTTTTCCGAAGCTAAACTCTTTTACATTTTCTCCTGTTTTTTTTCACAACTGCACCAGGTAGATGATGATTATTGTGCCAATAATAATGATACTCTTTCCAGATAATGAAACCAAACCTATAAATTCAGCCCAAATTATGCCAGTTCTAGGTGTGGTGATACTTGAAGCCCACAGAAGCGCTGTGATACAAAATGTGTTGTCGTTGATCACAACATCCTAAAGAGACATCACCAATGAAAACCCGACCCCGAGCCCCAGGTGGATGCTGGGCCGGGGCTGTGGGACCCCAAGGGAGCAGAGCACAGCGTGGGGCTTTGTTCCAGCTGGGACGGGTACACCTCGCACGGACCCAGCAGGCGAGCCTCCTCGTTAACGTAGGCTTCTGCTCAGCCAGGCTGGCGCGACCGGGCGTTTCTTCTGCTGAGAGTTACGTTAAAGCATCAACGTCCATTGATAATGTTGGGACGAAGCCAGCCGAGAGCTGCTGGGATGGTGGCACCTACACGATCCCTGTTCCCTGATGCGCGTGTGTGCGGACGTGCGGTCTGGTCTCTCGTTGGCGCTGTTTTGCAGCTGTAGATTGTGCAGCACGTCTTCTCCCAGCGTTAAATCGTGATTGGGTTCTCATTTTTAAAAACCCGCTTCTGTAACAAAACTGGGTGCATCCCCTTGATAAACACGGTTTGTCTATGGGTTACCAAAGGCCGCTGTAGCGAAGAGAAGCGTGTCTGAAGGGCTCTGGTGGTGTCAGGGCTTGCTGTGCTGCTCCAGAGCAAGGCTGGGGCTGTTCGCACCGGGGACGCGCGCTGGCGTCGGCACGGGCTGCCGCAGCTCTTCCTCCAGCAGCAGGCGCTCGGTCACGGCGCCGGAGCTGAAGAACCCATTGGGGCGGTTTACTCACCGGGTTTGAAAAAGAGAGACTTCTAGGAATGAGCAGAACCTGCCCTGACCGCTCGCTGCGTGATCGGGGCGCTGACGCCGTGCCAGCAGCTCGGAGGGTCGCAGCAGCGTAGCTGCGTGCTTGCGCCTACCTTAGAGGGCTCATCTTCCCCATGTGTACCCCAGTCTTGGAGATTAGAAGTATGTTGTTCTCAAAAAGCTATAAAGGATAGACAAGAGATGGAATTTTAGGGCAATTCTGGTTTTTAAGCTTTTTTGGTTTGTAGTTTTGAGGGTTTTGGCTCTTTGCTGGAGTGGGGATGAGTGCTCTGGGCTCCCAGCCTGGGGCTGCGTGACAGTGACAGCTATCCGTACTGAATCACTGTTCTTAGCAAAGCGTAAATGGATTTGGATATTTAATGAGGGCAATTTTTAGCACACACGCGTAGGGAGCAGTTGTTTACCTAAGTACAAATAAACTTTCTTGAGATGGCCCATCAAGCACCTCCAGGATATCACTTTTCTCTGGAGCACTGAAGGGCGATCTCCTGCACGTGACACCCAAGCTTTGTGCTCTGCACAGGTGTTTTTAGTTAGAAAAACAAACAAAACCCCACAAAACCTCTTTTGGTTTATAGTGGGTGATATTGGGTACTGGCATATGAAATTAGTTCAGTATTTGAAAATGCGAAGTCTGTAGCTAAGACCTTGACTGCATTGGGGTACACGTGTACGTACAAGCACACGGAAGCAATGGTTCCAAACATAATATAAGAGCTTCATCTGATTCAAATAGCGCTCTGACATCCAACTAAATGTTTTTTGAGTGACTTTGTTTTAAGCATAACATGACTTTGAAAAACATAATTTGTTCTGCCACAGGTAAGTAAAGCTACAATTAAATTCCTGATCTGTGACTTGTATTCCTCAAAATTAAAAGTCAGTATTTTATTCAGTGTCCTAATTAGGGATGCATACATAAGAAAGCTGGTTGTGAGCCACGTACTTAGCGTGGGGAACACAAGATGAGAAAAATCAAGAGGTAAAGGTAGGAAAACAGTGTTAGATTTACATGGCATTCTAGTTTTTTGTTTGGGTTTTGGTTTGCTTGTTTGTGGGTGGTTGTTTGTTTGTTTTTACACTGAGTTCTTACAAATATTTAAGAATAAGTAGGCTTAGGCTGAAGCCGCACTGAGTTCATTAACTTGGGCGGCTGATGCCGCGTGCGTTGGCACGTGAGCACAACCCACCCCTGGAAGAGCTGCGTGTGGCGGGGTGTGGTGTAACTCTTGGCTTGGGTTTGTGGGGGTGGTGGGGTTTTTTCCCAGCCCAGAAGGCCTGAGGGACAGGTTTCCACTGTGAAACCTGGAAACGTCCACGATGGCGTCAGCCGGTGTCAGTCTGGTTTCCTCCGTGTGCGAGGCCCTGTGCCTTCGTATGCAGATCGGTGCTATGCGGGATCCTCGACTGGTTGAGGTGGGTCCCTCTGGCCCGACCCCCGGCTCACCCAGAGCCGGTGGCCCAGGACCGTGTCCGGATGGCTACCGAGTCTTTCCAAGGATGGAGACTCCACCACCTCCCTGGGCAACCTGCGCCAGGGCTCGGGCACCCTCACAGCAAAAAGTGTTTCCTGACGTTCAGAGGGACCCTCCTGTGCTCCAGTGTGTGCCCATGGCCGCTGGTCCCAGCACTGGGCACCGCTGGGAAGAGCCTGGTTCCATCCTCTTGGCACCCTCCCTGCAGGTGTTGATGTACGTGGACGAGATCCCCCCGAGCCGTCTCCGCTCCAGGCTGAGCGGTCCCAGCTCTCAGCCCTTCCTCGCAGCAGAGATGCTCCAGTCCCTTCGCTGGCCTCTCCCCAGTATGTCCGTGTGTCATGCTGGGGAGCCCAGCTCTGGACCCAGCGCTCCGGCTGTGGCTTTCTGATGCAGCCTGGGACGCCCTCGGCCACCTTTGCTCGTGGCCAGCTCGGTGCCACCAGGACCCCCGGGATGGTCTCAGCAGCTTCTTCCTCCCCAGGGGCAGGACGCAGGCAGGGCCAGCGGTGCGAGTCCTCCGTCGCACAAGCAAAACCGACTGAATGGATTTTTAAATGTGATGGGTAACGTATCTTCTGTCGGAACCTCTGTTTAAGAGGTTTTTGGACTTCCTCTAGGATTTTTTTTTTTTCATAGGGATTGTGTAGCATGTGCTAAAATTGAAATAATTTTTAAAAACTTGTGTGGATTTAATGTTCTAAAGTCTTTTGTATCGATAGTGAATCCGAGTACTTTCTAGTTGTGTGGGGACGTAAGAGAGGTGAATTGTCCAAACGATGATCTGTGGGTCGCGGGGTGGGTACGCCCAGTTGCTCGCAGCAGGTGCAGCGTGTGTACCAGCAGCAGGAGACAACCCGTCCGCTTTTCCTATCAATAAGCTTGTCTTACCTTGAGAGGATCGCCTTAGAGTTTGGTTTGAGCTCACACATAATTTGGACTCTTCTGCTTAAATTCCTAGGGGTTCAATCTGAAGTCCTTTTTTTTTTTTTTTTTTTTTTTTTGAACATGAGACCTTTCTAATGGGAACTGGGCGAGGAGCTATTAAACTGGTTTCACAGCGATCTCAGAGCGGTCACCCCTGGATAATTCTTAATTGTTATCTACTTACAGTGAATCTGATACAGCCTCTGTGAAACAAAAGGGTTTTCTGAATGCCTGTCGTACAAAGAGCTCAGGGTGGGGGATGCTTTCAGTGCCTGGCATCTGTGCTTTGGTCTCGGTGCCGCGGCGAGCCACGTATCGCCACGCATCGCCACGCGGCACTGCCGTAGAAGGGACAGAACAGCCATGTTTGGTGCTCGCGTGGGCTCAGGCATGCAGTGAAATTTAAAGTGTTAGTTTTGAAATGTAGAAAAATATGTGAAAGCAAGCCAAAAAAAATCTGTTTCATAATCGGGACGAAGGCTAACTTTTTTTAATTGACGTGTTCTATAAACATAAACTCTTACTCTCAAAATGTCCTAGCTAAACGCCGCGCCAACACTAACAAATCTCCAAGTGAGAAATGAAGCCCGTGAAATAGGAGGTAAAACTTCGGCTGCGGTCCTCCCGTCCCCCTCGGCGGGGCATCGCTGGGCACAGTGCGGGCAGGAGGACGCCCGGCTGGGAGGCCCGCAGCGGTGGGAATGCCGAGGAAGCCGACCTGGAGAAGAGCCGCCTCGCTGAGGCCACGACCTGCCCTTTGCTGTTAGGGATTTCTTAGGATGCTGGCTGTTGCTCAGACCCCTGCTGTGAATGCCAGCACCGGGAGGCTTTCTCCAGGGCTCAGCGAGCGCTCTGCAAACACAAGCAGCTTAGTGAGAAAACAAGGATGGCGATATTTTTGGTACAGGCTGCCTAACGATGGTGTTTTTTCTCCCTCAGCAGAATTCTGCCGCATTGACAAGCCCTTGTGCCACGATGAAGACGAGCAGCTCAGCTTCGAAGCTGTCCGCAACATCCACAAGCAGATGGACGACGATGCCAACGGCAATGTGGACGTAGAGGAGAGCGACGAGGTTAGTGCTTTGCTGTCATCGAGGGTTGTTCTGTCACGAGTAACGCTGACGTGGTGGGGTGCCTGAAACTCAGGTGCGCAAGGTCTTTGGCTGGTGGCTGCCTCCTCTTTATCCGGCACAGGAAGCAACGTGCCATCTCGAGCCAAGTTTCTGATCCAAACAGCGTATTTCAGTACTGTAATCTTTCATGTGTGCGGCTCTTCCTCTGTTCTGGGGGTGTCTAGTCACTTAATCTTTTGCTACACACAAGGTATTATCAATTTATTCCAGCACTGAAAAACAACAAGATCTGTTTATGTGATTGTTGTTGTTATTTCCTTCCTTTCATTTTTAATTGTGGGGTTGGGAAACACGTCTGGTTCTGATTGAGCCTCTCTGTTGCGGCTGAGCAAATACACCGGCTGCTGTCTCCTTCACATTGTAGCATTTACTACGTTCTTCCAGAACCCACCTGGAACAGTTACAGTACGTGTGTGCGTGCTGCTGAAAAAAGGAACAATTCTTTGTTGTCTGGGACTTGAAGATTTTAGCTAGTAACTTCACTGAAGAGAAATAAAATTACTGTTTTCTTACATAAGCGCCAATAGAAACAAGTGACTACTGGAAGAGGGAAAGCTGTTGGTTATTCATAGCGTTGCCTCGGTGGCTCTTTTACAAGGCTTTGTTCAAGGTGAGTTCTGACTTATAAGGAGACTGGCATCTAAATGGGAAAGCCAAAGTCTTGGAAGCTAAAGGAAAGCAGACTGGTGAAGGGATCTGCTGCCAGTCACGGGATCCCTCGATCCACAGCAATCTACTGCCCGGCTCGGGACGTGCTGCCTGTGCCAGCCTTGCCGCTGGGCTCGGGAGCGCGATGCGTGGCTCCAGAGCTTCAGGAGTCTGTTGAAGGGTGGAGGGGAAGGTCTCCCACCAAGTCCACGTCCTGCGACCGAGGCTGGGCTGTGCTGGGAGCAAGGGCTGTCGAACGCTCGGAATTCCTGACCTTGGAAGCTGGCGAGCCGGGAGCTGCCGAGACCGCTGCCGTTGCTGTCCCGGTACCCACCGGTGCTGGCGGTGGATGGTGGGGCTGGCAGCCACGTGTGCCGCGCTGGGTGCACCCTCGGCACCTCGGGCCTTCGCCCGATGAAGACATCAGTACGTGTTTTGTAGGCTTGGGAAGGCTTGTGGGAGAACCTGATCTAATCTCCGTGGGATGGGAGTTCACAAGCTTGTGACCCGCTGCTTCTGCACCCACAGCCGTCTCTTTTCCCCCGTTCCACCGCGGGCAGCCGGCAGAAGGCTACGGCAGCCGGCACAGCGCTCCCCTCTGAGAACTGCCTGACAACCAGTCCCTCGCGAGCCCTTCTGCAGGGTGCCCGATTCCCAGCGCTCACATACAGAAACCGCGGTGCAGGGAGGTTAAATCTCCCACCTCAGCTAACGCAGCAGTTCAGTTTATCGGGCAAATCCAGCCATCACAAGGGCCCTTCGGTTTCTGGGGCGGTGACGCTCTCCAGGGACGTGGCACAGCAGCCTGGAACCGAGCAGCACCCAGCTTGTGCGGAGCCGGCGGTGTCGGTTGGCTGTTCCCAGGTTGCAGAGCCGTTCCCTCTGCCTAAACCTCCCTTCATGGAGCAATTTAAAACAAATGAAAAGCTTTCAATTGCATTTCCTGAAATGTGGTGTTTTCGCTGGCGGCAGTTCTCTGCTCAGCATTGTTTTGGAGCTGCAGCTCCGAGTCCTGGGGTCGCCTCAGGCAAATCGATTCACTTGGTGCGTCCTACGCGCCTGTTATTAAAATGAGGATAAGCCTCATGTCGTTAGGGTTGGGCATTAACGAGCAATTTTTCTGTCTCTCAGAGCAACTCTTGCCCTCTATCTCGGTGCACTAGTTGAGAGGTTATTGTACAAGCACTGACAGTATTATCTGTTCAAAGCCTTGGTGCCGCCAGTTCGTTTTCCAGTATAGAAACTGCCGTGGTGTGAGTAACAAAGCTTATTTTTCTAAAAGGCGTCAGAATCACTGCCTTGCTGCAGCTGCTCCTGTCTTCAGAGCCCTCGTAGATGGCTCAGACGGGCGCTCGAGCCCCTGGCATCGCTTGTCGTGGCCCCAGCAGCTCTCCTCCAGTTGGCGGTGGGTGCGGTAGCCCTTCCTGTCGTTAGAGGCCGAGCTGCCAGGACGGTGTTGCTGAGCGTGGCGACGGGGACTGTTGCATTTCGCTGCTGGGAGTTCTCGCTGCGTGCCCCCGCTCCCAGCAGCGTCCTGTTCGCTTCCCCCTGCCTGTACCAGTTGTCACCTGCCGTTGCTCTTTGCCATCCGCTCCCAGGGGACGCCAATTCCCACGTTGCTTTTTGCTTCCCCGTGTTACCTCCTGCTGCTCACCCGAAGGGGATTCGTTGTCACATTGGTCCCTGGTTCCCGCCTGGAGATCCGCTTTATTTACTGCCCACAGGGAAGCGGAGCGCAGCACCATGCCCTCGCATCGTGGGTTAGTCCTCGCCGGAGCCCGAGCGCTGCCCTGGGGTTACCGCAGCCGCCGCTGCGCCCGTCACCGCTTCTGTCATCTTCAGTGTTGTTTCCTGAGCTCTCTGGGACAGGAATTGTGTCTGAAGGGTGTTTTTAGGCATCCTGCAGCTGTCACAAGCTTCCCAGCAAAGAGGGGTGGTGATTCTCCCTAGAAAGGAAGGCGGTGATGGTACTTCTGTTGTTTAATGGGAAAAGCTTTCTTCTGTTACGTCTGCTGTTGGTGGTTGGGTATGGGTAGTTTGAAGGAATAGGCAAATGTGGAATTTGTTATATAAAGAAGTTTGGTTTTTGTAAAAATGAGTTTTGACTAGTTGAGACGGCCTGTGTTCATTGACTTCCTTCCTATAATTTAGCCGTGTGTTAAAATGCTGCTGTACACAACAAATAGGGTGATGCTCAGGAAAAGCCATCCTTCTCCCTCCCACCCCAAGCGTGGCCCAGCACCGGGCTCTGACATGAGAAATGTGTTCTGGCTGTCGGTGCGTGCTGCAGTGTGGGATTTTGCTGATGGGAGGAGGAAACCCAGAGGCTGGCGAAGGCAGCTGGGCGTTAAACCCAGCCTGGTGGTTGCCGAAACCCCAAGGAACGGCGACCCTGGTGAGCGATCGGCCAGGCGCAGCCGGCAGCAGACGGGGTGGCCGGCCGGACGGCAGACGGGCACCCTGCGGCCGCCGCTGGTGGGAGCGGAGCTGCTGCCACTCGTGGGGGGCTCACCGGGAAGCGTGCATCGCGGCGAGGTGGTGCACACCTGACGATGAGAACAAGAATGCCCCGTCCCTAGCAGTGTTGGAGGCCAGGTTGGATGGGGCTTTGGGCAAGCTGGGCTAGTGGAGGGTGTCCCTGCCCATGGCAGGGGGTGGGACTGGATGGGCTGGGAGGTCCCTGCCCACCCAAACCCGTCTGGGGTTCTGTCATTCTCTGATAAGAACATCCCCGTGCTGGTTGTGATGGCTCCTTTCCTCCCACTGGCCTGCTGCTTTTCACAAGTGACCTGTGACAACTGTCTTTGGCTTCAAGAGGGAAGAAAATAAGCAAAATAAAATATAAACCACAGTGCACAGCATAACCTACTCAATATTTTAAATATACATGTTTTCTGAGAAATGAAGGTATTTTTTCTGTGGTTTCCCTTTTGTACTCGACGAGTGTGCTATGCACTTTATATGCAAATATTGCTCTCCATGGCAAATACTTGTGTGCACGTGTAGGTCTGCAGCTGGTGGTGAACTGGGACTTGTATCTGTTTCCCTGTTGACAAAATGAAGTATTGTAGTGACCCCAAGTTATATCTGGTGGGCTTGGCAATGCTAGGTTACGGTTGGACTCGGATCTTAAAGGACTCTTCCAACCTAAATGATTCTGTGATTCTGTAAATACAGTTGCAAGCTTTACCTCTGCTAAGCTTGAAATGTTTATTAAAGTTGCATTAGATTAAACTTTCAATAAAGGCTTTGGAGCCACTGAAAAAAGTATTTCAAGAATTTTCCTCAGTGAGCCAGCCACTGCCTGAGCGCTGGGTTTCTCTGCGTTCAAGGTTATCAGGTCTAAGCCCCCACGCGCGCCCTGTAATTGTGTTTTAACTCTGCCGTTGGTGGAGGGACAGCTGCTGGAGATACTGACGGAAAGGATGCAGGAGGCTCAAATTTAAGCCTTTTATGGCTTTTACGTTTAATCTTGGTACACCCTTCTTCTTTCAGCGTGCAAAGCTCCCACCCCGGCAGGGGACTGGAGGGTGTCACGACATACTCGATTTCCACAAACGTTTTAGAACACGGTGCGGACGATGACCCAGGAGGGCGCGCGTTACGGCAAAGCGCCGGTGCCTCCCTGGCGGCCGGGACGGGGGGAGCACCGCCTGTGTTTCAGAACACAGCTGGGTGACTGGGCAGCCTTGCGCAGAGGTTGGGCTGCGTTGGATGAGTTGCCTGGAAAACCACAGTTCTCTGCTGTCTTTCTCTTCATCTTATATTAATTCCTGTAATTAAAAAAAAAAAAAAAAAAACCCAAACCTTCCTCTGTTGAGGATGAGGCCGAGGTAATTTTGAAGCTTGGGTTTAATCACCTGTTCTCCAGAAGCATTTGCAAGCTTCAGCAGAGACTGCGGCTCGTGGAGAGACAGACAGGTAACTGTATCGCTAAAATATTCTAATTATAGGTGAAATTTTGTCCCAGCAACTTTATGCTGTCCTTAAACCATCATTGCATTCTTCCTTTCTGGAGGCGAATTTTCAATGAAGTTTTAAGATGACATCAGTGACCTCGATTAAAATGAAAGAACTGTCCCTCATGGGGAAATCTTCTAATTAGCGATCTATTTCTGCTCTTGACACTTACTCCAAAGGCAGCTCCGGCTGTTTAGGGGCAGCTCTGATGTAGGTTCACGCTGCCGAGGCTCTCGGATGCTGTTAGCCTGCTTTCCCAAGGTTTATGGTATCGCTCGGTCCCTGGCTGCTCAACCTCTGATCCCGCTGCCTGGGGTCAGGCACGTGTGCGGGAAAGAGGGCTCGAAGACAAAAGTTTTCTGCAATTTTAATGAAAGTCGGCAGCTCAGAAAAGATGTTAAAATTGGCGCGGGTGCTGGGGGAAGCGATGCGCGGTGAGCTCTGCAGTCGCTCGGTTGGTTTTGGCCCCTGGACGCGTGTCTCTTGCCCGGGTGGTGGTGGTGCTCGGGAGGGGGTGAGCAGGGATCCGGGGATGCGGGAGGGATGTAGAAAGTCAGGGGGGAAATGCAAAAGTCGTGCGAGTAGTGGGAGTTTTTGCAGATTAAAAAACACGAGAAGGAATCTCCAGAAAATCACGCTTTGTGGTACCACTCGGTTTTGAGCGTGCTTTCAGCCACCGAGACAACAGGTTTGTCTTAACCCGTGCAACTCAAACCCCTCGCCCCTTTTAGAGTGGGGAAAAACATAGTGGTTGCAGGATTTGGCAAGTGGAGAATTAAAATGTAGGTCCCTGTGCTTAATGGGGTTATACAATCCCGAAATGGTCCTGTAATTGTTGTTTGTTTTTTTTTTTGAATACGTCTGCTGCGGAGCCCGTGGGTCTCTGCCAGCGCTTGCTGGAAACCTGGGGCGGAGCGGCCGTGAGCAGAGGGCACTAAGGAAAAGTGTTTTCATCTTAAAAAGCAGATTTTCTGCCCGGGGCAGGGCTGCCGAGAGCTGGCTGCCCGCTTATCTCCAGGCTGGGATCAGCAGGGTCTCTGACGCTTTGGGGTGCTGCTTTTTCATGCTTTGCAGTTAAGGCAGTATTTTTGTGCAGGGGTTCCAGTGCCTGGTGTTTGGGACATGCCAGCACACACATAATGTGCGTGCTCAGTACGGCTACCTGCGTGTGTGAAATCCGTGGGGAGTCCCCGCAATGGGCGGAAAAATGAGAGCTTTAGACCTTGAAAATTGTCCATAAATGTGCAAATTTGGCCGTGAAAAGCGCCCTGAGCGCCGCCGGTGTTGGGCACGTGGGTGTGTTACAGTCTGCGACAGAGGGATTGCCATTGATTTGTGCTGGTTGGCAGCACGCGGAGGTTGGAGACAGCGTGTTGAGCAGCGGTATGTGCCTGAGGGTACCAGATACGGAGCGAGCAGGTCAGCGGTCAGCTGAAAACATCTCGATTTTCTAACGTGGGTCAGAGCTGAGACGCCCACACGGCACCAGCAGCTCGGCAGAAGCTTTCACCTCCAAAGACCGTACTAGGCTGAGTTTGGCTTGCTTGCTGTATTTGCAATCTTCTTTCTTGGTGGTTTCCCCCCCCCCCCCCCCCCCCCCCCAGAAGATACTAAGGGAAAATCTGCTTTTAGGGTTTCCTTGGGCTTTGGTGTTTGCAGCCCAGCTGCGTCGGGAGGGGACGGCCCCATCCTGCATCCTCCTGCCCGCTTGTTTATAGAGATGTTCTCACCGCAGCCAGCACCGTCCCCTCCAGAGAGTCCTTGGGGGTTGGTTTTGGTGATCGTGTGCTGAAGGAAAGCTGCAAGAGATCACTTTTCCTTTCTGTGCTCCCCGAGCTAAATATACAGAGCAGCAGCTGATCCCTCCGGTCCCGGTGGGAGTTGGCAGCCGCGCGGTGCGCAGCGCCGGGTGACATTGCCGCCTTCCCTTTCGGTCACGAGTTGACGAGCCAGGAGGCCCACGACTTCGGCTGGGGTTGGGATGGCTGCCTGCGGCGGGGCGGGCCGTCCCGTCCTGCCGGAGCTGCCCAAATTGTCCTGTTTCCCACGTTTGTCCGCGGGACGGGAAGAACGGCTGCAGCTCTGGGTGGGCTGCAGAGCGAGGGGAGCAGAGGGGCGCCCGGCTCGGGCTGCTGGTGCCTGTCGGGGCCTCGCTGGCATCTGCAGTGCGTTTGTAGAGAGCCTGGGAAGTTAAAAGCGTTATCAGATGATTTTCACGCCCTGTCTGATAGTAAAATACTGTCTGCTTATCTAGAGATGACTTTTTTTTTTTTTGGGTCGTTCTGCTACACACTTAAGAGCTGTACTGACTTAAGAGCTGTACTGACTTAAGAGCTGTACTGAAGAAGGCCGCATGGTAATCGTGCCCTGGATGATGCATGCAGGGATGTAAATGGGAAATTACCTTTTAATTTTGTTGCATATGTTAGGTACTGAAATTCCTCCTGTTTGATTCCCACGTGCTTTGCTTGCCTCGCGTCTCACAAATCCCTCCTGTCTGCGGGGTGGTCTCAAATCTGGTCAGTCATTCTTGCGCTCCCCGTCTTTTTTTTTTTTTTTCGGATACAATTTTCTTCACTTTTCTTTGCTGTTTTCTGTTTCTAGCCTGTCTTCTCCTGAGATGGGAGGGAGGTGGGAAGGCACCACCAGAGCACGTTATTGCAACAGATGCGTCCCCTGAGTGAATTGTGATATACCTGCAGACCCTGACTATATATCTATATCTGTATATATATTTCATTAGTGGCTCAGCCTATGGTGAAGATGCCTCCCCTCCTGCCAGTGGTGTTTGCTTCAGCTTTGATTTGAAGGTGCAGGTCAAATCTGATAATAATTTTTTGGATTATTACACCATTGACACACAGTTGAATTTTTGGTGGTATTATAATTCAAAGAAAAGTCTGGAATCCCAAAAGCCTAGGTTATATTAATTTATTATACTCTGTCTGTCTGTATTAAAATGAATTCAACATACAGACTTACTGAATATTTCCTGGCTTGTCTAACCAGGAACAGAAATCTTCAGATGTACTGCAGAGAATGCTCCTGTTCGGTTTGATCTGCCAGTTTTGCGCAGCAACTAAAAATACTTAAATAATGGTTTTATTGTAGATATATCTATAAATAGAAGCATGTTTATATATCATTACAGATACGATCATTTTATATTGTACACACTAATTATAACATATACATGATAATAGCACATATATATTAGCAGACATATATAAAAGAATACACGACTCTATCTCCGGTTACCTATAGGTCTGTATGTCGTTGTCGTGACGCCCTGAGCTCCCTCGCTCAGACACCCTCTGAATTTGGGGCAGTTCTTTGCTGTTACAGCTGCGCTTCCACTTGCTTCTGGCTGATGCAGAAGACGAGCGTCCACCGCCGAGCGTGGCGTGCAAGTTATGTAAAATAATAATGGTAGAACGCACATCGACACGGGAACTCCTGCAGAACCGTAGAGACCGTTGTCTGGCGGCGTTGGGTGATTGTGGTGACCTACATTTTGATGCAATGGAACGCAAGGTCTCGTGGAACCAGCAAAGTGCTTTCAGCTGGCAAACCGCCCGCTGCTTCCTGGGTAGTCTGGCAGTCGAGGGTTTGCTGAAGCGCAGAAAACCCGATGTTAAGCTTTGCCTCCTCTTTGAGCAGGGAGGAGCCTGTGTGTCTGATCCTGCAGGGTCGCCTTGTCGTGAAAAAGGGGGAATGGTAACACCTCCCCAACGCAGGTATTTGCCATAATGGAACAAAGTTACAAAAAGCTAAAATAATATTTACCAAAAAAAAAGAGTTACTGTGATTATATGCACAGTTTATATCCTCCCTTGTTTTCTGAGAATCTGAAGTAGCTTTTGAATTGCATCTGGACTGGTTACCGGGTGATTCCAGGGCTCCAGGTGGAGATTCCTGCGCTGCCGGCGGCTGCTGTGAATACCCAGACCCTGCCGCCGCGCCGTCGGCTGCCTCGCTCGATTCCTCCGGGAAAAAAAGCCTTTTTCCGTGGCTGCAGGGGCTGTGCTCTGGTGCCCGGTCTCTCCCCAGAGCACTGGGATAGCACGGACCCTGTCATTGGGCTTTTCTGCTCGGTCTTTGCAGCGTTACGGGGTTCCTGTTTCTGTTGCCTTATTTACTGTACCCTGCCTGCCGGCAGCGTCGGTCACAGCCCCGTGCTAAACGGTTGAGCATTCACTGTTTCTCACGATAGCACGTACCCTCTTATCTCTAGCTTTACAGCTTGTGTTATTCCATAGCTATCAGATGATGTCGGAGAGGGGGAGATTCCTGATAGAGCGCTCGATTTCAGAAAAACTCCCTCGTTCCTTCGATGGAGGATGTTCTTGGGGCTACGGGATCCCTCCAAGGGGAGGGCACAGGCAGCAGAAGAAGATTTTGATTTCTGTGCCGGGAGAGAAGGATGGTTGGTGCCATACGTACGTGTGTGCCTCGTGGAAATGCTGTGACTTCTTACGCTGATGCAGCGGTGAAGGGCTCGGAAAGCGGTTGATGGGAAAAGAGCAAGCGGAATGGTTTGGTTTCTGGAAAGCACGCTTTTCTTAACGAGAGGCTGAAGCTCCTAAGCTGACCTGTGTATTGGCAGCATGGCCCCGAGCAGAAATCTGCTGGCAGAGGGTTACGTAGCACAAAGAAGGCAGACTAAAATCCTGAAACTGGAACTAGAGGAAAAGGTGTTCAGCTAGAAGTAAGGTGCGGGTCTGTGATAGGTGGTGTTATGTATTAGAGTGACTGATAGAGCTCTGCGAGACCCCCCTGCAGTGCTGCGTCCAGCTCGGGGGTCCCCAGCACAAGAAGGACATGGAGCTGTTGGAGTGAGTCCAGAGGAGGCCACGGAGATGATGTGAGGGCTGGAGCACCTCTGCTCTGGAGACAGGCTGAGAGAGTTGGGCTGGTTCAGCCTGGAGAAGAGAAGGCTGCGGGGAGACCTTAGAGCCCCTTCCAGTCCTGCAGGGGCTCCAGGAAAGCTGGAGAGGGGCTGGTGCCAAGGGCAGGGAGTGACAGGCCAAGGGGAATGGCCTGAAGCTGCAGGAGGGGAGATGGAGATGGGATGGGAGGCAGAAATCCTTCCCTGTGAGGGTGCTGAGGCCCTGGCACAGGGTGCCCCGAGAAGCTGTGGCTGCCCCTGGCTCCCTGGCAGTGTTCAAGGCCAGGTTGGATGGGGCTTTGGGCAAGCTGGGCTAGTGGAGGGTGTCCCTGCCCATGGCAGGGGTGGCACTGGATGGGCTGGGAGGTCCCTGCCCACCCAAACCCGTCTGGGGTTCTATGAACTAGGGAGATGATGTAGTTTTAATCCAAGTGAATAAAGGCCAGAGATGCTGCATCTCAGATTTACGAGGACTTTCCCCCAGAAATTATTATGTGACAATCTGTGGATGTAATAGTAAGGAAAACAAGTGAAAGACACGTATTTTATTATTTTTTTAAATGCTTCTCATCTCTCCTAAAAGATGAATCAAAGAATAATCTCGCTGTTTATTTTTCTCCTAGTTCTTGAGGGAGGACTTGAATTACCATGACCCAACAGTCAAGCACAGCACTTTCCATGGAGAAGACAAGCTCATCAGTGTGGAAGATCTCTGGAAGGCCTGGAAGACATCTGAAGGTAAAAAAGACAAATTGAAACAGCCTGCTGCACCCCTCTTGCCATAAAAGCGATAAACTCTGGATTTCATATAATCTCGGCAGTGGTGGGTGTACCTCCCAGGCAAAGCATGCTGCTGCTGCGTTTGCTGCCTTATACAAATACTCTTCCAGCTCCCGATTTTTGGGGGCTCTTTCAGGATTTCATTGGTCTTGGTACTTCCCAACGGTTAATGCTGGCATCTGAGTATGGCTGTAAAAGTATAAATTGTTGTTTCGTTTCTCTGCCTCTATAAATGTGTGTTAAAATAGTCCGGTTCCCGGTTCTCCTTCAAACACCGAGTTTCAGGTGATACTCTTACAGGGTAGTAACATCCTAAACATTCAGTGGAGCTGCATGGGAGTTTTCCTACAGATCGTGTTTTCCTTAGAAGAAACTTGCTGAACCTGAAACGCTCCTCAAGCTAGTGAAAAGAAGGTAGAATGAAGTCCTAAAACTGGCAGTGTACATAAACACATTCCATGTGAAATAAGCTGCAAGCTGTAAAGAAATGATATTATTCATCACAGCAAGTTAACCCAGGGAAGTGGTAGAAGTTCAGTCATGGGAGGAAACTTCCTGAAACTTCGAATCTTGGAAGAAACTTCGAAGTTCGGTAGTGCTTCGCCGCTGCGGGCGGGCGGCGTGCGCAGCGCCGGCTGTTCGGCATCGGGGGATGCCGAGGAGGTTGGGAAAAGGCACGGTTTCCCTTCTGCTTTTTCGCCCACCAGAATTTTGGAATTTCTTTTTTGGAGAGAACTTAAAACTGATTTTTCTTTCTTTCTAGTTAAGAAACTTTTTATTCTCAAATTTTGGGCTTCATTACAGAATGGTATTTTATCTGAAGACCAGTAGTACTAATAAGTAGTACTAATAAGAAGAATCTTCAATACCTTGAAAATGAAAATGTGGGAGAGGTATAGAGCAAAACCTAGGCGTAGTGTTGGCTGTGTGATGCATTTTGATTTATCAGCATTGTGAGGGGGTGGTGGTGCAGGTCACAGTGGTGTATCGAGTCTTTGTGATCTGTGGCAGGGAGGGTTTCTGCCAGTGCTGCCCGTTACTGCTCCGCTTGTGCTTTTCCTGGTCTCTGTGCTCCGCTGGTCGTCGTGTTGCTGTCAAGACTTGGAACATCTTTTTTTCCAATACTTTTAATTGCTGCTCTTCCCTTCACCTATAGTCTTTCCCTTCCCTCTGCCCTCCAAGATCAGGTAATCATATCAACACCCATCACTTGAAAAATTGGATTTTAATCTTCTGATCAATTCATCAATTATAAAGTTTTCCATTTCCCATTCATGTCCTGTTCCATTTGTATTTGATTTTTCTGCCCTAGCCTATATACTATTTAGGGGTAGGATGTGCTCAGTGTTTTCGAAGCATTGTGTAGCTACGCTTTTAAGTAATGTTTTAGTCTCTCACAGTCCTCAGAGGACCAAATAAATACTTTGGTAGAGCATTTGAAAGGCGGTTTGAAAAGACGGCGGTTCCATGCACGATCCTGGAGTTGTTTATCCAGGACCAGACTCTCCGTCCCGTGGAGACGGGCAGCGACACGTGGAATATTCTTGTCCGGAGCACTTACAAGTTGGGATGATGCGAACGAGTCACTTTGTCTCCTGTGTTCAAGGGAAGCCTGGTGTAAGAAATACTCATTCTGTTGTAGGCTGTTTACAGATGGCTTTGCCTGAAGTACGTTTTAACGTCGGCTGGGAAAGGGTAGAAATCGTTAAGGGACGGAGGAGAACATCCCGTGGTACTCCCCAGGTCATTAATTACCGAGTTGCTTTTGCTCTCTCCTGGCTTCTGGCACGCGCGGGACCTGCCATGTCTTTGGTAGAGCTGCTGCGGCACAACGGTTTTACTCCTTGTGTTGCGTTTAGTTGCAACTCTTGTTTTCCCTTCTCGCCAGTCTGTGTACCTAGCTGCTAAAATAAATTATTAGCTTCTAAAAGCATAGTTGTGATACGGAGCCTAATCTTGGTGTTTGAACCCGAGTTGTAAAACTGGTAGAATCAGGCTTGTAGGAAAGGTCCGTGCCTTTGTGTGCGCATGAAAAGCAGCTTTGAGACAGCACCCGGGGACGGGTGCGGGGCAGCTCTGCCCCCTCTGCCCTCCCTTTCCAAGCAAGTGCTTTTCCTACCTGCCATTGCTGCTGTTCCCAGTCACGCCTGTAAGCTAAAAAGCTGTTTCTGCCCCCTACTTATCCAAAAATATAAAGATTGCGATGCTCTGCCGAGGTGTTGGATTTGATAGATAAAGCCCTGGTAAGTGTGGATCTACCAAAGCCGCTGCAGCAGGTCAGATCATCGCGGCAAGGACGCAGGGGGAGCCGCTCGTCGTCGCACTGGAGCGTGCTGCCTGACGCTGCCAGCGTGTTTCCCAGTGATCTCTTCCCAAAATAAAGATTTCTGGATGTGCAAGGCCAAAAAGAAGGAGCCCCTGCCACCGAGGGCTCTCCGGTGGGCACTGGCAGTGCCACCTCCCGGGGGACCGGGCGTCTGCTGCAGCCGTAACATCTCGCTTGTGGCCACAGAAATCGGTTTCCCACGGTTCGTGGGCCAGCAACCAGTAAGTGCAGGGAGTTTCCTTAAGCGAGGGCAGTTTGCGTTTGCCAACCTGCGTCCGTGAGTCATCTCGCAAGCGTGCGTGGAGATGGCACCTTCTTTTTGAGTCTTGCTCTCCTTGGCTCAGCGCTTGGCTCTCGCTCTGTCATCTTTCCGTCGAAGGCGTTTAGCTCGCTGGAGTGAGCTGGAAGATGTTTCTCGTATTTGTGGGACAACTCAATGTTGACGTTTAAGAAGCGGCCGCGCAGCTCGGAACCCGGCAGCGATGCAGCCCTCGGAGCCGGCAGCAAACAGGCCTTTTCTCCACGCGGCTGTTGGGAAGGGCACGTGGGAGCGATCGATGGGGGTTCGGCCAGCGCGTGCGAGGTGGTGGCCGTCAAGCAGTGGTGACGTCCAGCACAGCGCTCTGGGTTGCTGGAGACTGGGTGAATGCCGCAAGAGCTCAGCCCATGCTAAGGAGAGACAGAAATCGATAAATTAAAGTGTAGCAACCCCCCCACCCTGTCCTATGAAAAAAAAATCTGTTGTGTGATTTTCTTTGCTTTCACACCTTTACTGTAAGTACAGCAAAACTGAGTGGCAAAGGCAGAAGCTTCGTTTCCGGAGGTTTCCTTATCTGCAGATTTGGAGTTGTGTGTCAGCTCCAAAACCAATTCACAAATCCACAGGTGAGGCAGCCAAGGAGGAAAGTTCACCTGGTTGTCTTGGCTGCTGCACCACTCCTCCTCCTCCTGCAAATCCCTTTCTCAAGTCGTTTACAACCATTTTTTTTAACAGCATTTCTCCACTGTGCTGTTTTTGGATTGATACTCGTGTGGTCCAGAGGTCTGGAGGAGGGGGTGAGGCTTCCAGAGCCTGGTGCCAGATGCATTAGCTGAATTCAGTTTCTCGGGGGTTTGGGCACGTGGTGAGGATGAACGTACTTTATTGGGAGTTTGGAGACAGCACCATCACTTGGATGACAGGAAACAAAGTGATTTCACTTGTCATCTACCGGCACTTCGGGTGTTGCCTCTCCGAGGATCTCTACCCTGGGCCCTTGGGGTGACATTGCAAAAGGCGGCCAGTGAAGCATCACCTGCACCGGCGCTGTCTGAGGCTGCTCCTTTACCTGATGGCCTCGTTGCATGTTTTTCTTTGGTGAGCTGGAAGTGCGGCGTAAAATCAACCACCGTGAAATGTTTGTTGTCAGAGGCTGCTGCTGGGAAAACACCAGTCCTTCTGCGCGGCGCGGTGGTGTCTGTTAAAACCTGTAGCAGCCCATCGTGTGTAGAACAGACTAGCAAAAATAATCACACGAGCAACCAGGTGGAGGCTGAGGACCTGCAGGATTGCCTGCAGCATCCCAGGGGGATTGTTTCTCGTCTAATAGTCCACAGGACTTAATGTCCCCGTCCCAGCTCACTGTGTACTTCATAGGAATGCGTTTAAACTCGGCAGGTATTTTTCCTTTGCTGAAGGTGATAGGATGAGGCGTGTCTGGTGAAGTTACGCTGCTGTTGTTGGCTGGATAATTTTAGTTGCTTAGTAAAAATATTAAGCTGCTTGCTTGTTTTCTACCTCTCCTACAGTGTATAATTGGACAGTTGACGAGGTGGTTCAGTGGCTCATTACCTACGTAGAGCTGCCACAGTACGAAGAGACCTTCAGAAAGTTGCAGCTGAGTGGACATGCCATGCCCAGGTCAGTGCTCACTGCATTGTCTTGTGTTCCTCTGGGAGGTGTGCCAGGGAGAAAAACAGATCGGAGGCGGCTGATAACATCGTGTGCAGTTCCTCGGCGTGCACAGAGCCAAGTCCAATTCCCGTTCCGCTTCGGTTATGTTCAGAGGCTTCGGCTTTGCTGTAGGGAGTGACTTAGCCATGAGTGTGCATCTGCTGGAAAGGAGAGCCTGCAGTCCGAACCGCGTGGGTGTGAACACTGTCCTTTGCTGGCTCGTGTGCTAAGCGTCCCCTGCCTGCGCTTGAAGCTGCGTATTTAGAGCTAAAACCCTGCCCTGGAATGGAGCAGACCCAAGGCTGCGTCCTGGCTCTGCCACAGCCTTCCCTCGTAACCCCAGCCCGCTCACAGAGCTTTTCTGTTGTCCGTCGGCCGCAGCAAAGGAGCATCGCCGCGTTCCGGGTTGCATCTAGGTAGTGTTTCAGTTCCCAGTTCAAGGGCTACTGGTTCCGTATCTCCGCACCACCCAGCACTGGTGTGTGCTGGTGTTAATTCGCGCCCCTTGATGTTCCAGCAAAGGAGACTTCCAGGCTTTGTGTTCCTGAAGAGAAGCACTGGCTGTGGGTTGGCCACAGGTTTGAAAAAACTCGGTGCAGTTTTTTGGGCAAAGGTTATTGTCGCTGCAAAGGGGGATGTAAACTGACTGGGAGGGAGGGATTAACTGGGAATAAAACAAGGTTTCCAAGGCAGTGCATGGTGTGCATGCGTTTCTTCTGGGTGAGAGGTATGGTCTTGGTCTATGAAATAAGATGTCGAAGGCTAGCAGTATAGATTTGATTAAAAAAACTGTTGGAGATCAGTTTTGTTAGGAAATCAGTAACTGAGGTTGTCAGGATTAATGGAATAGCCATGGCCTTGGTTTTTCCTTCGCTCTCCAAGTAAAGCCAAAGGCAGTGCTGCTTAACTCTTTCGTAGAGGTGTCCTGTCTCAGAGGTGACAATATTTGAGGGATTTCGTTGTCCTGATCGCCTAAGCAGGCAGCTTTCTGGTTCTGCTCATTGCATTTCTCCTCCTGTAGTCTCCATGCTACTAATTTTTGGTCAGTTATTAATCCAGATGGATATGACCATGCCTACATCCTTTTCTATATCTATAATTTTTTTACAGGCTAGCAGTGAACAATGTTACCATGATGGGAAGTGTTCTGAAGATGACAGACCGAAGCCACAGGCAGAAGCTGCAGCTGAAAGCTCTCGACACAGTGCTGTTTGGGCCTCCTCTCTGTAAGTACCAACATTCAAAGTCCTTTGGCTGCTCGTCAAGAGGATCTGCGTCCGCTCGGTATTGAACAGCGAAGATAGATCTGTGTGAACCAGGCTTTGCCCTGCGCAGCCTCCCCGAGGGAAACCACCCCTGGGCCCGTTCCCCCGCAACAGGAACAGGTCTCCCATGGATCGGTGGGAGCAGCTCCGCACCGGCGGCACCCTGCCTGCTGGGCTTGCCTTTCCATCTCTGGCGGGCTGCTCGCCGGGCTGCAGACCCACCATCCTGCTGGGATCTCCCCTGTCCGTAGGGTAAAGCCTTCCCGTTCGCCGTGGTGCTGAGCGCCTGGGGAGGGTTCGGCTGCCCGAAGGGGAGCTGATCTGTTGGGGGCAGCTCAGGGGGAAGCTGCTGCCGGGGACCCGGGGCTCCGTCCGTGACTCAGGCTGCAGATCACCCACCTCTGGACGAGGGAAGTGGCAGTGTGGGCTGGATGGGAAGGCATTTAGGATGGATGAGAGCAAGGGACTGAGTTCCTTTGATGCTGATTCTTGGCGTCTGTTGGCGCGATCTTGAAGCTCTCTGATGCTTATCTCTGCACTGCTCGGGGTGCTCCTTTTGCATTCGTTCCGTCTGGCTCATGTCTACTGTCTCTTTATTAAAGGTACTTTGTCTGTCTCCCTCTTACTCATGTCTTTCTCATGAGCTTTCGACGTGCTTGTGAGGTGAACAGAAACCTTGCTTGATCAGGGCCTGTTTCTGCTTGGCATCGTGCAGGCGAGATGGGTTTTTAAGGCAGACCGTGTTGCCCGTACGCGATCTGAGCCCTCTGACGCGATGCTCCCCTTTCCCTTCTAGCCATCTCATGTCCCTGTGCGGGAGGGTTAAGGTGAACGTGACGGGGCACTTTCTTACCGGGCTGCAAATGAAAAAGTCTGGGCGCAAATTCTGGCTCGGGATTGCTGGCAGCAGTGAAAATACCACTTAGTGCTTCCTCTCTTCTTTACGTGGTTTTTTAAGCGTCTGCTACTGTCCGCTGCTGGAATAGCAGAGAGGATGTACTTTTACTCTGCGGGACACGGGGTGCTAACAGACTAATGGAGAAGTTCAGGGTTTTTGGGTTTTTTCCAGCCTTCCCTCCCTGGGCTGCCCAGCGCTTGGCCGGGGGGAAGTGAGAAGCTGCTTCTATTGCTACTTCAATTTTATTTTTGGTTTTTTTTTAAGTCCCACTGGTGGTGCAGTCTCTTCTTGTTTTCAATCCATGTCCAGATTCCTGAGAAAAGGCGCAGTGAGGCAAATCGTTATACAATCAGCCAGTTTTTGCTTCCAGTTATTAAAAAGCATGTATTAATTCAGGCACAGTTTGTTTGTTTTTTTTTTTTTTTTATTTAGACTTGGGCTGTGTTACAAGCGCAGCTTTTTGGTCGGTCAGTGGCACGGCTCGGGGTGGCGGAGCCGTCGGGTGAGCGCCTGCTATCACTGCTCGACCGACAAAGGCTCGAGCCTGGTAACTCCCGTGCTGGGAGGGGAATTTTTTACGCAGTTCTTGGATGCTCTGTAAACGGCAAAGTAAATGACTTGTAATGGTTGGAGATTAATGGCCATTCTCCATGTTTGATGTCCTCTGTTTTGCTGTGAACCTCCTCCGGTCGCGCAGATGAAAGCGTGCAGTGAACCATCCTGGTCGGGTGCTTTCAGGTCAGTAAGGGTTTGGTACAGGTTTTGCCACCTGCGTGCATACCAGGTATGCAAATAGAGGAAATACCCTTTCAATTTTTAGCTGAAGTAGAGATTTAACACTGCTTAGAAGGTAATGCTTGCTGTTTTCTGGTTAACTGAAGGGATTTGTCTCTGGTTCCTACTACAGTGTATGGTGAGAAGTTGTTTATCTAAAACGGATTCCTTAAGGAACGGATTGCGAAACAGCGGTTTGCAACAGCCATTGGCAATCCGCAGTTTCGGGAAGCGCTCGAGAGCTTCGAAGCTGCAGAAGCAGCCGGGCGGTGATCGATTCCGTGCTTTCGGATACGTACGGGCAGTGGAGGGCTCTCCGGCCATCCCTGCTGTGGAGAGGGCAAAGCTGCCGGCAGCGGATGTGGCTCGCAGGTGCAGGATTTCAAGGGTTTTGTCTTCTCTCTTAAAGATACTTTCTGTTGAGTGCGGGTATAAAAGCATTAAAATAAAATCAGCCTAGGTGGGAGCACCGTGACTGCTTCCTGCAGGCTCATAAAACCAGAGACCTCTCCTTGTCCGTGGGATTGTATGCAGGTACTGAGGTATGGGTCCTCGCTGCCACGGGAAGCTGGGTGAAGCTTTTTCCATCCCGGGGCTAGAGAGCTTGTTCTCTGATGTCTCCTGGAACTTGCTGCAGAGGCTTCAGAATGCATCAGGGAGCCGAGCGGGGCTGCTGGCCCGTTTCCGTGCTGATCGGCAGCCTCCTGTCACCCCAGGAGGTCTGATTTCCTATGCCAGACTCCAGACGTGCCATTGCCTTCTGCAAACAGGTCTGCCTGCTTGCAGGGTTGCAGCTCTGTAATTAATCCAAGTGCGAAGGAGTGTGGTAAAATTATCATCAAAGCAAGATGAAGCGATTGCTGCTTCTCTGTCCCCTTGGCGTCCTGTTCCTGTGGTTCAGGAGTTTATCCAGCACAAAACACCACAACATCAGGTGAAACACAAGAGGGAAATTTAGGAAAACATGCAGTAAAATTCAAAACAAGAGATATTTTTGGTGAAGAGTGAATACAAATTACTCTTTATGACTCTCAAGTGATGGAGACTGAGTCATGTGTCTCCTCGCAGGTGGTTCAAGGCACCACAGTGGTACCATTTGGGCTCAAAATGCTGTGCCCTGCGTTATCCGTCGTGGTGACTTCTGGCCGCCTCTGCAAAGGCCGACGGAGTGAGACCTGTGTGCGGCCTGGGGGAATTTCGGGAGAGGTTTCCATGGCTCCGCTTCCTGGGACACAAATCCGCCGGCTGTGATGAGTTTGAGAGCTAGGCACCTTGTGCCACGGTTTGCCAAGCCGCTGCCCGACCACTGCCTGCCCAGGACCGGGGACCTCAGCCCCCGGGGACCAGCCGGGCACCCTGACGCCCATCACCCGGGTTTCGGTGCGCCGTGGGACGGGGTCTCTGCCGTTCCCCCAGCCCTTCTCGTTTGCGGTCATTGTTAGCTGTTGTCCCGATGTTACTCTTTATTTATTGAATGTCTGTGCGGGGATTAACAGAAGTGTGAGGAGCGGGTGCCTGGAAAAGGAGATGTTTCCCGGACGGGAGCTGGCCCTTGTTGGAGGTTTCTGGAGGAACTAACCTTTTTTGCTTTTTGTTAGGCGTTCATTCCTTGGTGCCCACTCTCCTGGGTGGATGAAGCCGCGTTTTCTTTGGTATAGCTTCCCATATAGCCGATTTATTTCCCTTTATTGTAATTAAGAGTGTATTTGACAAGTACTTCGAGATCCGCTGAATCATTATTTGTTTAAAGCAATAGAATTTCTTAACCAAATACCAGATTAATTTATCGCTGTGAGATTTACCATCCACTTTAAATATTTACGGTTAACTGGATTGTGTTTAGATTACCTGCACCTAGACAGGAAAGCAGCTCTGTCGCATCAACGGGGCCCGTTGGCGTTATCGTGCGGCTTTCCCTGTGCCAGCACCCCCAGGGCTGCAGGTCTGGGGGCTCCCTGAGGAGCGGCAGCTCTGGACCTGGCAAGTCGAGGAGGGGGCAGCAGAGAAATCTGGCCGGTCTGACGGCCGTCCGATTGCCACTGAAAATCAGCACGGTTATAAAAGTTTCTTTACCTAATTATCTGCTAGCAAACAAAAGAAGTGCTCAAGTACTCGAAAGGACCGAAGCTTGGCGTAGACAGAAGAATGACAGGTGCCATCAGGGGAATGTATGGAGCTGTTAGCTTGGTTTGGGTTTTTCAAGAACGGAGGCGTTTCTGTATTTGCTTTATGCTTCGGCTGACAGCAGCCGCTGCCAGCGTTGGAGGGAACGGTGCCTGTCCCGCAGCCGTACCCCCAGGCTCTCCTCCTTCCCTGTCTCCTCTCTGCAAACGTCTGCTGCCGCACAAGGAAGGCGGCATCACCCATCCAGTGAATTTGCGTAGGGAAATTAAAAAGTTAGTAATTCTGATGTGTTTTTTCCTGATATTTCGACCTTAACATAGACAGCTGGTGTAGCATTTACTGAGTATGTAGATTTTTCTCTTACGTTACAAAGGCTTATGTAAGTTGCTGTAAAGTTGCTGATTTTCTAATAATCCATCCTGGCTCTATTCCCAAAGTGAAGCTTTGTGAAAGTTTTTGTTTAAAAATTGAGGCCTTGAATCGGTATCTTTCCTGATGGGACTCTTTTGCTTAAGTCACCTGAAGTTACTGTTAAGGTTTCGCTATCGCACAGCTTTTCACCTTGCTTCTTTAAAACATAAACCAAGGCTGCGCCGCAAACCTGGCGTGACGTATCACCGCCGTGCAGTCAATGCGTAACAACTGCTGTCCTTGGCAAAGTCGTGTCCATTCTTCCTCCTTTCTCCCAAAAAGTAAAGAAAAAAAGAAGTCTAGAAATGAGTTTTCCCCGGCGTACGTTGCTTTTTCCCCCGCAGCTTTTGCAAGCAGGAGGCACGCCCGGGTTTGCCCGGCCGCTGGTGCTGGGAGCGAAGGGGTGAAGCGGCGCAGGAGCAGCAGAGCAGAAGAGGCCACACGTGAGCAGGGAGAACAGGCTGTGCCAGCCCGTCTGCAGGCGAGGGAGAAATGCAGCGTGATTTAAGTTGCAATAAACTGGACGCAAAGAATCCCAGCTTCGGCTGTAAAACCTCTGCTCCAGAGCCTCGCTGTACCTCTGGCACAGGGCGAGAGATCCAGGGGCTAAATAGCTAAAACAACACAAAGTTCTGGTAGGACAAGTTAAAAAGCAGCAAGAAAATTGAGAGTGTAGAGGTTATCTTGTGTTGCCTTGGCGATACAACACCCCGATGGATCACCCCGCCGGCAGCCGGTACGCGCCGTAGGGGCACAAGCCTTGGCAGGCGGTCAGAGGGAGAAACCGATGCCAGCCGCGCTGGGAGAGCCCCGTCCCCTCCCTCCTTGCGCAGGCAGCGGTGACGACGGACGGACGTTGCACATGAAAAACGCCGTCATTTTCTGCTTGATGTAGGTCTACGGGCAGTGATGGCAGCAGCGGTCGGAGAGCTGAACGTCCCCCGGTTGTTCTGACCCACGCCGTGTGGGGAGCCCGGGGCTGGCGAGCATCGCTGCTGCGGGGCAGGGCAGGGCAGCCTGCCGTAGCTGCTCTTGGGTGGCCTGTGCTTGACAAGAACTATCCCAGGAAAAGGTATTTGAAGCCAGAACACCTCTCCTGTCGTTACTTGCAGCCTTTCCCACTGTTCTGCCTTGGAAAAGACGACTCGTCCTACAGCAGTTACTCTCGCTGGCTCCTGAGCACAGAAGCAATAGTTCCGTCAGCTTCCTCGTGCTGACAACTCCTGCGTGATGTACTCTGATTTACGGAGTTCCCGTGTCTTTTTTTTTTTTTATAGACTGGTACCTTGGTAGTGCCTGTCTGGCGCTCACGGTCGTGCATGGCAGCGGTGTACACCGCGGAGATCAAAGCGGGTGTGCCTCCTGCACCACGGGTGCTCGGTGGAGCTGTACCAGTGGCGCTCCGCACGCACGGAGGGTTGGGAAAGTAATTTTTGAGTTTGGCGATATCGTGCAGCGCGTGGGCCAGGCTCACGCTCCTGACTGTAGGTGCATCGCTCCGCTACGACCTCGTTTCCCGGTCTGTGCGGCAGGCTCGGTAACTGGGATTTGAATGAATCCTTTCGGTTGTGTTGGCGCTTGGAAGGAAATAAGAGATATTAACTGAGCACGGGAGACACGTTATATCCTGCTTTAAATGGTTGTGTCACAGCAGTGTTAATGTGTACATTAACGGCTGGTACAAAGATAGTGGCCGTCCTTGCACGCTCCTCGGCGTGTGAGCGGTCGCCCCTCCCAGCAGATGGGCAGGATCCCTCCGAGGTTTTCAGTAAAAAGCAATTTAAGCTGTTTTGAAACGATAATAACTTGTTCGCCAAATTCCAGGCACTTTTGTTAGCAAATTCAGAACTATGGGGTCGGTGGGTTGGTTTGTTTTGGGTGGCCTGGCGTGCAGGGCAGGCATTCATTGTGCAGAGCAAAGCAGTTGGTGTGAAATGCCTCCCGGGGAAGCCCCCGCTGCCGTGCTGACCAGCCTGCTTCATACTGTTCGGTTTTGAGTCGGTTAATAGTACTGAGATACGCGTTTGGGGAAAATAATCAGTAGTTTGTGGCAAATAGTGGGTTTTGTGAATTTTAGTTTGAACTGTAACAGCTGTTAACAGCTGTACTTTTTCCTTTTGCCCCTTTTTTCCCCTCTTTATCTTCCCAAAGGCCATTTGGAAAGCGCAGGGCTCTCTTCATCTGCAGCCTGTCCGCCCTGCGAGGTGACGTGCTCGGCACTGTGGGTTGAACCTGCAATATCCCGAGAGCTTTCACAGCGTAGGAAAGCATGCAAACAGTGGGGAGAAAAGCTAAGTTTTTCAGATCAACTGGATTTTTATTTACCGGTCTTTGAATCACTTGCGTAGAGGCAGTGACCAAGGTGGACATCAGCGGTGGGAGCGCTGTCGCTGGGAAGAGGCGAGTTCCTTGCTCAAAGCAGCCAAATTCCTCCTGTGGTCTGCGGAGCCCTTTGCTTCTCTTTGGAGAACTGCAGAGAAAAGCCAGCTTGGCTGAATTTAGCCTTTGTTAGCCGTACGCTTCTTCCCAGGAATGAAGACTCGAACTCTTCTGGTCAACCCGTATCTTACAAAGCAAATTTCTAGGAAGCAGAATGGTGACGTTTGCATCCAAGCTGAGTTTTCCTTAGTTTCCTTATCGGCTTGCCTTGAGCGAAAGCTGCTGAAGAGGAAGGATGTTTGACAAGTGCTTGTGTGGCGGAGCTGAGAACGGTTGGCACTGGGGATGGGAGCAGGAGGTGAATCAGCTCGAGGTGGGGCTGGCAGGTATTTCCCTGTGCAACACCTACACTTGCCTTTGCTTCGGGCGTTACGCGGCGTGGCTGGGCAGGCGGCTGTGCCGGCTGCGAGCTGGGCAAACCAGGTAATGGCAACGGTGGAGGAAACAGCAAAGGGGAGACAAGCTGTGATAGCTGTGGGCGGGTGGAAAGCAAACCGTCTGAACAAGTCAGCCTAGCAGCCTTCTCAAAGCATGAAATAAAAGGGATTCAAAATTACGTACCTGCAGCGACTTGCCAGCTCTGCTCCTTAGGAAGAGGATGTTGTGATAATCCATCCGGAATGGGAAGCGGGGCCGGCATTAATCTTGTTTATTTCTTTAGTGTTGAATTTACAAGTGAATGTTTTCAAAGAATGATTGAACTCTTCTGTGGCACGTTCACGTGGTGGTGTTGGCGAAGATAAGCGGAGATGGTGCTTGGATGTCTGCTGAACGTCTGGAGCAAGGTCCTGTCCCGCTCCCGCCGTGGGGAGACCCCCCCCCCGCCGCGCTCAGGGGAGGAGCAGCACCGTCCCTCCTCCGTGCAGGGCTGCCGGGCAGCCCCCCCCCATCCAGGGTTTGCTTTCCCTCCCATCTTTAGGCCCCCACCTCCCAAGTGAGCAGCCTGTCCCCAGGTGCCTTTCCCCCTTGGCCCCAGCTCTGCTGATGTGACGCTCGTATTTCAGCTGTGATCACAGAACCCCAGACGGGTTTGGGTGGGCAGGGACCTCCCAGCCCACCCAGTGCCACCCCTGCCATGGGCAGGGACACCCTCCACTAGCCCAGCTTGCCCAAAGCCCCATCCAACCTGGCCTTCAACACTGCCAGGGAGCCAGGGGCAGCCACAGCTTCTCTGGGCACCCTGTGCCAGGGCCTCAGCACCCTCACAGGGAAGGATTTCTGCCTCCCATCCCATCTCCATCTCCCCTCCTGCAGCATAAAACCGTTACCCCTCGTCCTGTCGCAATCAGTGACCCTGGTGAGCCACCCCCACCGTCTGCCACCCCTTTGGTCATCCTCACGCAGGAGACCTCCCTTTCCCCCCATATATTCTGTCTGTCTGTCCAGCGGTCCCCCCCAGTACCACCTTTGCTGGTTCAGCTCCAGGCTGGGTGGGCAGGGGGGTGGGTTTCTGGGGTGCTGCTGGGCTCGGGGTGCTGCGGGAGGGAGGACGCTGCCGGTCCCTGCTCCCAGCTGCCCTCCCGCTTGCTGCGGGGCACGGAGCTCCTGGCCTGGGCTGCTGCGCATCCGGGCTGGCTGCAGAACCTGTCTCTGCTGGGAAAATGCTGCCAAGTCACGGCAAAAGTGTTCCCAGAAAGGGCTGAGACTGGAACGATCAGCCACGGAGGGGAGAGGTGCTGCCTGGAATTTAGCCTGCAAAACTGTTGGGGTTGGGTTACGAGATGGTGCCGAGCTATTTCTTCTGTTTCTGGAAAAAATGTAGCTGCTGGAAAAGCTGGCTGGCACCGGTGTCTGACTGGGGTCTGAGTTTGCAGGAGAGCTTATCTTGAACAAGGATGCCATTTCTCCTCTTTGTGTTTGTGCATCGAAGGGATTGATGCAGTATTTGTTTCAGCAGTGCAAACAGCCATTCCGTCCCCCACACTGCATGCAGGATTTCCTCCCCGAGCTGGGATTACACGTTTGCATTGTGTGTTTACATTAAAGCTATTAATACAGCAATCAAGTGCTGGTGGGCCAGGAAGAGCAGTAGCTGAGCTGTATCGCTGCTTATTGATTAACCTCTTCAAGTGACAGATGGCATTGCTTGTTTCTCAGCAGTAGATTATGTTCACTCTATAAAATTCCAGAGGTAAATGTCACACTCATTTAAAAATCACACACTGCTACGTAAGCTGTAGCAGTATTGCTAAGGCATGAGTTTTATTTAACCAATTTCTGCTGAAACCCTATTCATCTGTTTCTGAGAAATGGGAGGTGATTATTCCTGGAGAGCAGCAGCAGGTCCCGTACCGGGCCAGCAGTGACCTGCTGCTGCTTTGCACCAGTTGCACTTGGTCCATCCTTAAGATGATGTGCTGATCATCATCAGTCTGACGCCTAATGCAGCCTAAAAACTTGGTCAGGAAGAACAAAACGGAGCAAAGCGAGGTGAGGTTGGGGAGAGATGACCTAAGCGATGCGAGTACTGTAGTTGAAGTTTTTCCTGCTGCTGCTAGAGCTGAGCTGGGGCGACCAGCCACCTTCACCCCCTGAGCCTGTTGCAGAGGCAGGATTGAGCAGTAGCTTAAATTGCCTTCACAGGAAATTCATGAGTACTTTACATTTCACATGCAACACACCTGTTGGCGAGCGCTGGTTTGCAGGTAGGAACGTGAGCGCATTCATTTATCAGTCCATGCCCAGGGAGAAGAACGTGGGTGGAGGGAGGATAGTAGGAGGCTTGTGCAGGTGAACGTGCTGGAGGCCTGTCTGCTTCAGCTGGAGGCTCCAGTGGAAAATCCGTGGCAGCTGGTGAAGTGGGATGTCACTGAACTGGCCAGCCTGTGGCACCGAGGGGTCCCTGGGCTTTCTCCTGTTTCTCCCGAGTGGCATCTCTTGTCACGGCCACACCTCGTACTGAAAGCACAGGAAGATGTGCTGCATCATCTCTGTCCAGCGTGTGTTAACTGGAAGACGTTTCCCAGACGTAGCGAGGAGGTCTCTTTACACCCTGACTCAGCAGCTGTGATGCTCTCGGGGTGAACGTGCTGGGCGGCTCCGGTCCCTCCCTGCCTGTGCCCCCCAAGAGCTCTGCACACCTCGGGTACCGCGCTGGCCTCTCGAGCGCAGCCCCCCACCTTCTGCCTCAATGCAGCTACCGAAAGAAACGGACCTCGCTGGAGATGTGTGTCCCGATCGTGGGTTTTCCCACAGGCAGTCTGTCTGCTCCAGAAGATCTTGGGTTTCTGCACGCAGAATGCCCATGGTATCACACCAGTGTATTTCTGTAAGCTGGGATGCTGTGCTGCTTTGCCTGTTTCTTGGGTTGCCTTATGCGCATGTTCCTCGTTTCTGGCACTTGGTCAAGCAGAGCAATGCCTACCCAGGTGGCACAGCCCACTTGAGTCCCTCCAGAAATCGTCTTTCTGCTAGCGAGGGTGGCCCCGTTCACTAACGCGCTTCCAGACTGATTTCACTGGCAGCAGAGTGAGAGCTACAGAGAGAGCAAAGGTAGGCTGTGACCAGGAAGAGTCACGGAATGCAGTCTGGCACACGATGAAGATGAGCTCCGTGCGACATACCCTGTATGTGCGGTCAGAAGAGTCGGAGCATACGCATCCATCATCTGCTGCTGGGGGGGATCCGACCTTTAAAAGCTTCATCCTTTCCCTGTTATGGCACATGTCAGCTCTTCTTTGCTTAAAAGTAAATAAATGAGAAACCCAAGATCTAATACAAGACTTTTTCCTAATTGCAGGTTTAATGCCCTTTACTATTACAACGCATTTATTCTTCGATCTCTAAATTTTTGATACAGCTTAGTGTGACCTCTGCCTTGCTCTGCTGCGTTTTGCAGGTCTGTGTCTTCTCCAGGTCATGTCTGCCCAGGAGGCGCGGGGCAGTGTATTCCTTAGGCTGAGGCTGCACGTGCCTTTACGCAATGCTTCACCTAAAGCCTTTGACTAGGAATCATTCTTTTTGGCCAAATCTTTTTTTTTTTTTGTGTGTGTGTGTGTGCGTGCGTATGTTTGTATTTGTATTATTCTTGATAGTACCGGAATATTGTCTGTGGCTTGGAACTGAACTGGTAAGGAATCCCTGTGTCAGCTACGTGACAGCTTCAGTATCTGAAAATGTTGATCTAACCCATCTTCTGTGCCCGACGGAGATGTTCTTACAGTCCCTGCTGCCGTGCTAGGAAATCCTGAGTGTACCATTTGTTGGAGATGCATGAATGGCCTGAAGCTGCAGGAGGGGAGATGGAGATGAGATGGGAGGCAGAAATCCTTCCCTGTGAGGGTGCTGAGGCCCTGGCACAGGGTGCCCAGAGAAGCTGTGGCTGCCCCTGGCTCCCTGGCAGTGTTCAAGGCCAGGTTGGATGGGGCTTTGGGCAACCTGGGCTAGTGGAGGGTGTCCCTGCCATGGGCAGGGGTGGTACTGGATGGGCTGGGAGGTCCCTGCCCACCCAAACCACTCTGGGGTTCTGTGATACGATTTCCAGCTCCCCTTCCCGAAATACCAGTTGTATCAAATCCAGCTGTCTCTTCCTCCCAGTTAAAACACACCAACATCCTCCTTTCTCACTTTTTCATCATTGCTTCATAATGTTTCACATAGCTTCAATATTTTTTTCTTTTTCTTGTTCATAACCTTTAGTTTCTGCAACTCATGTCTTGACCTGAACTAGAGATTCATGGGGAGTGATTTGGGGGCGAGTTAAAGCAAGTTTCTTGTGTGATTTCGCTAGGGCATGAAGGGATTAGGGGATATAATAACTGTTGTTCCTGCCTCAGCTGTGAAAGTCCCCATCCCTCTAAATGATGGAAGTAAATATTTTTTTTTCACTTTTTATTAGAGGTTTTGATGAGATGTGACACTAATTATTTCCCTACAGCCTGAGGACTGTCTTTAGACCTCCTCTGATAAGGTGAAGTCTGTTCCTCTTGTACTTTACCTGGTTCTTGAGTTTCCTGGGGAAAAGCGCACGGATTCTTACGCTGTTCCGTGCTCCCTTCGTGTTTCACATCCTGGGGTTTCTCACAACGTGGAGAGAACGCGAGTGCTGGGTGGAGCAGCGTGCGTATCCGAGTTAGAAACGAATGTATTAATTTATTGTTGGGGAACAGACTGGTCATCCCTTAATCCTTTCATTGAAGGAACCACCGCACCTCCGCGTAATTCTTTCTGCTTTTTTCTGCCTGCTGGGGATTTTACCATAGTTCCGTATGCCCAGTAAGAGACTTCAAACGTGTCTTCCAGAGCCTCCACCTTGAGAAATGCAAGTTTCAAATTGAAAAGGCCAGTTGAGCAATTCCCTCTCGCGTTGTGCAAAGCTGATGCTTAGACCTAAGCGTGCCGAAAAGCATGTATTGGTATGTTGGAAAAGCCTTGAAACAGTTGCAAAAAGGAAGAGGAAGGGAAGTGAAAGCCCTGAATTTGCTTCATGCATGTCATTCTGATGAAAGGATATTTTTTTCCCCCTCAAAAAAAACCCCAAAACATGTTTAATTATATGAATTTGAGGCCCTGGGGGTGCTCTTTGATCTACGTTATAATGCTGGGCAGGGCTAATGTGTATTAAAATTACGTCAAAATTTTGTTGGTAGAGATCCATTTCAAATTTGGTGTAATCAGTAAATTTTTTTAAAGTCTAAAACTTCAAATAAGATGGAAAGGCTTTTTGGAGAAACTCCTTGCAGTGAGAGCACCGCGGTCATCTTGTTCCTTCTCGGTTCAGAGATAGCAGTCACCGCGTCGTCACAACGAAACAGAGAGCTGAAGGGTTTTGCTGAGACGAAGGAGCCGGTTTCTCAGGGACGCGAGGGAAATGGTCTGGCCAGCGCAGCGTAGCGGTGCTTCACACAAATGTTCAGTCCCGAAACAAAAGGTGTTGGGAAACTTGCAGCCCAGGCGGATTTTATGCTGAATGCGTTTATGGAAGCTCATCTGCGGAGCACGGAAAGGACGGGACCTGAGCAGAGGCGGCACTCGGGCTCTTCCTCGGCTGTGCAATGCCGGGGCTGGTTCTGTCCCGCGGTCCCAGCGTCTGCCCAGCCGGCATGGGCTCTGTCTGGCCACCTTCAAACGCAAACTGCGTGCCCGTGAATCACGGAGAGCACGAAAGAGCTGGAAACGGAGCACGGCCACGCTGGCCGCTGCTTCCAGGGTCAGCGATAGCTTCCTCTGCAGGTAAAGCTGCTTCAGCCCTGCGCCAAAGCCACCGGCTGCCCGCGGATGGAGGGGGAGAGGTCCACGCCCCGCGCAGGACTGACCTGTTTCTGCGCTTCAGTTCGCTCCCCTGCAAAATGCATCCAGTGTTGGTTTGCCTGTGGTGGGGTATGGAGCTTCACTTGTCTTAAAGTATTTTAAAATTCCGAGATGAAAGACGGCTACTCGCAGTGAACTTCTTTGGTCATCTTGAAAACGTCTGGGCGCTGGCTTTTCCACACTCGCTCGTTGTGGAAAATGACAGGGTGCAATTCCCATCCCCTTCAACCTCCCCTCGCCGCTGTGACTTCCCGGTGCCGGGCCACCCCTCCGTGCTGTGTGAGAAGCTCATTTTGGGGAGTCCTGCTTGCTGGGGCACCCCGCTTGCCCCGCAGGCAGACAGGTATTGCCGCGAGGATCCGGCAGCGAGGACTTGCTTCACTGAAGTGTTTTCCTTGTGAAAATGGGTGCTGCTTTGGGTGCAGCCCATCTCCTGCACGCTGAGTCGAGGTGTCCCCCAGACCAGGTGCAGGGCAGAGGGAGGGATGTTGCATCAATTTGGGGAAACTAGCATTTCTGGCTCCTTTTAGAGTAACCATGAGATTGCATTACCCCACGGAGCTTGCGGTTCCTCTGAGAGCGAGCCCTTCGGTGGCCGCAGCTCTGCCTGCCCTCGCCTCGGAGCGCGGAGGTGACCTGGCTGCCGCTCGGCGCTCTCCGGGCCAGCGGCGAGGGGAGCGGCAGGTTGTGTACGTACGTACATACATTTCTGTTTAACAAACCCCTGCTCCTGCTTCAGGGGAAGCAAAGAGGTTTTCTGCTTGTGCCTGTTGCTTCAGGTGGGATGGCCGGGAGCTGGTGGAGATGCACAGCGTTTGCTCTTGGGTAAGCCCCCCCTTCGCTTGCTGACGCTTCCCTTCACGCGTTCACGTGAAGCCTGATGGAAAAGCTGCTGGGACTGCAGAGTGTGTTTTAGAGGAGCCTCTGCTGGGAAGCGGTGTTGGGTCGCCGGTGGTGTAAATGTTGTACAGAGCTGCTGAGTGTGCCCCGTGCTGCTGGGAACTGTGTCCTTCCTTCTGGTGCGCGTAGACCTTGAGAGGAAGCCTCTTGGCGTGCCTTGGATAAAACCTGTCGGGTGGCAGCAAAAAGACCTGAGTGCTGCGTGAAGGGCAAGCGGAGGGTTGTGCCTGGGGGCGTTTGCAATGCACGGGACCCCAGAGTGGTTTGGGTGGGCAGGGACCTCCCAGCCCATCCAGTCCCACCCCTGCCATGGGCAGGGACACCCTCCACTAGCCCAGGTTGCCCAAAGCCCCATCCAACCTGGCCTTGAACACTGCCAGGGAGCCAGGGGCAGCCACAGCTTCTCTGGGCACCCTGGGCCAGGGCCTCAGCACCCTCAGGGTGAAACGTTTCTTGTATCTTTCTGGATCTCCCCTCTTCCGTTCAAAACCAGTGGGTACTGGTGTTCAGTCGCAGCTAGCTTGGCTAAGCTGCTCTTCCTCTCTACCTTTCTTTGTACATACGTGTTTGAGGTTTTGCTAAGTAGTGAACAGCAGCACGTTCTGCTTGACATGTGGTTTTGGGTTTTGTTCGGCACAGCCCCCACTTAGTTACTTTCATTCTCTCACGCATCCATGCTTTTTTTTAAGTAACTGTTTTACTAACTGGTGAAAAAGTGGATCTCCAATTGAGTTGTAATTCTGATGAAAGTTTTGCAGCTTGTCAATTTGATACTTGATCTGCCCCATCTCTATGAACACAGTCATCAAAGTTATTCTTAGCTCTTCCATCTCTGTACTCAATGCTATCTGTATTGTCCTAAAAGAGCACCGCTGTTCTGGGGGTTCCTCTGTGGAGGCTCTCCTGTGTTCTGTATTGCCAGGCAAATTAGATCTATAAGAACTTGAGTTTCATCTTCCTCTTTTTTTGTTTTGCTTCCTCATTATAGTTGAATAAATGTTGTCAAAGTTCTTTTTTTTTTCCCCTTAAATATTGATGTAGCTCATCTTTTCCCTTTGCGAAACCCAAGCCACAATTCCTTCTAATGCTGCCGTAAGTTCTCACGTCCAGCTCTGGTGCGGCGAAGCATTGCGGCGTTAATCGTTGCATTCTTTGGAATTCAGCAGTATCCCTGCTTCTCTTCCAGTAACTCGACACAACCACCTGAAGGACTTCATGCTGGTGGTGTCCATCGTCATCGGAGTGGGTGGCTGCTGGTTTGCCTACATCCAGAATCGCTATTCAAAGGAGCACATGAAGAAGATGATGAAAGACCTGGAGGGACTCCACAGAGCTGAACAGTCTCTCCATGATCTTCAAGAAAGGTAGGTCTTCTGCGTCCACCCGCTTGGAGCACTCAAGTGTCAGTCTTTCCTGCAAGATTATTCTTCATTTAGATTTCAGGAAAGATTTTCTTTTTAGCTGTCGTGCTTCTGTGCAGCAGTCACCTGGAGCTGCGTGCCAGAGTCAGCACCTTCCCGAGTGGCCACAGCAAACCTGCCAGCCCATCTTTACAGCTCAAATGGGTGCCCGGCTCATGAATTAATTCAGTTACCAGGCTATGCGTAACGATGTGTGCGTGCTCACTTGACCTGTTCTCTGGTGATGACGTGCTAGTTATTTGTACCTGCGGTGTGCCACATGAAGGCGAGTGGTAAAACCCCCCTCGTCTCACTACAATCCTGAAACGTGGCACTGAAGCCACGTGAGCAAGGTGACAGCGTCCGACACCAGCATCTCCCGCTCCGAGGTGGCTCCAGTGCACGCTGACACGTAGTCGAGCACGGCCGTACGTGCTCCCGTGCAGTTTTTGTTTCTTTTCCACGTTGTTTTTGTGTTGTGTTTTGTCTGTTTAATTCCGGTTCTGCTCTAATGGTCGTTACTGATTCAAAAAAATAGTTTCTGAATTTCTGGGAAGACTTGGCTCTGTTTAGTTGTGCTGCTGTTGGCCCGTGAGAGCTCTCCTCCCAGCTCAGAGCTGCTTTCAGGAGCAAAACATTCAACTGTGCAAAACGGATGGGAGCGCTCCTTCTGTGCCTGTTTCACGTAGGTACTTCCTATTTATTTACCACATTTAATTATATGGGAGCAGTGAAACTTACAGTGGTTTCTGCTCCCAGTCTGACTCATACTGAAAGTATATCAGGATCCCGAAATGACAGTGTAAATCTGTACCTAGAGGGGAGGAAGAGCCTCTTAAAGGAGCGTAAGGTAATCCAGCTCACTTGGAATTGGTCGTCCAGGCTGATCAGGATGTTTCACCGTGGCTTTTGATGGGGCAAAAGCATGGTGACACAGTGGAAGCATTCAGGAGAATGCACGTCCCCTCTTCAGTTCTTCGAGCTGCATAGAATAGAATCCCAGAACCCCAGACTGGTTTGGGTGGGCAGGGACCTCCCAGCCCATCCAGTGCCACCCCTGCCATGGGCAGGGACACCCTCCACTAGCCCAGGTTGCCCAAAGCCCCATCCAACCTGGCCTTCAACACTGCCAGGGAGCCAGGGGCAGCCACAGCTTCTCTGGGCACCCTGTGCCGGGGCACCCTGTGCCAGGGCCTCAGCACCCTCACAGGGAAGGATTTCTGCCTCCCATCCCATCTCCCCTCCTGCAGCTTCAGGCCATTCCCCTTGGCCTGTCCCTCCCTGCCCTTGTCACCAGCCCCTCTCCAGCTTTCCTGGAGCCCCTGCAGGGACTGGAAGGGGCTCGAAGGTCTCCCCGCAGCCTTCTCTTCTCCAGGCTGAACCAGCCCAACTCTCTCAGCCTGTCTCCAGAGCAGAGGTGCTCCAGCCCTCCCATCATCTCCGTGGCCGCCTCTGGACTCGCTCCAACAGCTCCATGTCCTTCTTGTGCTGGGGACCCCCGAGCTGGACGCAGCACTGCAGGGGGGTCTCACCAGAGCGGAGCAGAGGGGCAGAATCCCCTCCCTCGACCTGCTGCTCACGCTGCTGGACACGCAGCCCAGGACACGGGTGGCTTTCTGGGCTGCCAGCGCACATTGCTGGGGCATGTGGAGCTTCTCGTCCCCCAACACCCTCAAGTCCTTCTCCTCAGGGCTGCTCTCCATCCATTGCCCCCCCAGCCTGTAGCTGTGCTTGGGATTGCCCCGACCCACGTGCAGGACCTTGTCCTTGGCCTTGTTGACCTTCACATGGTCCCACCTCTCCAGCCTGTCCAAGTCCCTCTGGGTGGCATCCCTTCCCCCCAGCCTATCGACCCACCACACAGCTTGGTGTTGTCGGCAAACTTGCTGAGGGTGCACTCGATCCCGCTGTCCATGTACGTTAAAGTCCGTGCTTACCTGCCACCACGGTGATATGTAAATCCAGGAGTGTTGTCTGGGAAGAACAAAAAAAAAAAAATTTTTAGAGTATTACATATGGGTAGTTGAACTCTAGGCGCTTGGGCAAAATACTGCAGCTTCAGGAATGTGACCTCTACTCACAGAAACGATTGCAATGGTTCCAGTAAAACTACTCATCAGAGAATGTGCTGAGAAGAGGTCCTCTCTAGATGCAGGATTCTTCTAGGAAAGAAAAGAGTGTTTAAGACTCTCAGTGACAAGCCAGTGGAGGTTTTGTCAATCAGATGTTTAAGGGCAGATTTAACAAATGCATGGTAGTCTTGGCCTGGAACTGCTTTTCATTAGTTTTAAGGGTAATTTTGGAGGATAGGCCTTAATTTGGCTGCCGTACAAGCTGACAGCTACGTTCCCAGTGGCTTCTCGGAAAGCAGAGCCCAGCCCTGGTACACGTGCTGTGGCCGCTCATGGGTGGTGTGATGAGCAACCTCCGCAAACACCACCACCAGGATCCCGAGGAGGTAAATCTGCCCTGGAGACTTTTGCAAACAGCCACGTCTTGGGGAAACTGTTTGACATACCTACAAAACTGCAGCCTACATGCTCGTGATGGCCTTCAGGGAATTGTCCCATGCGTGAGCATTGCTGGAAAGCCCTTCTTCTTCGAGTGTGACCCCCTCAGTTGGTGTCCGTGTGGAGGGCAAACACTTGAGAGAGTACCAAGGTGATGGTGCCAAACTGGGCGCATTCCCCTGGCAGTGATGCAGATCCATGACCTGCTTTCTTTTTGGCATGGAGATAGAACAAAGTACGTTTCCTGTCTGCCTACCACGGAGCTGGCTCAGATCCACAGCTGGTTTCACAAAGCTTTGTGTAATTTTACATTGCAGGTTGGACATACCCCAAAGAAAAAGATATTTGGGGTTTTTTCTACAGCCAGAAGGACACGGGAATTCCTTCTCAACGTCCATCCCCCAGAGCAGCAGAGCTGTGTCCTGGGCAGGAGGTCTCTGCTGGGTGTCACTGAAGAGCAGGTCACACCAGAGGTCCAAACACCGGCTGCCGTGAATGTGCCATGTTGGGAATGACCTTGGGATCTGCTGCCGAGGGCAGAGCCACGTAAACAAGTAGATGTGCCTGGGAAGTTCAACTAATGCTCTAAAGCCGGATAGGAAGAAACACAAAACCATGTATACTAAGCATAGCTTGAGTCTTAAGCCAGAGCAGCTTGTGATGCTTCTGCAGGGTGTGCAGCTGGGAGGGCTTGTCCTCTGCAGAGGGCACTGAGCTGGAGCTTGAAGTGGGAGGTGAATTCCTGGTGCTTGTGGGGCCTCTTGGCAGAGGATTGGTCTAATCCTTCTCTGAAGGGGGGAACACGCACTCACTTCTTCATCCTTGAGGCCCAGCAAGATTCAGCTGTGGTCCTCTGCCACTGTAGATACAGCAAAACCTGCCAGCAGCACATTCCCATGGGTTTGTTCTGAAGGTCTGCTCAGAAACTTCATTTCTGGAAGGTTGTCTCTAGAGCCTGAAGTAACCTTCTTACCTGGCTCATTGAAACTCAGTGCTGACCAGACCTCGGAGGGCACGTGGTGCCTTTCCTGTTGCCTGCCAGCTGCTTGGGCTGTTATTCAATGAACAGCTCTGATGTGCTCTTGAAGAGTTGGGAAGGGAAGATTGATGCAAAAAGCCTTTTTTTGTTCATCTTCAAAATACTTTTTGAGAACATCCTTCGGCAGTGATGCTTTCCAGTCAATTAGATGACCCATCAGGATAAAAAAGTTTATGTCTTAGCACATCCTACCGATGATTGAAGATTGTATGGAGATCTGTATTGAAGATTTACTGATTGTATTGGAGATCTGCTCCTGAACTGGGAAGCCCCAGATGGACCTGGATTTCTTGCCCTCATTACGAGTGCAGCTCTGAAGGCGCTTTGTGTTCTCCTGGAGCTCAGTGCATGTGAAACCCGTGTAGCTGCGTCTGAATGGGAATGCACCGACAAAACGTGGGCTTGTCCATAACCAGCGTAAGAAAATATGGGCTCTGCTGTCAGGGAAAAAAAATGGTAGTAAGTGAGAATACGATGTTAGAGTGCCTTTTAGAATTATCTTAAGGATAAAATTCCTTCTCTCTTCTGCGTCATAGTATAGGGGAATTTCTCCTTTAAACAGAGATATTTTGCTGGTTTGGGATTCTTACAGCCCTAGTATGGAAGAGCTTTAGCACTGATGCACGGGGCAGAGAGCGTGGGTTTATCTAAAAACTTGGAATGTCTTGGCAAGAGTCTCTTTAAATTGGAAAGAAAAACACTTGAGTTTCTCAACAGAGCTGTAAATTGAAAATGAGCCTTTTCCAAGAAGAGAGCCAACATCACGGCTGGTGAGAGTCCAGCCCGTCCCATCTGTTTTACATTGCCATCTGCATGCCAAGAGAGGAGCCTGAGGAAGAGGAGCCCTTGGCTGGGACGGCGAGCGGTAGCGATGGTCCCTGCCCCGAGTCTGTGCACGGGCTGTGCTCCGTGCTCCATCGCCAAAAGCACAACCAGGTGCTGGCCTTAGAGACGAGGCTGGAAGGTGGATGCCCCGGCGTCACTGCAGGGAGCGACTGAGGATCAGCTTCTCCCCGGGATGAGTGGGAGCCACCGGGGAGCCCAGGAGTGTCCTCCTGAGATGTGCTATGTGTCACCTGCAGCCCAGGCACAGCACACCCGGAGCCAGACCTCGCTGTCCCCCCTCATCTCTGTCCCGCACGTCGCTCCCTTGGTTTGCTCTGCAGTTTGGATGTTGATGACCTTGAGTGGGAGAAGGTCTTATGACCTTGAAATACTTATTTCTGGCTAAGATGATTCCATTTGGGGCTTTACGACTGGTTTTTTTTTTCTTTTCAATTTATGCATAGTTTTATTTGGTCACTGAGAATCTATCTGCTGTAAGCCTCTACTGGTTTTGCTGGTTAAGCTGATGCCTTGCCAACCTCACAAACAGTGCTGGTGGCTTCAGTGTAGGTCAGCACCTTATTTGAGATCCCATCGATCCCCAGAGAAGCTGCCTGGGCAGCGCAGGAGGTGCACGCAGGGAGAAGGGGCTGGTTTGGGTGGGGAGCAGAGCTTTGTTTCTCGTGGCAGAAAACGGGAGTTTCCTCAGTTTGTTCTGGGTTAAAATAGCGTCGCCTCTACTGTTGGTGCAGTGTGGGCTTGTCCAGTGTCTCTTGGTTTATCTCAGACTGTGAGAACTCAGACTTTGGAAAGAGAAGTTCATGTTGAAAAGGCAGGACTGTTAGACTGAATCACAGAACCCCAGACGGGTTTGGGTTGGAAGGGACCTCCCAGCCCACCCAGTGCCACCCCTGCCATGGGCAGGGACACCCTCCACTAGCCCAGCTTGCCCAAAGCCCCATCCAACCTGGCCTTCAGCACTGCCAGGGAGCCAGGGGCAGCCACAGCTTCTCAGGGCACCCTGTGCCAGGGCCTCAGCACCCTCACAGGGAAGGATTTCTGCCTCCCATCTCATCTCCATCTCCCCTCCTGCAGCTTCAGGCCATTCCCCTTGGCCTGTCACTCCCTGCCCTTGTCACCAGCCCCTCTCCAGCTTTCCTGGAGCCCCTGCAGGGACTGGAATGCTGCTGGTTCTTGATGGCGTAAGCCACAACACTTGGTTGTGTTCAGTCCAGCAGCTAAAGCACGTATCCTGAAACACTTCACATCTTGAGTTGAAGTTAGCCAAAAGTGGATGTACCACATTCCTCAGAAATTTGATCCAGGGTTTAATTGTTGCCACCATTTAAAAAAAAAAAAAAGATACTTTTCATTGGAATCATTAGGCTGGTTCTTGCAAGAAGCCCCTTAATACCATTGGTTGTACTTGTTCAACATGATTTCTCAGAACCCTCATTATGAAGTGAAGCTTTTCATTTCATTTCAACCAAATATTTGCCAATTCTTTTTTTTTTTTTCCCCACCCTTATACTTGACAGTTGCCATGTCTCTAGAAACACGTGGGTTTGGGACTGCATTTCCCAGGGGTACCACAGGTGCTAGAGCCTGATGGGTGGCAACAACCAGCAACTTTCTGCCCCTTTCCAGGTCCCGCGTGGGCTGGGTTCGCTCTTGGTGCTGACTTGATTTTGCTGACCTGGTGCAAGAGTTGGGTTGGGTTGGGTTGGCGGGTCCCTCGGAGGGCCCAGGCTTTCCAGCCTGAATGCCTGAACCTTCCCAAGTGGGTACAAGTCATCTGTGATTACTTTTTGTTGCCGTACATAATTCCTACTGGTTTAATCCTGTCGCAAGGAAAAATAATCACTTCCAGGCAAGATTAAGACATGTCTAAATTTGAATGCTTTTAAAGTGGAACACGGAGACATCCCATCTGGGTGGGTGTTCGTACCTGCTCAGGCAGATCTTCCCCCCCCCTTTTTTTTTAATTAAAGGCAAAGATCTTCATTTTTGTAAAAACACTAAAAATTTGAATTAACTTGGTGCTTATTAAAGGAAATCTTGATGTGGTTTGGAAAATTAAGAAAATAAATACCAAGTAGTTAATAAATGAAATAAAGTTGAGACCCTGGAGTCGACAATTTCATTTCTTCCCAGGCACAGTGAACTTTCTCCTTGACTTTCTGAACGCAGATCTCTGTTGACACAAACACAGAGTAAATGAGAGCAGGGTTGGTGTAGGCTGTGGCTGGCCAGCCCTTGCACCGCGGACTCCACCCGTACGGAGAGCCCGATGCACGCAGCATTGGGCTCTCGGTGTCTCTGTTGCAGGCTGCAGAAGGCTCAGGAGGAGCATCGCTCTGTGGAAGTGGAAAAGGTGCACCTGGAGAAGAAACTGCAAGACGAGATCAGCATCGCCAAGCAGGAGGCACACCGGCTCCGAGAACTGCGGGAGGGCACGGAGAATGAGCTGAGCAGGCAGAAATACGCTGAGCAAGAACTGGAGCAGGTAAGGGTTCAGCCAGATGGAGACGTGCCAGCAAGAACGGTTCCTCGCTCTGCTTCATCCTTCTGAGAAATCCAGTCATGTTCTGCTTATAATGCTCTTCCGCCTTTGTTTTTCCACTCCCTTTTGTGGAGGAAAAGATCCAAATTTCTCCTACGACTCCACATTACACGTCCCCTGTACTTGTATAATGGTGCTGCTTGTGCGTTGGGCAGCAGGGACCCCGCCGGTGCTGTCTCAAGAGTGATATGCTGCCATCACACGCCAAAACTCCCGCTCCAAACCATAACCTTTTTTTTTTTTTCTTTTCTATCTATTCATGGGTTTAGGAGAATTTGGAATGAGCTCGGTTGTGCTTGCCATGTTTTCTCGTGGATCAGATTGGTGTACGAAGGAAACTTCCTTCCAAGGAAGTTTAGCACTAGATTAGAATCTGTATAGCAAGATTAGAGTTCATATGCGATTCTCAGAAACATCAGTTTTAAGTTTAGACTGGCAGGAAAATATGTCCCCAAGTTACATATTGTAACGTAAGCCTAGACTGAATATTGTGTATAATGCTGCTGCTGCTGGCAAAAATGAAATGCATTTTGTCCAGAAGGATACACAGAGCATTTATAAAATAATGTGTTGTAGGTCAGAAAAAGCATTCCCGATCCTACATCTAAAAACCCTGAGCCCGATAACAAAAGCTGTAGGAAATAATGGAAATCAGAAGACATTGCTCACAGCACCTGCCTGCAGTGACAGAGGGCAAAGCGCGGTGTCTGGGAATTTCACCTCCAAACTGCCCCTTGCCCAAACCCACGGTTCCAGTTGCTGCTTCCTCTTGACCTGAGGGACAATTCTTACCTGACTTTAATTTATAGATCAGTTTAAACAAACAGTGTGAGCCAGGTTTGCAGGAGCCAGGCAAAACATCAGACATCAGCGTATCCTCCCAGCCTGGCTGTGCCCGCTCTTCTGTGCCACCGTGGAGGAAACGAGACAAGAATCGAGGGTTTCCTGACAAGGGAAGTGTCCTGGGCCGTCAGGGACCCACGGGGCAGCGCAGCCGAAGTGCGCACATAGCAAACAGCACGTTTCCTTCCTGCGTGGAGTACCAACAGCCCAGACACCCGCAGGTGCCTGCCATCAGCTTTGCTCTCCTGATCCAACTTCATTCCTCCTAACTGGTCATCCAGCCCCTCCACGAGTCACGGAGCTCCCTTTCAGGACACACATTGGGATGTCCCTACTCACACACAGAGAAATTTGGTCATTTTATATTGCGGGCCATTAAATAAGGATGTGTAGCCTTCCCCTTGTAACCCTGAGCCCTTGCGCCCGCCCTGCTCCTGGCTTTGGGAGAAGGCAGGGTCTCACCCATCCCGCTCCCCCCCCACTGCACCTTTGTTAAGAAGCCCGGAAAGCCAGAGGTGACTTAACCGCTCTGTTGTTTTTAGAGGCCTTCGGCAGGGATGCAGTGACAGGGTGAGTATTGGTTTTACCCACCTGACCCACACCGTGTGAGTATAACACGATCACCGTCCCAGTGAGCTGTAGACCACAGATAACATTAACCAGTCACTCCTAAAACTCATCTGACTTTAAGACATTAAACCAAGACCTCCTTTTGCACCAGTTGGTTCCTAGCACTAAAACGATGCTGGAGGGTTTGGAAGCTCCTACTGGAGTGCGGCGTATGAGGTGGAGAAGCAGTGTGTTTCTGGGACGGGACCCTCCCGTGCTGGGTTGTCCATACCCATCCTCTCCTCACTAGGTCATCCTCCCCAGGCCGCGGACCCAGCTGGGGCCGCAGGCCCAGAGTGCATTCCTCACTGTGTAAATTGTTGCTCTTAGCGATCAAAATGGGATCTTGGAAATCTTCACAGGGGAATGCGGATGCACAAAGTAACTCTGGTTTGTATTGATTCCCTTCGGAACCGAGAGAGTTTGCGTTTTGGACACCGTGTATGATGGCTCATCTCAACCACTGGTCCTTGGCTGCTGTTCTGCACCGCTTCCCTTTTCCTCCATTCCATAAAAATATTGTTCCTGCAAATGTTTTGAGCACTCCCCTACTCCAAATACCTTGTGGCAGATTTCCTGCCTGCTTATCCTCCACATTCCTACATCCCAGATGCCTGCAGATTGTGGTCAGAGTTGTGCCTGTGGTGGGAGCAGCACCCGGTGCTGCTGGTGTTTGAGGGGGAAAAAAAATAGACCTTCCTGGGGTCCACGGTTCTGAATTTGTAACTTTGTGAATGATTTAGGCAGTGCTGTGCTCAAGAAGACTAAATCACACGTAAGCGATGTAAGTAGTTTGTTCTGTGCGGTGCCTCCTGGCTGCTGCTAGATGGACTGTGCAAATGTCCTCCAGGATAAAACATGGGATTTCAAAGTATCTGCGTGTAACCTGCTGCTTTTGACTCACTGGAAATTACGCCAGGCTTGGTGAGACGTGACTGAGTTAAATAACACGTTAAGGGAAAAGATCCAAGTTTGAGCAATCTTTTTAAAAAATGCCTCTCTTCAGCCCGCTTGCGGCTGCGCTCTGTGGGAAACGAAGAGGCACCGGCGGGTTAAAGCACTGACAGAGAGCGTGGGACAGGCATGATCCAGGCATCCTCCGGTGACACGTGTGCAGGCCTGACTGCGTAGCTGGCCCTCTCCTCTCCTGCCAGCTCCACCACGTTAGGAGGAGGTCTGCGTTGGTGGCCGGGGCTCGCTGGGGCAGCGCAGGTGCTTAGGGTTGGCTTTTCTTGTGACAGCGGGGAGGTGGTGTACAGCGTATAACCACATGTGCCCCTCCTGAGGCTGGAGAGCTGTGCTGTGCCTGGATTGCAGCAGCTCCAAGCTGCAGTCGCCATCCTTTGGTTTCTCCAGCATGGGACACGTTAGCTTCTTGCAGGGCTTGTGTCATGGTTGTTAAAGTCCCTCCACGTCCTGAGTAATGGAAGAGAAGTGTTAATTCTTGATGGTCTCTAGGACTAAATGCTATTATGTAAGGTTTTGGTATCGTCAACTTGATTGTCACCCACTTTCTTCTAATTTTGTAATTGCTCCCATCTCTAGCAAGATAAGTAAGTGTGTGGAGGAGACTGAGCTGGGATGGAAGGAGAGTCCCCAGAAACCTACAGAAACTGCTGATTCCAGGCGTGTTATTTCTTTTCCTGACCAAGCAGCACATGTTTTGTGTCTAAATATTTTTATCATCTTGCTCCAGTGTGAAAGTTGTCTCTTGACAAGCTCCCTCTGTTTGGCTCGGGAGCTGCTGAGAAACAAGGCGATTGCCTGCACAGCGTTGTCAGGGATCCTGCCTCAGGAGGAGAGGCTGTGGGTTTGCAGACCTGCAGGCAGGCAGCAAGCTTTGCAGAGAGTTCTAGAGGCGACGATAAGCACCCTGCATATCCTTGTAGAGTCATAGAATCATCATGGACTGGTTTGGGTGGGCAGGGACCTCCCAGCCCACCCAGTGCCACCCCTGCCATGGGCAGGGACACCCTCCACTAGCCCAGCTTGCCCAAAGCCCCATCCAACCTGGCCTTGAACACTGCCAGGGAGCCAGGGGCAGCCACAGCTTCTCGGGGCACCCTGTGCCAGGGCCTCAGCACCCTCACAGGGAAGGATTTCTGCCTCCCATCCCATCTCCATCTCCCCTCCTGCAGCTTCAGGCCATTCCCCTTGGCCTGTCACTCCCTGCCCTTGTCACCAGCCCCTCTCCAGCTTTCCTGGAGCCCCTGCAGGGACTGGAAGACCTGAGACCTACAGTCTCATTCTCTTCAACTTGTGCATTGTGCTGTCAGCCCTGGAGGGTTCACGTGCGGTTTGCACCGTTGCGAGGCAGAGGGCTGAGGTAGACCGGCTCAGCTCTGCTTACCCTCCCTGAGAGCTGAGGTGCTGAGGCAGGACAGCGTCGCCATGGCTGGAAACTTCTGAGGAAGGAGCTGGCCTTTCGGGTGAGCGGAAAGCGCTGCAGGTTGTTCCAGTCATCCGAGCAGCAGCCATGTCTGTCAGATGGCTGCCCTGCCACGCTCCTCTCCCCCACTCACCCGCAGTACCAGGGTGTCACCTCTCCCAACGACCTCTGCTTCTCTCACGACTAAGATTAAGTTGCGTGGAGTCTTCCCCCCCGCCCCCCCTCTATTTTCTGGTGCCTGAAAAGCGCCGGGTTGGCAGCCAGCGGTTGGGACGACCTCACAGAAGGGCAGGCCGTCCCCGTCACTGCTGCAACGCTGCGCTGGCTGGTTCTCTCCCAGGTGCGGATGGCGCTCAAGAACGCCGAGAAGGAGCTGGAGTCGCACTGCAGCTGGGCTGCGCCCGAGGCCCTGCAGAAATGGCTCCAGCTGACCCACGAGGTGGAGGTCCAGTACTACAACATCAAGAAACAGAATGCGGAGAAGCAGCTGCTGGTGGCCAAGGAAGGGGTAAGAATTTCAGCGTCCGCGTGCCGGGTCTTCCCCTCGCGGCCGCGGGAAAAGCTTTGGGGAATGAAACCTGCAGAGTTTCTTTCTCTGCACCTTCTTTGTTCCCCTTTCAATGCCTTAAATTTGCAATTTTTTAAAGCGCAGCCGCCTCTCGGGGCAGTGCAGGCTCTGACCAGGGCGTGCCCGTGAGCTGAGCCCCAGGAAGGTGCAGGGCATGGAGTGCTGCCTGTGCGACAGCGCTGCAGGGAGTTGGCAGGAGGTTTTGCACCTATTCATAGAATCATAGAATGGTTTGGGTTGGAAGGGACCTCAAAGATCATCTAGTTCCAACCCCCTTGCTGCGGGCAGGGACACCCTCTGCTAGACCACGTTGCCCAAAGCCTCATCCAACCTGGATTCAGCATAATCCCTGCTTGAGGTGATTTTCGTGCACGGGCAACAAAATTTCGAACGTGTGCACGTGATCTGAAGTGATGAATCACTTCTGTGTTCCCAGTTGTTTAAAATTTTCTGTGCCAACCAAAAAGCGATGAGCTGCAGGGAAGCTGTTGTAACATGTGTTTGTCTCTGCAGAGATAAACAGCAGCCAGAGCTGGCAGCATCTAAAAAATTGTCTGCCTTAATGTGTTTGTATTACGGACACTTTACTGTTTCAGTGGTTTTCCTTTTGCCGTGTCAGTTCTCATGTCCACATCCTTGGTTTATCTTTTGTAAGTCTCATTCAGCGCCACAACTCTGTGAACCCCGGAGCTGTGTGCGGAGACTAATTTTGAATACACACTGTGCCACAAAGGGAAGGCAAAAAACCCAACCCCAAAACAAAAAACCTCCCCAAACCAACAACCTTGGGCACTGCCAGTGTTTCCCCCATAATTTACTCATGGGGAGGACAAAATAAGGCCACATGAGAGCCATTTGCTGTGTGAAGTAGCTGGTTCGGTTCCCTCTGACTCTCAGGAAATCAGGAGAAGGGCTGAGGAGGAGCATGAAACCCCCAACCTGTTTACTCACTGCTGGCGAATTCCTCACCCGCCGTGTTGGGAAGAACAACATCCTTCAGTAAAAACCCGATTCACACGATTTATATGGGTGCAAACAGCTGCAGGGACTATTTCTGTCTCAGCCCATCCAGGATGTTCTTGTCCTGGAGGAAACACAAGGTCGTCTTTCTCCTGTGACCTTTTTCTGTTGATGTTCCAGGCTGAAAAAATTAAAAAGAAGCGAAACACCCTGTTTGGAACATTTCATGTTGCTCACAGCTCATCTCTAGATGATGTTGATCATAAAATCTTAACTGCAAAGTGAGTATCTACTTAATACCTTCCCTTATTTCTGCCTGCCTCTTTCACCCCTCTGGTATTTCAGACACAGGCGTACTGCAGCCCGTACAGGTGCTCTTGGTCTTGTTTTGCTGAACTTTTGTTCTGTTGACTTTAGTTAGCTGGGATTGGACTTGCTCCTTTTAATCAATAACCTTTTAATTTTATCTGCGTGAAGCAAGAAATGGCAGTTATGCAGAGCAAATAAAGGTCCTGTCAAAATGAGGATTCAGGAGGCTGCAGTTTTAAGTGATTATCCCTGGATACTTCAGTCGTTGCTGTGGGTTTTTTAAATTCCTGTATCCCTGAAAGCGGATTGAAAGATGTCTCAAGTATTAGGATACAGAGCTGAGCCACTAGACTCCCTGTTTCAGACAATTTATGGTGTTTTTTTCCTTCATTCCCTACATTTTTTCCTTGTTTGTACCTTGCTTCCAGGCAAGCACTGAGCGAAGTGACGGCTGCGCTGCGGGAGCGCCTGCATCGCTGGCAGCAGATAGAGCTGCTCTGCGGCTTCCAGATCGTCAACAACCCGGGCATCCACACCCTGGCCTCAGCCCTTAACATTGACCCCAGCTGGATGGGCACCCCACGGCCTAACCCCTCGCACTTCATCATGACCGATGATGTGGACGATTTGGACGAAGAGATTGTCTCTCCCATGTCCATACAATGTACGTAGTCCATGCTAGCTGTGCGTGGTGAGTCGGCGTCAGCTGGGTGCTGCAACATGGATAGGGCAGACGTTCAAGTGTCTTAGGATATTTAATACCTTAATTAAGGATCTAAGTTGGTTTTTAAATGCCCAAAGACAAATTGTTAGTCATTGAGGGTCAGGAATGTCCAGAAGTGCCAGACCACCGCTGCTGGGGTTGCTTGGAGCCTGCTCCTTCCAGCAGAACTAGTAATCCATAGATGTTATTACTCATTTAATTGTATGTATGCCGTTCTGTTCAACTCACTGAATTTAAGCATTTACAAAAAACCCCCAAAGGCATGGGCTAGACCCACAGAAGTGAGAGAGGAAAGCAAAGAGCCTTGTCCTGATGTCCCCATGGCCAGAGCACTGGCTCAGGATATAAAAGGACCTGAAGACACCCCCTCCTCCAGCACAGCTTTGGACGTGTTCCTCTTGCCATTCGTATGGGGAGAAGCAGTCTGCTGTGGTGACCCTGCCTGTAAGGACCTATTGAACATTGCCCGGAGCAAGGACGGACCCCCAGTGCCCCGTCTCCTGTGCACATGCTGTGGCTCCCTCTCTTTACCGGTGACTGCTCGCATAAAAAAATGCATCAACCCCTGGAGGGAGGAACGGGGCTGCTGGGGGGGTGATCCTGCTCTCCTGAGCCCCCGTCTCTCGGTGGGACTGAACTTGGGTCACCCCGTGCCAGTTACTCTCAGTTGCTGAGCTCTTGGACTGAGTGAGGGCTCTCCTCCTCTGCAGAAGGATTGTGAATCAGTCCTGACTACTGTTCCCATGGTCAGTCGACCCAGATTCGGCCTTGCTTCTCTCAAAAATGCATTTTTCCAAGCGCAGTTTCCTATCTCTAGCTATTGCACAAGAGAACAGGAGGACCAAAGAGCAGTTCCAGACACTGTGGCCGCGGTCTGGTGGCGCAGGGAGCAGCGCGTGGCTAGAGCAGAGGGGAGAGGGCAGCCCGTGCTGATAGCGTTAGCTGGGGCACTCGGTTTAGTTATGTCCGATCCAGGACCCTTTCTGGAGGACTTCACCAAACCCAGGTCTGTTGAGCTGAGTAGAAGGTGGGGGGAGGAACAGGAGAGCCTTGGGGTTGGCAGCGCACGCTGCAGGAGGTGCCTGTAGGTGCCGTCGCCATCCCTCCCTCGTGGTTTCGGGCTCTGGTTAGATGCTGTGAAGTCTGGAGGTGAGTGCTGAGGTCGGGCTCGGGGCGTCGGGGGGCGAAGGCAGAGCACCCAGGATTTGGGCAGCCTGCAGGACGTAAGGCAGGAGGAGCAGAGCATTTGCATGTTTCCAGGGCTCAGCAAACAGGGCTGGTGCTGGTGGTTTGTGGGGTTGGGTGTGCATTTAAAGCATCCAACAGATAATGGTGTCCTACTTACTGCTCTCTGTGATTATCAGTTACCATTAGAAACCAAGCTAGGCAGCGCTGATAAAACACTGAGCAAAGATGTGAGCTAGGTATTAACGAGAGAGGGATGTCTGAAGTGCCTGGGTCACACCTGAAGCATGCTCTCCGGAGAACGTGAGCTGTACGAGGCATGAGCCTTCAGCCGACATTTTAAGGCTCAGTGCCTCACCTCAAGTGCCAATTTTTGCACTTGCAGTCCCCGTCAGTCCCGTGATCGGTGGCGAACCCGCCTGCCTCCGTGCCGCAGCCCTGATGGCAGCCCTGCAGGCGGTAACTCCGTGTAGCAAGCGCTGGGCACCCAGGTTCCCAAAGCAAGGAGCCTTTGCCTTTCCCTAGAGGGTTTTTCTTTCTCTGTGTACAAAAACTGCTTCAGGAGAGAAGTGCAGAGTTTTTCCTCCCCAGACGTGCTGGGGATGTTGCTGACTGCCCATGATGATTCTCCCGGTAAATCACATTTTTCTCTCTCCCGCTCACACCCGGTTGGCCCATCCCAGACGCAGCCTGGCTTTTCGGGCGCAGGTTCAGTGACCGCTCGTCTCTGTCCTCGGAGGATCAGTCCCTCTGGAAATACCCTGGTTTGGTTCTCTTCAATTATATTTTCATTTTTTGTTCTACCCTCTGCCCTTTTTCTGGACTAAAATACATACACAAATTTTCCAACTTTCTGGCACGGAAAACTAATGAATGTACCTCTCTTCACTGAGTCATCAGCATCTTTACTAACCCCCGGGAAGAGTCTGGTGGGATGAAGAAGAATCACAGTTCGCTGTAGTTCTCACGTGCTCTTGGGTTTTACTTTTAAAAAAAAAACACAACCAAACCCAGTTGTGAAATCCAGAGGGTTGTTTTTACTTGTTTTTACCCCTGAGGTGGAGATTAATGATTCAGGCTAGGCCAGGAGGAGGTGATGATGCCCCTTTCCCTTCCCACCTCCTTCTCCGCACAGGCTTTGCTGGCAGCCCCTCCGCTGCCGGCCGAGGCTGACCCCGATCCCTCCCGGCAGGCGCTGCTGCCGATTGCTGTGCCCCTCTTCCCTCGGTGTCCTTAAACAAATTGAGCAACGCTGCCTATTAGACCAATCTGTCCCCTGATGCCGGGGCCACGGGGCCGGCACGCTCGCCCCAGAGACGCCCAGCCTCCTGTTTTCGGCCGGAAGCCTTCCTTCGCGGAGCGCTGCCGAACGCCAGCCGTCGCGGGACGCAGGAGGACGAGCGTGTGAGCAGCAGGCCAGGCTGCGCGCTGGCGTTGGTTAGGGCCGGCGTGGCGGTGGGCTTCCTCACGGTGATGAGCAGGTCATTCGGCTAACGTCGGTAGCGCGTGTACAGCGTCTGGAGTGAGGCGGTGTCTGTGGGAAGCGAGGGTCCGCTGTGGCTGTGCGAGGAGAGGTCTCAGCCTTGGTCCTGCGCTTATCGCAGGGTAAGTCGTGCAAAAGGAGCAAGGTGTCAAGTTGGTAAATGAGGAGCGCAACACCGGGCGGAAAACAAACCAAACGCCGTAGGAAAAAAGCCTGGCCCAAGAGAGCAAGCCCGTAACGCCCCAGGTAACGACTCTGCAGAGCTCGGGTCCCCGTTAGCCCTGCAAACCGAGACTCCTAAGCTGTATCCCCGCCGGCAGCAGGCACGGCACGCAGGGATCAGCTGTGCTATTCCTGTCCGTGCTGCCTTAGTTAGCAGCGCTGCTGCGAAGGCACAGCAGGAGAGCTGGAACAGCCTCCGGTTCTGCCTGTTAACGCTCTCCCCCTCGCCAGCTCTGATCAGTTTTTCAGTCCTAACCAGAGCAAGGGATTTTTTTCCCCACCTTGACTCCGTGCAACTTGATTTCACTTCATTTCATCTCTGGAGCTCTTAAGAGAAAAAAAAAATAATCTTGCAATAGGAAGTGGATGGTATAAAGAGCTCCAGCGAAGGGTTTGTAGACGAGCAGTGTGGTAAAGCAAGAAGTAGCAAACCTGAGTGGCGGGACCTGTGAGAGAAACTGTGATTAACCTCGGGGATGCGGAAACAGCAAAGTTGCCTGAATTATTCTTGCTTGTTCCTTCTTCCACTTGAAATATGTCCCAGCAGTGATCCTTCCGTACCTGGGTTGTTGATGAGCTGCAGGAGATTTGTATTTCCTAGCTGTATGTTTTTAGAGCAGTGATTTGCTGGTTCTTCGATTCCCGAAGGAGCTCTCCTTCTACTCCGTCTCTTGGCTTTCCTGTCTCTTCACCCTTTTAACCATTTTTACATTTATTTCTTGTGCATCTAAGAAATCCCAAACAATCCTGAACACCTTATCTCTTGCAAAAGAAGGAACATCTTGTACGGAAATTACAGCTAGCGGATTAAATGCCACCAGTCTGTTGTCTGCCGGATGGCAATGCAGCCGGCGGATCCTTGGTTTTCCATGTGTCGTGCTCTGCCCGAGGGACGTGGGTGGGCAGGAACCTCCGTGGCTCAGCGCGTAGGTGCGGTGCAGCGATAGCGTAGGTGCAGTGCAGAGGGAACTGGCTGAGCTCTCTGGCTGCTGTTACCTGACGGGTAAGACTACATGGCCAGGAAGATCATTATGATCTTTAAAAGCTGTTAATTAGCTGGTGACAGTGTGCTGAAGGAGGCAGTCCAGTTTGCTTCTCTGAACCAAGGTGAATTTGCAATTGGAGAAAAATATTTTTTCAAATTGAGCATCTCTCTGGTCAGTAAGCTAATTCTCAAACAGACTGGGAACAGACGATAGCACTTTTGGGCTGGAGCTATAATTTCAGGGGTGGACTGATGATGAAAGCCCGTGCCTACCCAATTAAAAGCATAGTTACCATACATCTGCCACGCGTCCCAGCCGTTCTGCCCTGCAGAAGGGTGCACGGCTGGGAAGTTTCTGCATCGGCGCAGAAACTTTCCTGCGCCTGGACACAAAGCGCAGCTGTGCTTCACAGCCCGGCTTTCGGTCCCGCATTCCTGCGCCTTGCTCCGGGAGTGGCATCGGCACAACAGCGCTGGAAGCGGGAGCAGAGCGGTGCTCCGGCGGTGGAGCTCACCTCGCCGGCTTCAGGCGCCTACATCTGAGCTGATCACCCAAGGCTCCTTTTTTACGCTGTGTAGGGAAATAGTACTACCAAGGCACGAAGCATCTGAACAACTTGGGTGTCTGCGTTAAGCTGAAATGAATCATGGCCTGAAAGTACCGACTTCTTCACGTTGACTATAAAGGGAGCCTGGGTGGTAGCTCTGATGCGAAGTGTGGTAGGATGAATCATGCAGCCAGTTTCTGCTTCAAGCAAGACGATCAGATAAGGTGTTCAGAAAGCACCTATATCAGGAATGTCAAGCGTCGGTTTTCATGGGCTGGGCATTAATCTAGCATGTTAAGCAGCAGCACCAGCTTAATTAATGCTTCTTCTGCATTAAACCAGCATCCCTTATGGCGCAAGGCGGGATGGCTGCAGTGGCCCGAGCAAGCGTCCTGGTGACGGAAGGCATGGTGCTGCGGTGCAACAGCCCTGTCCGTGAGCGGCAGCTTTACCGCGGTGCCTCCTCGCTGATTTGATGTGCCGTCTCCTTCCAGCTGCCTTGACCGTTCTCCTCTTTCTCTCGTTACAGCTCCTGCCCTGCCCAGCACAGTTCGCCAGCGCCTGGTGGACCCACAGCACGCCCACGGATCTCAGAGGTTGGTAGAGAGTTATGTGCAAGGCCAGAATGAGTCGGGCCAACCTGCCCATTACCGGGCAGGCCGAGTCTCTCTCCGTCGAATGCACAGCCTCTCCTCTGGACAGTCTTTCAGTTCCGACCTTCCCGGCACCAGCCCATCATCTGCTGCCACCGCCACCTCTTCCACCTCTTGCTCCTCATCCACCGCCACTGCATCTGCTCCTGCTTGCCATGTCCACCCTATCTATCACCATCACACCACCTCCTCTTATTTCCTTCAGATGGATTCCATCCCTGATCTGCCCCCTCCTGATGTCACCTCTGGAGTTCGCTGTCACACTGAGAGCTTTGGGTATATTGCTGTTTCTTTTCTAGCTCCCTCTTGCCTGCTGTCTCAGAGCTGATGCTTGCTCGGGTGCTCTTTCTCCTAGATTCCTTGTGCCCTTTCCTTTTGGGCCTTTATTTCATGATTTATCCACACGTTTGTCTCTTCAACCGCTCTCCCGTGCCAGTGGACCCTCTAAGGAGTGCTCCACAGTCCATTCCCATATTTGCGAACTCCGTGGGTGCATAAACCGAGGAGGTGCTGCTGTTTAACTGTAGCTAAGCAAATGAGAATTCCTGGGCGCTCGGTTATTGCTAAATAAGTCTTTCACTTGGGTAATGTGAGAACAAAGGTAACATGACTAATCAAACAAACACTGACCTTATTTGAAGCCTTGACTTATTTGGGGTCTTCACAAGCGAATTGCAAAGGAAACCCGATGGGTGGATACCATGAGATAGCAGTTGGTGCTGCCGGAGGGTTTCAAATTTGTGCTGGTTTTAAGAGGTGGCAAAAAGCAGCACGCAGGGATTGTGTGGTTCAGGGTGACCCTACCCCTGTTTTGGTAGGGGGTGAGGCATGGCTGTGTTCCGGCTAAGGAACGTCTGCATAATGAGAGGAGGGAGTTGGAACTTCCTGTTGCTGGATCACTGGCTTTAACCTGGTCCCTTTCCGTAGTAACAGCCGGCAAGCGATGGTGCTTTGGAGACCCGTGTACGATAGGATCCAAGGGACGGGTTATCATCCGCATCCCTGAATCCCTGACCTCTCCCCATGCCCTGCACTGGCATTAGGTGAAAGACTGGGTGGGCCTTCGATGCGGGAATCCTGCCTGGTCTAACCGGGGTGCTGCGAGGGGCCCTCCGGCAGCCGTCCGAGCCCCTACACGTTCCGCACCCCCAGCAGAGGATCGCGTTCCTTGGGCGGCCCTGGGGGGTTTTCTTCCGAATGAGGTCCACAGGCAGCAGTCGTTGGAGGTCCTGGCCCCACGCAGGTCGTGGATGAGTGCTGTTTGAGCCCGCGGCCATTCGGATGCTGGTTTAAACCCTCGGCTAAGGGGCGAGTGGGCCGTGCGGTTGCACGGTCTCTAGTTCGGGGCCGTCGCTGGCGCTCGGTGCAGAGCAGGCGGTGGAAGGGCTGTGCTGGGGAGTCCCGTCCTGCCCTGCCAGGGAGCTGCCTGTGACTGTGGCTGAGTCACTGCATCTCTCTGTTCTGCGCTTCCTCCTCGGTAGAATTAAAAATAGTCTCCTTATCCCCAGTGGTAGGGAACAGATTTCTGGGAAAAGGCTGCACGTCTCTGGGTGCGGAAGGCGACAGGGGCAATGTCCTTTCACGTTTATGTATCCAGGCAGGACGACATTCCAAGTCGCCACATCTTCATTCGTGTGTAGCATTATCCCTTTATCTGTGGGTACCTCTGCCCTTAGGCGCAGGTTCTCTCCTGCCATCACTTGCCCAGTCTCTGTTTCGGATGTCTCACCCCTCGCTGAGTTGCGTGCCCGGAGCCGGGCTGCTGGCGGGACCAGGGCACCGCTGAGCCCAGGCTGCGAGGAGCCCCAGCAGCCCCAGGCAGGTGATGGATTCTGCAGTATTGGCAGGGGAAATGGCTGCACCTGCTCCACAATGGGCGATTAAAGAGCAACATCTCAGTTAATTCCGTAATGTTTGTTTGGGGATTACAAGAAGCAGCATAATTAATATTTAGATTAATTACTGCTGATTTGAGTTCAGTTGCAGCTGTCCCGGTTTGACTGATAAAAGCTGGGAATGCTTCTGGTAACATCGCGCAGTCCCTGCTTACCATCGACCTTCCTGTCTCGGCAGAAAGCAGGGCTCGTCCTGGGAGCTCGAAGGCTGATGTACTCTTTCAAAAATAGCTGTATAAACATGATTTTTTTTTCAGCTGAGGCCTGTGATACACTTAATTGCTGACCAGGGTAAAGTCTTGATCCTGCAGACTCCCCTGAGAGTGGCAGAGGAAACGCGGTGTGACTTTGGGATCCCAATTAGAAAAGGCAATGGTGCTGAGAGGTGGTTAGGAGAGAGTAACTGGGGTCGTCTTATTCCCCATGGGCACTTAGTAGCTCATCAGAACCTAAGTGGTCCCGGTTCAGTGGAAGGTAGGATGGCTTTCTCCCTGTTCCCATGGCAAAGACTACCTGTTGATGCAGGATAATTGATTTAGCAATGGAATTTGGCAGAGTAAGAACTTGCCACCTAAGATTTGCTTCAGCTACACAATAGCAGACGACTCCAAAATCCATGCTCATCCATTCTTTGTTCATTTCAGAAAACAGAAATGAAGAATTGGGTGCCCAAATGTGTTCTTAATTTGTTGCTTTTAATTTTTTGTCAAACTGCATCATTAGCAGATCCTGCTTAGATGCATCTCTTCAGAAATACTGCCACGAAGGCATGCCACAGCACAAGCCAACGTATTGCTCTTTCTCTTTTATATAACCAGCCTTGGAGGCCTTTATGTACATCCCTCGAGCTCCACAGCCTCCCAAAGAGGCAAGCAGAACAGATGGGGAAGCTGAGGCTGAGAAAGGCCTTCCAGGGAGTCATTGCCAAGGACGAAAACGGAACCCAAAAAATTCCTGGCTCCCTTGGTAGGAGGAGAGTGCTACCCTGAGTGCTTTGGGCTGCTGGATCGCTTTAGCCTCTCTCGTATCCAGCAGATGCCAATGTTGGCAAGACCTCACGAGAAATCGTCTCAAACGAGCCGTTCCCCCAGAGAAAGGCTCGGGGATCGCTCCTCTCCGTGCAAGCTGTGTACGGTGCTAAAGTCTGCTGGGGGTTTACCTGGTAGGGACCTTCTCTCCGGGCAAGGCCAGCGCGTGGCCGGTGAATTGCTTTCATCAACTCCTCACTGTTTGCTTCTCTTTTGCAATTGGCTTCAGAGGATCCGGTGCAAATAAGGTCAGAGCTGTTCTGATTTTGAAGGCTGATGTGTGGGGGTTTTTTTAATGTTAACGAAGGGGACAGGGTGTCCCTGGGGGGGAGAGGGGTTGGAGGCTGCTGTGTGCACAGAGGTTTCTGCTGCCAGTGCCTGCTTCAAGTGGTACCCGTGGATAAACCTGGTGGAGATGGGAGTGTAGGACCAGACCCCCCCGCTGGTGGCCCTTTTCCAACGGGGAAGGGAGTTGGCAGCCATAGCAAAAGGAGAGTGTCAGTAATCCCGTGAAAAGAGTAAATCACAGCCCTTGCAGAATCAAAGGGGAGAAATTGCTGTTGGATTTGCACTGTAGAGGCTGTTCCTAAGCCTCTGACTGTGCCTCGCTGAGCACAGCGGAGGAACTAAGCCGTGCAGCAAATCTGACTGCCTTAGGGGAAGCTTTTGCTGCCCCGGTGCCGCATCCTCGCCAGGTATATAACGTATAGCCTTGCAGCTATGGGTAGAGCTCGTGGTACAGGCAGCAAGGTCTGTTTGAGGCTGGTAGACCAAGCCCTGCTTTAGTGTCAGACGCCCTTGAGCTGCTCCTAAGCTTTCCTAGAGCCTGTGTCCTGGACTGTACAGACAGCAGGAGCCCGCCCAGAGAGCTTGTTCAATGGGCTGCAGACTTGAGGAAAAATAAATATTTATTCCAGATCATCCTCCTGCCCTCTCTCCTCTTTCTCCACCACTACCAGCCTTCCTTTACTCCATGCCTTGCTCTCTGCTTCTTTTGTTTGCAAAGTCAGTCCATTCCCATTTTCTCACCCTCTCTCATTCACCGCGGTCGGTTCGGATTCCTGGAGTGGCGAGGCGGGAAGCGCAAGTGAAAGCGGATAAAAGAGCGGCAGCAGCGCACGCGTCCTGCCTTCACCTAGGTGACCGCTGTTGGCTTCGGTGTGCCCAGCGACATCAAAAAGCAGCAGGGAATGCTGCAGCAGTGCGTTTCAGATTGAGGAACACGTGGTCTTAAGTGAGGCTCTCAGGTATTTTCACGTTCAGTTGGTGGTCTGCGGGTTTCAGGAGGGATGAGCGTTCGGTAGTGCCTGCTGCACCGCAGAAGCGCTTTCTCTGAAGGCACCTTCCCGTGATACCATCGAGGCTGGCTGTGCCCAGGGCCAGCAGTTCCTCTGAAGATGAGCTGTACCGATTCAGGAGCATAAGTCACATGAAAATTAGCAGAATATGTGCTACCCCTTTTTGGCTGAGCCTCACCCAAGATGACCGGCAGTATCCTGGCAATGTTCTCTCCTCCCTTCTTGTCCCAGCCCAGGGCTCGGGAGCATCCCCTCCTCCTTGCTCTCTCTGGCAAAGCCAGCGTGCATCCCAGCGATTCGTGTCCCTGTGACGCACACCTGCCCTGTCGGGCGCTTACCCTTGGGAACCGCCAGAAGGATCATTTTGGGCTGTAGAAAGCCCCAGCAAAAGTTTCCAGCTGCTGGTGTTCGGTTCTGAAAATCAGCCCCAGCCCTTGGGTGCCCCAGCGGGGACGCAGGAGGTCCCTCTCTGCACGTCCTGGTCCATCGGCTGTTGGGGTAGGTTAATGGCCCAGCCAGTCCTTTGGGTCGTCCCCTGCTGCTGCCCGGCATGGTGAGCGCTCTGCCATGTGCCGGCACGGCACGCCTGCGTCTCGGCTGCCGTGGGTTGAACTGCAGCTTCACAGAGCGGTGTGGGGGCTGCTGCTGCTCAGGGTCTTCTCTGCTGCCCACCGCTGATGTGCCACTCGGCGTGCTGGTGTCGGCAGTCACCGTGTCTTGCCTCTACCCTTCGGGAATATGTTCTGAGTTCCAGCTGGATAGGTTATGGATAAAATGGGTTAGCTTAGCACCACTGGGATATTGGAAGAGTGTGCTTGTAGGCTCTTTCCCATCATCAGCTCCTGCAGTTCCCCTCTGGACAGCAAGTCAGTGAGCCCAGAGAGAAAAAATCGTGGTCCAACAGGGTTGGACCAAGCATGGCACCCAGTGCAGTGCCGGCCATCCGCTCCGGAGCAGGACGTCCCCAGGGAACAGCAGCGACAGCCACACCTGCCATGGAGACGTGACCCACAAACCCACCACCCCCGCTGCTGCCCAGGGACCCTCTGCTGCGGTGAGAGCAGTCCCAGGAGGAGACGCGGCAGCCGTGGTACGTGCCGAGGACCTGCTCCGAGCTGTTCGCCGGCAGCGGCCAGTGCAGCGTTTTGCCTCTGTCTCCCTGGGGCGCAGGACCAGCTGTCCCAGGATCAGGTTCCCAGCATCTGCGCTCAGGGGAAGAAAATCCTCCTGGACCAGAGGATGTTTCTCTATCTGCTGTTGTCATTTTCTCCACAGGCTGCCGTAGCCGTGGGATTTGCTTTTGTCTCTTCTGGATTTAAAAACTCTGCAGGACCTGGTGAGAGAGGCTCACCGGATGGCCTCTGAGCTGATGGGCACTCGCAGATCTTATCAGGAAGAAAACTCACCTTCTTCACAAATAAGGGGTTTTTTGAAGTCACCTCAGTTTAAAAAATTATTTTTTGCTGTGTTTGCTATTATCTCAGGTTTTCTTAAAAATATTTCTTTCCACTGACACCCACCCAGATACCTTTGTGATTACGGCAGCCAGTAGAGAGATTGGGTTGATTTTTACCAGAAAAGAATATTCTTTCTTGGAGTTATAACCTTGAATTTCAAACGAACGGGTGTTGCTGTCTAAACCTGCCTTCTCTACCATGGCGCACTGCATCCGCAACGCTCAGCCACTCCGTCGGGTGAACTTCAGCAGCGGGTGCTCTGCTCTGGCGCAGTGGTCCTTAGGGAGGAGCTCCCCGGGGAAGCGGCGATCCGGCCGACCACAGTGGCACGCCAGCCTGGCGGGATCAGCTGGAATGAGTCCTGCCTGCCCATAGTCCCGGCTCAGATCAGCAGCGTTTCCAGACCAAGGGTTTGCCCCACTGCCTGTCCCGTGCTGCCTCACCCGTGTGCCCGTACGGTGGTGGCCGAGCAGAGCCTGGGTGGAGCCTTTTCCCCTGAACTCAGCTCTGCAGGCAGTGGGGATGGGCAGCTCGGAAGATGCAGCTTCTGCAGCAGCATCACTCCCTCTCCTCAATGTGCTGGGACCGAGCGCTGGTGGGGGGATGTGCTGGCCACTGCCTCCCCTTGCTCAGCGTCGGTCTGTAGGGCTGGTGCCAAAGCCTGCTTTGTTTTCCTGGAAAGGGGGCACTTTCCAGCTATTTGTGGAGGAAATAAACCTCTGACAGCGCCTGTTCAGCACCGACTGGCCACGCAGCGCCTCTCTTGACAGCAGCTCAGCACACGCACGCGATGGCTTCTGCCAGCCTTTCTCGAGAGAGGTGACACAACGAGTGGCCTGGCAGAAATTCCCCCTTCACAGGTGTGTTAGGCACCGACACGGACCAGAAATGTTCAGGAGGAGCACGAGGCTCCGAACTTCCTAAAGGAAAGGGGTTGGGTGGTTGTGACTGCAGTGACGTCTGTCTGCTGCATTTACTAGCAGCAGCCTGAGGTCTGGAGCCCCCCGCTGTTCACCTTCTGGAAGATGGCTCTCAAATCCTCCCACGTTCAGCCTCATCGTGTTTTATTGATGCTGCTGTTCCCGAAGCTGACTGCCCGTGACCCGGCTCCAGTTATCCCAGTGAAAGCTGTGGGCCACGAGCTGTGACCGTGACCTTCTGCAGAGCTGCAGGATCTGCTGGTGGCACTGGGGAATCGGGAGCTCCCGTGGCTCCGTACGGTGTGTGTCAGCGCAGTTGTCTCCCTTGGATGGCCTCCAAGATGCTCACTCGGAATAGCTGGGGATTTCACACCATCCAAATTGTTCGGTTCCTGTTCCCCCCTGCCTGCTGCTAACCTTGAGGATGCGGCTCTCCGTCGCTCAGCTGTCAGATGGGCTCACTTGTGTGTGTGGGAAAGGCAGGGACTGTTCCAGCAACGCCTGGGGCTGTTTTCTTCTTGTTCACATGAGAGGTGAGACAGGCTCCACAGCCAGGCTCTCACAGCGGATCCTGGGCTGTATCCTACCCATCCACGAGGGTTTTTAATACCCCTTTCCACCATACGTTCTGACAGAGCTGTTAAACAAAGGCCCGAGTTTATTGAGGGGGTTGTGTTAAAAAATACCTTTGTTACCATGACGGGGACAATGATCTGAGGAGAATCTTTCCTGCCTTTTACAAGCACCTGGTGCTAGTACAGTCATTCTGGGTGACTTGGTGGTCCCTTGCTGCAGTCACTTTTCCTGAAGCACCCGCCCAGTTATGCCTGGAGGTCTCCTTATGCACGAGCTCTGCACTGAGGGCATCTTCTCTCCTCCCGCCTCGCGCTCTTCCTGCCTCCAAACTCCGATGTTCTTATGCCGGTATCATAAGAAAGGAACATGGGGCTCTTTGCTGCGCTGGGCGGGTTTTGAGCAGGGCTGAGCAGGGCACAGAGACCCACGTCCTGGGGGGGGTCTGCACCAGGAGCGGCAGGGACCGAGGAACCGGTGAGCATCTCCCATCTCTTCTCACACCCTTTTGCTTCTCCTCCTCTTTGCTCCTTTCCTCTCCATCCACCTTTCCCGTTCTGTACTACCTGCTTCCAGCTGGTGCAGACCCTGAGTAAGAGGCAAGGGCTGGGTCCCCTCGCAGCCCCCCTGCCTGCCTGTGCCTGCCTGTGCCTGCCCTGTCAGGCAGGAGAGACGGCCGTGTGGCCCCCGAGCCTTGAGGCCAGTTAGCGTAGGTGGTAGCGAGAGCAGCATAGCTCGCTGTCCGGCTGCACGGGCACGCTACCAGGTTTCGGCAGGGACCGAGGGGATGTCGGGCTGGGCTGCAGCAGCGTTGCACCCATCCGGGTGATCCCGGCTGGAAGGAGTAGGCTGTGACTTTGCATTTCTCCCTTCCTCCTACCTCCCACTCTCCACTGCAAAAAGGATCTGGGAGCCCCTCGGGCTGGCGCAGCAACGCTCTCATGCCTTTTGCAGTCACAAGCGGTCACCAGGCTGGGGGCACAAACCGCTGTGCAGCAGAGGCTCTGCAGGCAGCGACCGCAGGCAGCGACTGCAGGCAGCTGCGTGTCATGCTGGGGCATGGCTTCGCACGGGAAAGCCGAACTTCTAATTCCTCCCTGCGGGATTAGAGGTTTGCACCAGCTGAGCCAGGAAAAGGGAGGAACTGGGTCCGGCGCTTTCTAACCGGCGGCTCGGAGGGGTGAGGCGGGCGGGCACGCACACACAGATGGCAGCTGAGCAAGCGCAGAGGAACCCAGAGTGCGCTGGCAGGGTTGTTTTTCAGGGGGTGGGAAGCAGCTGCCGGCTCTGAGCGGAGCCCAGCTGGGCTCGGCCATCCCTGCTGTGCCAGGTCAAGGGCCCCTGATGGCCGCTGGAGCCGCGGTCAGTGCCTTTGGAGCCCCAAGCTCAGGGCTGAGCACTTGCCTCTGCCTCGTGGCCCGGGGCCTCGGTCCCTCTGGTTCTGCCTCCATGTACCGTGCTGCCTTCGTGCTCCTCACAGCGCTGAACCCAGCAGCATTTTGGCTCGTGCGAGGTGGGTGCTAGCAGTGAGCTCACCTGCAGCCTGTGCTGGGGAGAGGGGCTGCGCTTGCAGGGGAGGCAGCGAGCAGCCCTGCCTGCCTGCCTGCCTGCGTGCCTGCCTGCAGCGGGGATCGCTTTGCCCTGTCTGCTGGGTAGTTGGCACCGGGCTGGACGATCTCCCCGTCCCCGGGGTGCCACCACAGTTGTCCCGTTGGCACACGTACGGAGGAGCAGAACCGGGGGGCGAGGTGGCAGGAGGGGGGCGGGTGTCTGCCGTGCTCCGGCTCCTTGGGGGCTCACTGCCGGCCACCAGCACAGGATGGGGCTGCCTCGAGGGGGTTCCCTGCCTGCACCGCTGGCCACTCTCAGCTGCTGCATCCGTGTGTGCAGGCGGGCTCGGGCACGCGTCTATGGGCTGCCGTGCCGGCGGTGCTAACAACCTCTCTCCCCTCCGCCCTCTCCACCCCAGAGACTTAACTCGCTGCGACTCCGACTCCTCCATCCCACACCTGAGCGACCACCAGCGTATCCCCAGCTCTGCGCCCAAGCTGCTGGCTGCCCGGCCCAACCTGCTGACCAGGTCCATCGAGGAGGCTGCCCCCGGCCACCCTGCCATCGTTGCGCCCACCCCCAACGGCGGCAGCAGGCACGTGGAAGCCTCCGCCCTGGGGGCTTTGCCGGAGCGGCTCCCCGAGAGTCCCATGGTGATGAAGAAGATGATGATGGTGAACCACGGCATGGAGAAGTCCTCCAGCCTGGGGGAGATCAGCCACCAGACAGCCGGCAAGCACAGCCACTCGGATTCCTCCCGGTCCCACAGCCCCAGCTCCACCGACCCCGACACCCCCTCCCCCATCTCTGACTGCCGGCCCAGCAGCGCCAAGAGCACCCGCATCCCGCAGCTGGCCGCCAAGAAGACCCCAGGGGACGAGGACAGCAGCCTGACGGGCGATGAGGTTGACCTCGGCCAGAGCAAGAAAAAGTTCCCCCTAAAGATCTTCAAGAAGCCCAAGAAGTAGAGAGGGAGTGGGAAGAGGAAACCCACCCAGGAGCGCGACCCGCTGGGACCGGGGGGGCGGCCGTGCATCGGGAACGCGGCGTACCCGCCTGATGCGGACCCCGCGGGCTCGGGTGCTGGCCAGCGCCTGCCGCCCTCCCCTGCGCACCCTGCCTTTCTGAGTCACCTCATCTAGCACCGGCAGCGGGAGGAGCTATTTCAACTTATTTATTTCCTGATCTCTGAGGCAAGAAAAGACGACGACCGCTCCCCCACAAGAGAACAGCCGCCCTTTCTCCCCTTCCGACTGCTGCAGTCCCTGGCTTTGCTGTGCATGGCTTCCAGTTACTCCTGCCTCTGCTCAGCCACACGGCATTTGGGTTTGGTTTCAATGTGCGGTTAGGTTTTTTATTTCTTTCTTAATAATTTTTTTTCGGTCCTTCTGCCTCTTCCAACTTTTGCACAGGCTGTACGGAAGGTCGTGGCAGTGGGACCCCACGGGTGAGCATGTGGAGCAGGGCTGGCTGCTCCCTGCTCGGCTCTCGGGGTGACTGGGTGCGAGCGTTCGGGCAAGCTGCCTCACGGACGTCGCATCGGTTCTCTCCTTGTTTCTAGGAGCCACTTTCCTATACCACAGCACCCATCGCTGCAACGGTTGGGAGGGGAAATCCCTGTTTGTGCGCTCTTGATAAGCAAGAGCAAGTAGAATGCCCTCACGAGGGAGGGCTCTGCCCGTGCTGGTACTTGTGCATCCAGGAGCTCTGCCCGCAGCCTGCCCCTGACCTGCTGCCGCGTGTGCCGGAGGCGGCTGCAGCCCGCTGGATTTCTGCGGTGGGACGGGGCTGCCCACCCAGCTGCTCTGCCCGGCTGGCCATGGCGCTGCCAAGGCTTGTGCTTGTGCCCTTTAGGCCCTTAGAGGCCTAAAGTACGGGCAGCGTCCTCCCTGCCCTGAGGCTGTGCTCGCTCCAGCCAGAGGGCAGGGTCTGCCTGGCTCTGCCAGACCGTGGACCGTGGCCCGAGCCCTGCCACCGTTCGGTGCCAGCACAGCCTGCAGCAGGTCTCGGTCTGGCCTGAACCACTGCCCAGGGCTCGGCGGCTCTCCCATCCTCGCTTGGCAGGCTGTGGGTCACATCCTGCTGCTCAGAGCCCTCATCTCGGTGTGCTTCCCCCATCGCAGCCCTGACCACTGAGGGGGAGTAACCATGGGCCAAAGTGGTGCTCCATGCCAGGGCCAAGCCGAAGCCTGGGGCTGAGCCTCACTCTGTCCCAGGGCTGAGCCTCACTCCGTCCCAGGGATGAGCCCTGCTCCCTCCAGGCGCAGCTCTGCAGCCCCTCCCCGCAGCACCCAGCACCGGGGCTGGCCAAGGAGCCCCCATCCGCCCTCCTGCATCCCTCAAGGCTGCTGCCTGGCATGATACGGCCCCCCAGAGCTCCCCCTGAGCCCGAGGTCCCTGCCCCACCGCCCCCTCCATCCCAACCCCCCGTGCTGCCGTCCGACACGTCCCTGGAGGTGGGCAGCTGCCCGCGGCTGCCCGGCTGCTTCACCTGCTGAGGGCAGAGGGGGTGCACATCTGGCAGGGGAGGAAGAGGAGGCAGGCTGAGATGCCGAAAGCCCCCCAGGGCCTTGCTTTATGCCAGAGGAATCTCTATGTGTCTGTTGACAACAGAGGAAGGCCTACGAAGGTGGTTTTTGTTTCACAGGTGGTAGGTAGACAATTACACTGTTGCTTTGAGATAAGTGAAAAATGCCTTGCAATGACTAAGTGCCTGCATTTCCCTGTGGCTGCTCCGAGGTGGCACAGGGAGGGGGGACACCGCACTCAGCCCCCAGGGTCGGGGCTGCTGCCACAGGCATCCCACCGCCACGGGCAGGGCGCGCTCGGAGCGGCTCGGCCCCCCAGGAGCAGGGCTGGTGGCGGTGGGACCCTGGGAGCGGGGGCTGCCCGGGTGGGAGCCGGGGTCCCGGCGGTGCTGCTTGTGGTGGTGGAGACCTGTCAATGCTTCTGGAGAAGGGGTTGGGGATCCACCAAACGGCAACTGTTGACGCATCTGCCAACTCTTGGTTTTTGGGGTTTTTTTTTGGTCATTTCATAAAACTTTTAAATCCAATAAAGCATGTAGTCTATTTTATGAGTGGATGTCTGCTGCTCTCTCCTTCCTGCCCTTCCCAGGCTGCAGCGTGGGGGTCCCATCTGGGGGTGGGGGCAGGGGGTTCCTCCTGCCGGTGGGGGGGGGTGAGCTCCCTGGGGACCGTGTCCCCAGCAGCCAGCCCAGCTACCCCACCATACATACCCACGTACATCACCCAGCAGAAGCACGGGGAGGGCGCAGCTGTCCCAGTGCCGGGCTGGAGATCTGCGGCCTGGCAGCACATGGGCTGCGCGCAGGGGGGGACGTGGCAGGATCAGGCCCGTCCCAAAGGAGCTGCACCCAGACCCCGCCGGGCTCCAGTGTGTCCGCGGGGCATTTGGCGCAGCCCTGCCGAGGGACACCGGCAGCCTGCGCAGCGGCAGCACCCAGCCTGGATGGTGGCATGGATCTGTCCCTGCTTGTGCTGGGTGTACGTCCAGCACGCTCACCTCCGCAGGCACCAGCACGCATGAGAACATGTGCCCAGCCTGGCCAGTAGAGCACAGCAACATCGCTCTGGAAAATGGAGCTTTATTGCAGCAGCCGCCAACGCATCGTGCGCTCGCAGCTGCCTGATGCTGCAAACACAGCCTGGAGCTCCTCCAGTCCCTCTTGCCTGCGCTGTGCTGCTCCCCGGCCTGGGATGGGCAAGCGGGGACCTGCCCGGGGCTGGGGGCTTGGAATCGGCTGCTGGGCCAGCCCAGCCCACCAGCACAGCAGTACCGGCCGTGCTGGAGCCGCTGGCCCCGAGTGCTCCCTGGGAGGCAGCCAGCAGGGCCCAGAGCCCACCCTGGGGTCAGCGTGCCATTCCCACCCCCGCGGTGGCCTCGGCCAGCCTGGCCCCTGCACAAGGCGGCTGCAGGTGGCAGAGACGCTGCCGGCAGCCTGCCCCAACAGGAGAGCGCTGGGTCAGGGCCAGGGACGCACGCAGCCACCCCAAACCCCTCCAACGAGAGGTGACAACTGCCCAGAGGCAAGCGAAGGGCTGGAGCACGGCCCGGGCAGCTGGTCCTGCTCACAGAGAGTCCCCTAGAAACACCTCTGGAGTGTGCAGAACGTTTCCCGGAACAAGAGTTAAAATACGCGCTGGGATCAGTGGGTACCATCTGCCGGGATGGGTGGCTGTGACGGCACAAGGGGAGCCACGTGCACCAGCAGCCAGCCCCTGGGCGGGTGTCCCCATCGCCGGTGGGTCCCGTCTTCCTGGGGGTCTCTGAGCGAGGTCGTGGGGTGCCCTGGGGCCAGCATCAGTCCTCGCTGCTGCCGTGGGATGGTGCAATGCTGATGGCCGACATGTACATGACATCCCTGGCCACATCCCGGGTGGCAGCGGTCCTCCAGGAGTCGAGGGGCTGGGTGGCTTTCTGGAAGCGCTGTGGGTGGGAGAGTGTGATCAGGGGCTGCCCCGAGCTCCCTGTGGGGCAGAGGGCAGTGTCGCTGCAGGAAGGGGCAGCAGTGGGCACAGACCCCACCTCTTGCCCCGGCCCTGCGGCTCCAGCCCTTCCTCTCTCTTCGGGAAGAGACAGCATCATCTCTGCTCTGTCGCTTGCCTCTCCCGCCCCGTCCCCAGCACCGGGGCAGCCCCTGCTCTGCCCCCACCCCGTCCCCATGCCCCATCCCACCCCTCACACTCACGTTGCTCAGCGTCCCCGACTCGCGGCACAGGGCCACGACGGCCCAGAGTGGGATCGGCAGGCAGGTGAGGACGCCCATGCAGATGCCCAGGCTCGTGCCCCAGGTGGGGAACTCGTAGATGTCATAGTACAGGTGCACGCTGTACGTGTCCAGGAAGGAGCAGATGAGCGTGATCTGAAGGGCAGAGCAGGCAGGAGTGATGTGATGCTGCAGCACCACCTGGCCCCAGGGGACTTGGCTGGGCTGGGCACCACAGGGACCCCCAGGGCCACCCCAAACTCCCTCCAGAAGCCACAGAGTAGCTCAGGAGGGTGTGGGGACAGGGGCAGCCCCGCTCCAAACCCAGCAGGAGCTGCCCCTCTCAGAGGGGAGGGAGAGATGGAGGGAGAGGAGCTCTTCTCCCCTCAACCTCCAGCCCCAGGTGGGTGCTCGGTGCTCACCAGCAGCAGGCAGGGCGTAAAGAAGATCCAGCACACCTTGAAGTAGTTCAGCATGTGGCTGTACCAGGCCGGGCACTGGTGGATCATGTCCATGATGTCCTGGCAGAACTGCTTCAGGCCTGCAGGCCCCCCGGGAGAGGGTCACTGCTGGGACCCTGCCCGCCCCAGAACGGCCCTGCCGGGTGCACCCACACCGGGGCACCAACGACAGCCCTGTGCCGCGGTGCTGAACATCCACCACGCTTTGGTGGATGGAGAGGAGATGACATCCCCCGAACACAGGGAAAATTGCACCTCGGCTGTGCACAGTCTCCTTGCAGGGCTGGGCAGCAGGATGGGGGTACCACCCTGCCCACCCCGCGGGGCTCCAGGCTGCCCACAGCTGCAGATGCACCCTACAGAGCCTGGCCACGGTTTGCCACGAGCCCCAGGAATGCCAACCCAGCCTTGGCAGTGTGGTAGCCAGGGGCTGTCCTGTGCCGTAAACAGCCTGCGGCAGTGCCCAGGGCCGGCAGCACCACAGCCCCGTGCTGGCTGCACCCCACCAAACCCCCCAGAGCACCCCTGGAGCCGCCCATTCCTCTCACCGTAGCAGAAGGTGATGCCCAGGCACATGGAGAGGCTGACGATGGTCCACCCAAAGCTGGTGCTGTATTTGTCAAGGAGCATGAACCAGAAGATGCCTCCCTGTCAGGCGGTGAGGGACAGGGTCAGCAGGGCTCGGGGCAGCCGGTGGCTGCGGGGCACCCCATGCCATGGCCACCATCAATGCCAGGGCCCACGCACAGCCCTCTGTCCTCCCACTGGAGGGGAGAGGAGGCCGATCCCCATCCTTCACCCTGGCATCACCCCGAGGGTGCTGGGTGTCGCTGGGTGGGGGTGCAGGGGACCCCATACCTGGGTGACCAGCAGGAGCCCCAGCAGGTAGAAGGAGGTGCAGAGAGCACCCAGCAACACTGTCTTCCTCCTCCAGTCACGCAGGGCTGGGAACCTGTCCAGGATTGCTGTGGCGATGCCCTCAATGTCCCTGAACTGAGGGATGAGGGATGTCAGTGGGGGGACGTCCTGGTCCCTGCCTCCCCCGGCCTGGGCGCAGGGCATCATCCTCACAGAGGGGACTTTGCGGGGCACTGTCCCCATGTGCCTCCCCATCCCTGCGACACCTGCGCACCTGGAGAAACCCATGCCCAGTGCCAGCCCCACGTGCATGGGGCCACGCATCCCCCACCCCAGCACCATCCTCATGCTCCTGGCCCATGCACGTCATGCCGTCTGCGTGCCTCAGACGGGGTGTACCTGGCACCCCACAGCCAGGCATGAGGCAGGACATGGGGGTGCCCGAGGTGACAATCACCAAAGTGTCCACTCCCAACGTGATGAGCATCAGGAAGAAGAGGATGAACCAGAACAGGGATCCAGGCAGCAGGGAGAGGGCTTCAGGGTATGCCACGAATGCCAGCCCAGGGCCTGTGGGGTGAGACGAAGGGAAGATATTAAGATACGTCACGGTGACATGGGTCAAGCCCAGGAAACCGGTATCCAGGCTGGATGTGATCTCAGCTGCAGCCCTGTGGCCCTGTCCCTGCACATGGCACCAGGATGTTCTCTGGCACAGTACAGCACGGCACGGGTCCCCCTTCCCCGAGCCCATACCTAAGTTGGCAATGCTGTCCACGGGGACTTGTTCTCTCCAGGCCATGTGCCCCAGCACCGAGAAGATGGCGAAGCCGGCAAAGAAGCTGGTGCAGCAGTTCCCAATGCCGATGATCAAGGTGTCCCTGTTGGGGAGAGTGTCACAGCCCCATGGCCATGGGGTGAGGATGGAGACAGGGGCATCCCGAAGGGCTATGGGGCTCAGACCTCCCCATCACCACCCTGCTCCTCACCAGCTGCAACCCGGGGCTGCCCCAAGAACCCACAGCCCCCCATACCCCTCACGCCCACGCACCCTGCTCACCGGATGACGTTGTTGTCAAACTTGTTGTAGGAGGCCATGGAGAACAGCCCCCCGAACCCAATGCTCAGGGAGTAGAGCATCTGTGAGGCCGCATCGCTCCACACCTGGGGGACAACACGACAGTGTGGGGGGCTGCAGGACTGCCCAGCCCACCTGCCCTGCACCCCCAGCTGTGGGGATCGCTGCTATCAGGGACCCCCTGACCCCGGCTTACCTGGGCGCTCTGCAGCCTGCTCCAGTCCGAGGTCAGGTAGAAGTGGATGCCATCGAGGGAGCCATCCAGCGTGGCCCCGTGGATGATGAGGATGAGTATGATCAGGTAGGGGAAGGTGGCCGTGAAGTATGCTCCCTGTGCAAGGCATGGATCAGTTCAGACCTGCTCCACCAGTGTCACAGCCCCCCTGCACTCCCCCATGCTGCCCCTCACCTTGCCCAAGTTGCGGATGCCTTTCAGCGTGCAGAGGAAGACCAGGACCCAGGCCGTCAGCAGGCACAGGGCGAGGGGCCACCGCACGGTGCCAGGGTCCCCGAGGCTGGAGCTGTGCGTCACCCCCAGCACCTGCTCGCTACAGCACGGGGTCGCGGGTCAGTGGGACATGGGATGCGAGGCACCCTCGTCACCTCCACAGTGTCCTTGCCCACCCCCCTGGCATCACTGACCGCTGCCCGCGGGGGCTCAGCCCCAGCCCCACAGGACCAGGGGAGATGGGGCCGGGCCCAGACCCCAGGCACGGGCCAAGGGAGGCACACATCGATGCTGCCACACAGGGACTTACTTCCAGAAAACCTCGCTGGCGCTCACCCAGCTGGTGCTCCCCGACGTGTTCTGCAATACAGAGTCCCAGCAGGTCACCATCACCGTCCCCGCCATCGCCACCGTCCCCACCGTCCCTCCTGGCCCTGGCCCCATCCCCAGCCTGACCCCCCTCTTCTGCTGCAGGCAAAGCTTCTCCCAAGACAAACTGCCTGCCGGGTCCTCGTGCGGCGCCTGGCCCCGCAGCATCCCACCCTGGGACCGGGCCCCGCCACGCTGCCCGCCCGGGGCCACCGACCTGGCAGAGGTCTGCGTTCCTGGGGGCATCGCAGGACCAGGGCAGGGGGCTCTGGAAGGAGGAGACCAGGTAGTAGATAGCCCAGGCGACGATGACATTGTAGTAGAGGGACACCAGGGAGGACACGATCAGCATGGCAATGCCAATGCCTGTGTGAGGAGAGGGGCTGCTGGGGGGCCAGGCAGGGGCTTGACCACATCCCGCAGACCCCTGGCCCCGGCACGGGTCCAAGGGGCCACAGAGGCAGCAGGAGACCTGCCCGGCGCTGCCCTGGGACTCGGGGTGCAGGCTGGGGCCTCACCAAGGGGGTGTCCCAGCCCCCGTGCCCACCCGCACCCCTTCCCACAGCCCAGACGGCCCCAGCGGCTGCGGGGCAGAAAGGAGAGGGGTCCTCAGCCCCCAGCCCCACCTTTCAGGAGCGGGCAGCACTTCCAGACAGTGATGGGTCCCGCAGCCCCGTACTGGCCCAGGCTCATCTCCATCAGGAAGAGGGGCAGCCCCATGATGAGCAGCATGATGAAGTAGGGGATGAGGAAGACACCTGGGAGGAGAGGAGCAGTGAGCTGGGGGGATGGCTGGCACCAGTCTGGGCTCCCCAAAGGACAGATGTCAGTTGGTTGGACTTGTGCGGAGACACGTGTCCTGGCAGGATGCAGCGAAGCAGGGAAAGCTCCTGGGGGCTGCTGGCTCCATCCTGGGGGCCATCCCCAGCAGACGAGTTCCCCGTGAGCCCCACAGCGGGGGCCGGAGCTGGGAGCTGGTGGGATCCCACTGGCCCTGGCTTGGGGTGGGTGGTGGGACCAGCGCTGGGGTGCAGCCAGGGATGCTGCACTGGTGCTCAGGGCCGTGGGATGCTCAGGGCCGTAAGATGTGCCCACAGCAGATCCCCGTGTTTCCCCTGGCGATACACTGACACCTCCATCTTTACACAGCTTGTCCCACCAGCAGCCTTCTCTGCAGGAGAAATCCTGCTCCTTGCAGCCTCAGCCAGGCCAAATTAGTGCTGGAAAAGGGACATTTTCCAGGGGAGAAATCACTGTTTCCCAGCTGGCAGCCAACTGCAGCCTGAGCCCATCCTCTCCTGCTCACAAAGCTCCGGTGCAGTGATCTCCGTTTCCCACAGCAGAGCAGCTCACCAGCCAGGTCTGTATTCAAACCCTGGTCCTCTGCAGTCTGGCTGACAGACCAGATGTGGGGCTGCCTGCTCGTTAGCCCAGCACTCATTAGCGCAGAACTGGGGGAGCGTGCTGCCTCCACATCTGCTGTGCACCCTGCCAGGGAATCACCATCCAGCTCTGGCAGAGGTTAGTGTGGCTCAGCCTGGGGAGGAGGGGACCACCATGGGTTTAAAGCCCCACTGGGACATCGGGAGCTCCTGCGTGGCTGTTGGCAGAGGCTGGGAGCGAGGGGTGATGGTGCCACGGTCCCACTGGCTCCCTGGAGGCATCGTGCATGGGGGCGGGGGGGTGGGGGTGGCACAGGGATCGGCTTCCTCGTCCCCCATGGGTGCCACGGGCAGCGTGGGCCCTTCACGGCCAGCTGGGCAGCAGTGACATCCAGTGGCGAGCACACCGATCACAGCACCCGGCCGAAGGACATGGGGATCGAGGGGCTGCAATGCGATGTACCCCGCAAGGCTCCCGCAGCACTGCCCATCTCCTGCCCGTCCCGTCCTGGAGGGAGCACCCGGCTTTGGGCATGCGTGTCCCTCTGAAGTGCAGGCAGCCCTGCCCGCAAGCAGCCGTGCTGTAGAGAGGGCCTGGGGAGCGAGGGGCGAGTGATGGGTGGTGGGAGCACCGGGAGCGGGAGGCTCGGGGTGTCCTGCACGCCCACAGTCACTGCAGCACAGGAAAAGTCTGGTGTCCTCCACAGCCGTGCCAAAGGCGGCCGTGATAGGGGAGACTGTGGTGGGTGGGGATGGCTGCATCTGTGTCCCCAGACCCCGGATTAAAGTGGTGGTGTCCAGGTGGGCAACACAAGACCCCGACTCCCGCCAGCACCCATGTTTGCTGTCCTGGAGAGCACAGCCCCCGTGCACCGTCACGCTGGCCCTCCCCAGCCCCCCCATGCTCTGGACTCCATCCCAGAGAAGCGAGCAGTGCCCGCGTGCTCGGGGAAGGGAGCTGTGTGCCCGCAGCAGACACTCACCTCCTCCGTTGCGGTAACACAGGTAGGGAAAGCGCCAGAAGTTGCTCAGCCCCACGCAGTAGCCCAGGCAGGACACCAGGAACTCACACTTGCCGGCCCAGGTCTCCCGGCGCGGGCTGGGCTCCAGAACCTCAGGCTGGGGCTGGGCTCCTGGACAGGGCTGGCTGGTGGGGGTGGTGGTCGGACCCTCCATCTGGAAGGTGTTGACCTGCGGAGGGGAGCAAAGCGTCAGGAACCGCTGGCCGCAGCTTGCAAACCCCGCAGGGCTCCTGGGCAGGGCTGGGCACGGCCAAGCTCTCCCTGAAGAAGCATCTGGTTGCCAAAGGGGTTTTGGGGCTTGCCCCGTGTAAGGCTCTGATAACAAGTGAGTGTCACAAACAGTCGTCTTGGGCGAGAGAGTGTCGACCAAGAACAGAACTGCGGAGGCAAGATACCGTCTTGTGAGCCCATCGCCCTGTTCCTGAAACATGCAGGCAACACCATCTATCTCCTGTGCCTGCGTGCCCGTGAGGGGTCATTGCTCGGTCCGCTCCAAAAGCAGGGGACAGTGAGCCCCCCAACACCCCCACAACCCACCGACTCATGTCTAGAGCATTCCTGAGCATTCCTGAGCACATGCTGTGCCTGCTCAGTGGTGACGAACCCCCGCCTACGGGACGGACACGTTGGGTTATAAAAAGGGGAAACATGAGTTTTTGGAGCGTGCCCGCCACTAGAGGACTACAGCTATGAGCAGAGACCATCGCTGGATCCAAGGGTGGTGCTATCTTTTCTCTTTTCTTCTCTTGCTTTCTCTCTTTCTTTCTTTTCTTCTGCGCCATTCTGTCTCTAACTGCATTTTCGGCACATTAGGGTAATACTGTTACAAGTTTTGCCAGCCACTACCTTTGTAGTTCTGCTGAATTTCAGTAAATTTGTGATTTGTTTGAACCTCTCGAGTAATTGTCATTACTCCCAACTACCGCGCAGAGAATTAAAAAGTTAACCTCACCCGGGACACCCTGAACCCGCCCAGTGGGCAGCCTGCGGTGGCCCGTGCTCCCCGGAGCTCCGTGCTCCTCCCCAGGCTCCAGGAGACAGGAGCAGGCTTGGGCAGAGCCCAGCCCAAACCCCCTGGCAGGTTTGATCCAGCAGATCCTCCCATAACAGGAAAGCCAGCCTCTGTCATTCACCCGCTGCCTGTGATGGATTTTCATCTCTGCTCTGTCTCAGACACCTGGGACTATCTAAACGCAGACACTGCCTGGGTTGGCACCCTGGCACCCAGCCCTGCGGCGGGTAGATGAAGGTGGGTGCAGGGCACCCAGGATTTTCCTAATATCTAATCTAAACCTCCCCTTGCACAACTGGAGACCATTTCCTCTTGTCCTTTGGCTAGTTACTTGGGAAAAGAGACCAAAACCCACCTCACCACAACCTCCTTTGAGGTAGTTGTGGAGAGCAATGAGGTCTCCCCTCAGCCTCCTCTTCTCCTTTGGCATCCTTTCCCACCAGCGCAGTGTAGAATGGGACAATCCCTTCCCTAGACCGGCTAGCAATGCCATGCTTGATGCACCCCAGGGTACAGTTGGCCTTCCTGGCAGCCTGGGCACACTGTTGACTCATGTTCAACTCGCTGTCGACCAAGACCCCCAAGTCCCTTTCAGCATGGCTGCTCTCCAGCGTCTCATCGCCCAGTCTGTAGGTATAGCCAGGGTTGCCCCTTCGCAGGTGCAGAATCCGGCACTTGCCCTTCTTAAACATCATGCAGTTGGTGATTGCCCAGTTCTCCAGTCTGTCCAGATCTCTCTGCAAGGCCTCTCCACCCTCAACAGAATCAACAGCTCCTCCCAATTTGGTGTCATCTGCAAACTTGCTCACAATGCCTTCTAGTCCTACATCCAGGTCCTTTATGCAAACATTAAAGAGGAGTGGCCCTAAAATGGAGCCCTGGGGAACCCCACTTGTGACTGGCTGCCAGCCTGACGTAACCCCTTTTGCCGTAACTCTTTGGGCCCGACCCATCAGCCAGTTGCTCACCCATCGCACTATGTTTTTGTCAAACTGTATGCTGGACATTTTCTCCAGAAGGATACTGTGAGAGACAGTATCGAAAGCTTTACTGAAATCTAAAAAAATGACATCAACTGGCTTGCCTTGGTCAACTAGACGGGTGACCTTGTTGTAAAAGGCAACTAAGTTTGTTAAACAGGCCCTTCCTCTCACAAACCCCTATTGGCTGTGACCAATGACTGCGTTGTCCGTCAGGTGTTTTTGGATAACTCCCAGCATAATTTTCTCCACAATTTTACCAGGCACTGAAGTGAGACTGA